>NC_137900.1:67923888-68523888 GCF_963455335.1 Martes martes | reverse complement strand
TTTATTTATGTATTTATTTATTTGACACAGAGAGAAAGATCACAAGCAGGCAGAGAGAGGGAGAGGGAGAAGCAGGCTCCCCGCCGAGCAGAGAGCCCCACGCGGGGCTGGATCCCAGGACCCCGAGATCACGACCCGAGCCGAAGGCAGAGGCTTATTAACCCACTGATCCACCCAGGCGTCCCATATTTCTACCTATTTATATGAACATTTTAGGCAGCCTATAGATGATACAAGAGTGGAAAAGAAATAATTATATTTGACCACTTTTCCCTGTGCACACACATTACTCACTCATCACTGTCCAGACATTTTTGAGGACTGAGAACCTCCTCCTGCCAGTGGTGGTCAGGGCTATCATTTGCAAATCACATTATTAGAACTTTCTAGGGAAAAGTGATGTCAATGATAGCCTCCTCTAGAAGTTCCCAGTGTTGCTAAGGTTTTCTGTCGGTACAATTCCTCCTTCACTGGGTTGTACAGATCTTTCCTTTTAAGGCCATATATAGATTTGGGCCAAATCTCATAATGCATATTAAAAAAAAAAAAAAAAAGAACACAGACAGTGTACCATTCTCTAAAAGAGGTTATCTGTTTTCTGGAAAATTATTCAATTCTACCAAACTTCAAACAAATTGATTTCCAAGTCTTCAATTCCAAGTCAACCAATTATAAGTACATTTTTTAAAAATTTCCCAAATACATGAAGGTCATTAGGAGATGGAAAGGAAAAGTGAATTGGGGGAAATTGGAGGGGGAGACGAAGCATGAGAGACTGTGGACTCTGAGAAACAAACTGAGGGTTTTGGAGGGGAGCAGGGTGGAGGGATAGGTGAGCCTGGTGGTGGATATTAAGGTGGGCACGTATTGCATGGAGCACTGGGTATGACGCATAAACAATGAATCCCGGAACACTGAAAAAAAATAAAATTAAGATTTAAAAAAAAATTCCCAAATAAAATAATTAAATGATTTACAATTTTGTAACATCAAGCCACTATGTTTCATAAAGCCATGATTCTCAACTGCCCAAGAAACAATTACAAAGTAGTCGTTTCTTCTAACAAATTTTACAAAATAGTTCTTTCTGTAGGAAATCCTGTCAGGATTCAAGGTTATTTATATGAGGACACGTGTGTGTGTGTGTGTATGTGTGCGCGCGCGTGTGTGTGCGCTTGTCATGAACTGAAACTTTTTTTCCATCTTTTGGGTGATATCCATTTGTCTTCTGCCCAAGTGTTAGATAATTTGACATAATCAAAATATGCTACTTTGGAAAATAAGTTCTCTGTTGAGCATTAGGAGCAATAAAATAAGTTCTCATATTGAAGCATAGGCTGTATAAACAAGCAAACCTGAGCTGAATCATGGTTCCAGCTAGCTGTGTACCCTAAACAAGTTTTACAGTTGCCTTGAGACCTTTAATTTCTGGATCTCTATGTGGCGATTAATGGCAACAAAAATGTTAACCCTAAATTGCTGTTGTGAGGACTCAACAAGGTATAATAGAGTGCTTATTATAGTGCCTGCCATAAAATAGGTTCTCAATAAAACTTACTCTCTTTGAAGCTGGAATTTTAGATTCCATGTACCATTAGTGATATGTTTTTGTTCCAGAATATCTGCCTCAGCTTTTCAGAGTCATTTATCTCTGCAGTACATCAACTGTTTTTCTCTTGTTCATTTTGTGAGGCTGAATGTACCTTTTACAGTCTTATCTTTTCATTACGGCCATTCTTTAGGTCCATTCTGTTCTCTATATGGCCAATTCATTTTGATTTAAGGTGGAGAGCTAAAACATTAATTCATTGTTTAAAAGTTTTTGGTGCTTAAAAATTATTCTTGAGAGTATTTTGCAATTAAAATATTACTAATTATAATAATTGGTGCATGAACTTTTAGATGAAATTAGGAAACCCTAAGCACACCCTGGGCAGAAAGTATAATATATAGACTCATGTGTTTGATTCATGGCTAATACTCAACATATGCTTATTTAATCAAAGTTTTGGAAATTTCTAAGATGTTCATTTTTCATCCTGGAAGAAAAATAATTTTTTTAAAAACACAGTTATAAAAGCAAGCTGTTATAAATGTAACTGAAAAATATGATTCATGAGAAACAGAAAATAAAGAACACCGAAGAGAGCTAGGATATTCTCTGGCTCCTACGCTAACCCATCTTGTGACCTCAAATGAGTTAGCTCCCCTCTCTAGGTCTCAATTCAAAAATGTGTAAAAGGAGAAGTTTGAACGCACAGCTTTCCAATCTCTGTCCAGTTTCTTCATGTATTATTCCTATGTGAAGCAAATAACACATATTCACAACTAAAATTACACAGTTTTGATTATTACCCACAATAAATGATCTTTAATGTTCTATGAGCCTCAAGAAATATGGAGATAGACAGAGATTATAGGAAAGAGGTAACAGGGCCATAGTACAAACCTTATACACAGGTATCTAGCCCCTAGCTTTTGTATACTATAAACCCTAAGAGGACAGGGACCATATCCACTAACCCACTGTTGAATCCTCAACAACTTTTAAAGCACTAGGCACATAATAGTTGATGAATAAATGTTAAACAAATGATAAGATGTACCCTACATGAATAAGGATATTCAGTTGCAAGGAAATTTTTATTGCTGTTTACTGTATATTATCTAAACAAAATGAAATATAACAGTACAAGAAATATATGCTGAACCTACTAGGAATCAAAGGCTATGATTTTTCCTGGAAATATAAAATCTTAACCTTGAAAAATTGGGTATCAAAAACACATGTATTTTTTTTAACTTAAAAAAAAACAACACATGTAGATTATTCAGTACGTTGTGATGAGAGAGAAATAAGTAGCAGAGGCATATCCAGCCTGGGAGGAGGCTCTGGCAAGGTGTTTTGGAAGATGTGATCTCTGACGTGAATCTTGAAGGACAAGTAGAGTATACATTAGTGAAGAAAGGGAGAAAGATATTCCAGACTCAAGTAGCATTCCATGAATCAAGGCACACCATTATAAAACAGTTCTGATCTCTCTTAAGATTCCTAATTACAGTAGACTATTTAGCCACTTGAATACCCAATATATGGGCTCTGAGTTAGATGAATGCTAAGCTACTTAGTAATTAACTAGGCTGTGGTGGTTAATCCCAGAGGAAATCCTACTTGAGAATCCATTTAACTGACTAGTTCTTAAGAGGTTGGAAGATCACACAGCAGTAATAGCCTTTGGATCAATATTTCAACAAGAAAACAATTATTAATTTTGAATTGATTGGAATTAGTATTTTTTAAATCTGGAACAAAAATCATGGTCAAGGAAAGGTGATCGTAATAAAGAAAAGGTAATTTTTTTGTGACATTAGCTTTCACTGGCCACATTATCTGCCACAGTACTTTTAACACTAAGAATACACATGAAGTATGCATTCTAGGAGTGTGTCTGAGGTGACAGGTAAACTCCTGGAATGCATAATTCATGCAAAGTTTACTAAGAATTACAATGTTGGTTTTGGGATTTTTTTTTTTTCTGTCCTATATTGACTCCCATTTCCCGATTTTACTATGATGCTGGAGATATGGGTTTATTTGAGGACATGGGACTGACAAAGGTTTGCGTAAACATCTAAACTACTTACTCAGGCATGGCCAAGTGAGGTACCCAAGAGCATCCAGATATTGTTCCTAAATAGCTCCTTCTCAACCCTCTGTACATAATATTCTATATTTAGTCCATTTGTTATTCCTACCACACACACTTATTTCTACTTCCTTTTTGTATTCCACACCAGACTACAACATCCTAAGAAAGAGAGACCCTATCCATTACTGCTGTATCGTCTGTGCCTCACTGAGGCGTGGCACACCGTAGATACTCAGTGATATTTGTGGAATGAGCTAATGAAAGGCTGTAGTTATGCTCTACGTAACTACATAGGAACACATGGTCGAGTATAGGAGAAAATTCTAAGGACTAAATACACTATGCCATAATTTGCTTTGCCTCTCACAAGGCTTTACTGCAAAACATCTTCTGTTATTCTGCCATCTGTCTTACAACCTTTCCTTTTCCCGTTTCCTGATTACCACTTATTTAAATTACTACCAACAGCAGAATCATTGCCTCCTTTCCTGCTGAGGTGGGTATGATTTTAGGCAATCTATTTCTTCATTTACCCTTTCATGGTCTTCTTTGCTCTTCAGAGATGATGCCTTCACAAAGCAAAACAGTCCCAGGCCAAAAGTTTTTCTTTCCTAACAGTTTCCTTAGATAATCCGCCAGAAATCAAATTCCTCACCACATCAGGTTTATCTCCCTATTTCCCCAGGGACTGTTCCAAAGATTTACTTCTTGTCTTGTCCCACTATGCCCTTTTCCCATTCATCTCAGGTGATAGTGTTGCATTGATCAAGAAAATAGAACTCTTCCCTGCCTACAAACCCATCGATAAATGCAAATATCACTACATTTTCCCACTCGTTTTACAAGTGTCTTTTTTCTCTTCTGAATCAACTCCTTTCCTTGGGCTCTTGACTTCAGTCTCCTCTGCTGCCCCAGGTTGTTTTCTCTATCAATTATTTTTTTTTATTGTTTTATGTTAGTCACCATACAGTACATCATTAATTTTTGATGTAGTGTTCCATGGTTCATTGTTTGTATATAATACCCAGTGCTCTATGCAATCCATGCCCTCCTTTTCGTTTGTTTGTTTGTTTGTTTGTTTTAAGCTTTTATTTATTTATTTGAGAGAGATAGAACACAAGCAGGCAGAGTGGCAGGCAGAGGGAGAGGGAGAAGCAGGTTTCCCACTGAGCAGGGAGCCCAATGCGGGGCTTGATCCCAGGATCCTGGGATCATGACCTGAACAGAAGGCAGACACTCAACCGACTGAGTCACCCAGGTGCCCTATTCTGTGCCCTCCTTAATACCCATCACCAGGCTCACCCATCTCCCCAACCTCCTCCCTTCTAAAACCTTCAGTTTGTTTCCTGGAGTCCATAGTCTCTCATGGTTTGTCTCCCACTCTGTTTTCTCCCCCTTCATTTTCCCCTTCCTTCTCTTAAAGTCCTCCATGCTATTCCTTATGTTCCACAAATAAGTGAAACCATATGATAATTGACTTTCTCCGTTTGACTTATTTCATTTAGCATAGTCTCCTCCAGTCTCATCCGTGTTGATGCAGAAGTTGGGTATTCATCCTTCCTGATCACTGAGTAATATTCCATTGTGTATATGGACCATATCTTCTTTATCCATTCATCTGTTGAAGGGCATCTTGGCTCTTTCCACAGTTTGAATATTGTGGACATTGCTGCTATGAACATTGGGGTGCATATGGCCCTTCTTTTCAGTATATCTGTATCTTTGGGGTAAATACCCAGTAGTACAATTGCTGGATCATAGGCTAGCTCTGTTTTTGATTTTTTGACCTCCACACTGTTTTCCAAAGTGGCTGCACCAATTTGCATTTCCACCAAGTGTAAGAGGGTATGCTTTTTCCACAACTTCTCAAACATTTTTTGTTTCTTGCCTTGTCAATTTTTGCTATTCCAACTGGTGTAAGGTGGTATCTCAATGTAGTTTTGGGTTGAATTTCCCTGATGGCTAATGATGATGAACACTTTTTTGTGTCTATTAGCCATTTGTATGTCTTCTTTGGAGAAATATCTGCTCATGTCTTCTGACCATTTTTTGACTTGATTATCTGTTTTTTGGGTGTTGAATTTGAGAAGTTCTTTATAGACCTTGGATATCAGCCCTTTGTCTGTAGTGTCACTTGCAAATATCTTCTCCCATTCTGTGGGTTGCCTCTTTGTTTTGTTGACTGCTTCCAAAAACCAGAAGATACCTTGGAATAAACCTAACCAAACAGGTAAAAGATCTATATTCTAAGAACTACAAAACACTCATGAAATAAATTGAAGAAGACATAAAAATATGGAAAAACATTCCATGTTTATGGATTGGAAGAATAAACATGGTTAAAATGTCTATGCTGCCCAGAGCAGTCTATACTTTCAATGACATCCCGGTCAAAATACCAATGGCATTTTTCAAAATGCTGGAACAAATAATCCTAAAATTTGTATGGAACCAGAAAAGACCCCAAATTGCCAAGGAAATGTTGAAAAAGAAAAACAAAGCTTGGAGCATCACGTTGCCTCCTTTCAAGCTATATTACAAAGCTACGATCACTAAGACGGTATGGTGCTGGCACAAAAACAGACACATAGATCAATGGAACAGAATAGAGAGCCCAGATATGGACTCTCAACTCTATGGTCAACTAATCTTCGACAAAGCAGGAAAAAATATCCAGTGGAAAAAAGTATCTTCAATAAATGGTGCTGGGAAAATTGGACAGCTATATACAAAAGAATGAAACTGGACAATTCTCTTACACCATACACAAAGATAAACTCAAAATGGATGAAAGACCTCAATGTGAGACAGGAATCCATCAAAATCCTAGAGGAGAACATAGGCAGTAACCTCTTCAGCATTGACCACAGCAACTTCTTTCAAGACATGTCTCCAAAGGCAAGGGAAACAAAAGCAAAAATGAGCTTTTGGGACTTCATCAAGATAAAGACCTTCTGCACAGCAAAGGAAACAGTCAATGAAACAAAGATGCCCTATCAATTATAACACTGTTCCTACGGCTTCATTGTCTTCCTTCAACTGGATCATCCCCTTTAGAACATATATACCTCTCATCCCTAAGGAAAGACTTCCCTTGATTCCATATCTACCTCCAGATACTAGTCAAACATTCTGCTCCCTTCTCAACACCATTTAATTTACATAATTATTTCTCAGTGCTTAATTCATTGTGATTTGGCCATACATTTACTACTCCGTGGAAACTCCTCAGCCAAATGTTACCTTTCAGTAATCTCCAAATCCACAAATCAAAGCACCACTCTGCCATAAATGACATGGAGAAACTTGATTCCTAAATCTTTTTAAATTATTGGTTTCCATTATACTTTTCCACCCACCCCACCACATTCTTCTCATTTTTAATCACTTTTTCTCAGCCTAGTTACTGGTCTATTTCTCCCTAGTTCACATCTTAAACACTGGTATTTTCCCAAGGATTCTGCACTATGTCCTCTTCACATCTCATTCTACTTTCTTCCTCCTCAGTTATCATGGTTTTTCCTGACCCCTATACAATATGACTTTAAAATATTGACCTACCTTTGCCCCCTCTTCTGGGCTTGATACTACCAACCATCTACTAGACCAGGTGGACATCACCACATAGATATTTCTTACCAATCAAACACAACAATTCAAAGGTGATATTTTTATTTACACAGTAACTCCAGATTTATTCCTCCTATGCATTCTTTATTACCCTGCATTCTGCATTATCCACTGAATGACACCAAACAGAAACCTGGTGAGTTTGTATACTACTGCCACTCTGTCACTCACTAGATCTGTGTCAGTCAGGGTTGATCGGAAGTAGAACCACTAGGAATGATAGTAAATGTGGATTTATGTAGAATTTTGACACTAGGATTTGTGGAAGTTGGTTAACCAGTTTATATATGGATGTTCCTTCTGCATCTGGAACTGGGTCTGACTCAAGAAAAGTGAAAGAAATCTGGTGGGAAGTGGAGAGCCTGTGGGTCCAGCAGCTGCTCAAGCCAGGAAGGTAAACCAGGATATCAGGATACCACTGACATCCTCAGCATAAAAAGAATATTATTGCTGTTTCGTTTTTGTATGCCAAATCTCACACTAAATGTTTCACATCATTCATGTTAACTTGGAGCTATGCACAGAGGGGAACTCTGAGCTTAGTTAAACTGACACACTAGAAACTCATCACAATATCGAATTAGTCAAATCCTGCCAATTTCTAAAATTTCCTTTTTTTAAATCCACATTTTTGTTGTATAACCCAGTTCAACTTGTAATAACTTCATTCCTAATACACTAGCCTCTTCTCCTGTTTTCTTGTATCTAATCCACCTCACATCCATGAATCTATCCTTCATAGCACCACCACTCTGCTCCACCTATAAAAATTAAATTAAATCCTACAGTATTCACTTACACATAGGCCCCATAGTATTCACAAAATTAAGCCCAGCTACTTTAGTTTGACTTTAAGATCTGGTCCCTACCTCTTTAAGCCACATGCCCATCACTCTTTGCCTTGAACTTTAGCAATTCTGGACCATATTTAGTCCTTGCTCCCCTAATCACATAAATTTATAAATTCGCTCATGCTATACCTTCTGTCTCTACTAATCCCATCCAATCCACACCCCTACACAGTTAACTGGGCTAAATCATCGTTATCCAGCTTAGATACAATTTTATTTGGAAAATCTCTCACTGATCTCCATTGATTCTTCCCCTTGAGCTGGCTTAACACACCCTCATTTAAGCTTTCTCAGCAACCACACCTTAGGCATCTCACTTTCATATCAAGCATCATATTATTTTGAAATTATTCATGTGTCCCTTCTACTCTTGGACAATAAATTTCTTTAAGATAAACACTAGGATACGTTTATTTTCTTTTCTTCCTAGGCCAAGATCAAGTTTGGTGCATAAAATATATTTGACAATGTTTGCTAAGCCAAACTGAAGTAACAGAGCCTCCCTGTCTTCCAAAAAAATCTATCTTGGGACTGGCTCTGAGATACCAAGAAGAGAAAAAAGAGAAGAAAATACACTGCACTGTATTTATGTCCAGGAATAACTATTATTTTATCTTCTTCCAATATGTAACTTCCAGTACTTCACTCTGAGATTTGAATAAGATAACAAAATTAAGTTCTTAGAAAATTAGAGTGAGGGGCACCTGGGTGGCTCAGTCAGTTAAGCATCTGCTTTTGGTCTAGGTCATGATCCTGGGGTCCTGGGATCAAGCTAAAGAATACGTGAAGTTTATAAGAATTCAATCAAGTTGTCAGATACACAACAAATAAGTAGAATCTATAGCTTTCATTTAAACTAGCACTGAACAGTTAGAAAACATGTTGAAACAAATTAGTTTATTCCTAATCTCAAGAGAAAATACCGAGAAGTAAACTTAATAAGAAATATACACAATTTTTATAAAGAAAACTACAAAGATTTGCTGAGGTACATTAAGGGAGATAAGAATAAATGACTATACCACGTTCCTGTATAAGTGGAGTTGTTCTTTAAAAGAATTTCAGTTCTTCTTATTGTGATTAATAGGTTTAATGCAGTTCATTCAAAATCTAAACATTTAAAGACCCTCACGAAACCATTTAAATGCTCGTTTGAGAGAGTAAATGGACAAGAACAGGTATGCAAATCTTAAAAAAGGAAGAGTTATTATAGAGTTCCCAACTTCTCAGACATTTTAAAGTGTATTACAGAGCTAAAATAATGAAAACATTGTAGAAATAAATGAAATATTAATAGAAAAAAATCATTCAAAAGCACAAACTGATATGTTTAAGAAATCAAAGATAATGCAGCATTTTTAAATCATCAGAGAGAGAAGCATTGTTCAATGATCTATGCTGGGACAGTGGCTTTTATATGCAGGAGAAAAATGAAATAAGCTTTTTCTTTCATTTCAAAATGCAAAATAAATTCCAAATAGATGCAAAGACTACATGTTTTAAAAAAAACAGAGAGAGAGGATACTATCTATTTCAACAGTTCTCAAGCAGGAGCGATTTGGGCCTCTAGGGGACACTTGGCAACGTTTGGAAACATTTTGGGTTGTTACAATTTGGGGAAAGGGGTGCTATGATTGCCCTAGTACTACGTCCCTAGCCAGGGATGCTGTTAAACAGGCTACAGTGCACAGGAAAGTCCCTCGCAACAAAGAATTATCCAGTTCAAAATGTCAGTAATGCCAATAAGAAATCCTGCTCTAATCAAAAAGGCAAAAATCAATAGCAGTTAACAATCCATAATAGTATAATTAACAATATTAGGAACCAAAATGACAAAAAAGTAATTGGGTTTTTTAAAGGGTAAAAAAATGTGATTTTTAGGGTGGCTTCAATTAGAATTGGGAATGGGGTATGTCATCAGCATTCAATCAAAAGACAGAAAGCACTCAGTGATTTGAACAAGAAATGTTTAATAAAATATTAAGTATACTGGGATTGGAATAATGAAGGATTGGCCTGCAAGAGGTAAACTCGAAAGAATATAAGAATAATAATTAGAGAAGTCACTATCCTTAGAGCTGAAATAGCACACAAAGGAGAGGTCTCCTAAAATACCGATGCAGCGTTTTCAGTGAGGGTGCAGCTCCCTGGATGCCAAAAAAGCCGTTCTGGCGTGGGCCTGCCCTCCTTGCTAAAACCTTGCCTCCTTGCTAAAACCTTGCTAAAACCTTGCCTCCTTGCTAAAAACCTAGCCTCCAGATTCCAGTGGTGAGGGTCTGTATATCAGTTTTAATTACAGTGGTAGAATTTTATCTCTGTAGCATTGCCTTACCTATTCAAAGACTGGAAAGAGACTATGATAGATTGCATTCCCTGCCAGACGTCCCCCTGTCGACATTTAGAATCTATTCTCTGTACTTCTTGGTTCCAGACCACTGTGATACTCAGGTGCATTTTTTGCTGTTGAGCTGTGTGAGATAATTCTATGTTCTTTGATCCATTCCCCTTTTTGCAAAAGGGAAGGGAGATGGGGAGTGGAGAGAGAGAAAGAGAAAAAAACAAGCAAATGACATGAATAAAAGTTTAAAAAGAAAAATTTGAATGGCTTATAAGCATGAAAAACTATTTAATCTTTTATCAGTCTCTAATTCCTCCCTGTATAACACTTATAAGTATTAAAGAAGATTTTGAAGAGTTATATAAAGTTATAATATTCTCTCTCACCCTTTTTAGTAACTCATTCTTTCATCTCTTATAGATCATGATTTCAGTTGTGAGTTGGTGTTGGATAAATCACTCTCATACATGTAATTTAAAATTCATTACACCATTCAGTGGTCCAGATGAAAAAAAGCTGGAAGAGGCAAGCATTTAACAACAGGAAGTCACCAGGGAGCATAAAGATTGAAAAATGCAAAATAAATATCTTGTCTGCCTGAATTAATTGATCTAATCAGGAAGCATGTTGTTGTTGATGCCACGATTACTGTGATGTACCCACGGGGAAAGTGGAGGCCTTTGTTTGCACTTGTGCTAAATGCTATAACAGGATTTATTATCATAGAACTGACACATTTGCAAAACATTGCATTAAAATTAACTAAAAACTGTAACCAGGGAATTGAGAAATGAAGACCAAATATTCAGCATACCAAATAGCTTTAATTATCTAAATGTGAGACAGCTACTATAATAATAGCTAAAATTTTTTTGAGAATTTACTAGATGCTCGGCATGATGACTAGTGCCTTGTCTCATTTCATCAACTTAGGAGGTTGGTCCCATTCTTATCCCCATGTTATAGATGAGAAAAGTAAGACTAAAGATATGAGGGTAGTGGAAGCACTTGGATTCAAAGTCTGATCTATCTGACCACAAAATCCATGTTTATTAGGTGAGTTATACCTTTTAGTTTTGAGTTATATATTTTATTCTGGTTTAAGAGTAAAACTTGTTCCTTTTAGGAAAAAAATAAAATTTTAAAAGTACAAAGAGAAAAAAATAACATTGTCATATTTCCTTCTAGCAGTTTTTGGGTGTAAATCTATGCTTTTTACCCCAAACTGAGATCATAATACATATCTTAGAATCTGTTTTGTTCTCCCTAACTGTATGTCATAAACAATCTCTCATGTTGGCAAATGTTATTCTAAAACCTGTGTTTTAATGATTATAAAGTTTTTAATCATATAGCTACATAATGATCTTTTAATCACTTCTGCAGTGTTAAGCATTCAGTTTATTTGTAATTTTTCAGTTTTATAAATCTTTAGGTATAATATTTGTATAGAATCATTTATAAACTTCATTTCTAAAAATTAACAGGAATAGTATTATATGGGTAGAAAACATAAAAAAATTAACCTCCAGAAAAATTATAGCAGGTTCCAGAAGTTTGTAAGAAGGTACATTTTCTTAACCCCTTGATAACTTCTAGCTATTATTTAATTTTGAAATTTTTGAAAAAGTAGTGTCTTCTTACCTTTTATTTACTGATTTTCTGTATTAGATTTTTTCATCCCCAGCATTTTAAATAGGCCCTGATTAACTCAAACAAAAGAATTTTTTTAAAGAATACGGGATTGTTTACAACATTGAATATATAGATGAATAATCTTATCTCAGTTGAAACTGGGTGATTCTAGAGACATAGGAAGCATGAACTGATAGTTTCTTGAAGGTGCTGCTGTTTGAACTCAGCCTTGACTTTTCTTTGGAAGGAATGTTGATTGCCCTTGTTTGTGTAGAGAGGTACCCATTTCAGGGAAGACTGAAGAGCTATGTCTTCCTGAAAGGAAACAATAGACAAAAAGAACAGACAACCTCACTAGTGCAGAAAAACCTGTCCCTGTGTGTATGTTGGCTATTGGTACTTCTCCTTTGACTGAACTGCTTCTTCTCTATGTGCCCTTTCTTGACTTCAACTGCTATGCTTGTTTTTATCTGGAGCTGTGATATCTTTTTTTATATTAAGAAAATACACCCCATATTTTTCATATTCACTACAAATCTTTTTTTCTTTCTAGCTTGATTTTGCAATAAAATTTTGAATATAATATGGGACCTTATTTGTAAAAATTTTAATTTGTATATAGTTAAGTAAGTAGATGGCTCATGTTATCATTCCTGTATGTGTATATATTCTCTTGTGCTTTGCTTATTATTATTATTATTATTATTATTGTGTTTTGCTCTTTTTTTTTCTTTATTTTCTCTTTTACTCTGTGCTGCTAGTCCTTCTCCTATCTTATATTCTAATTTCACCAACTGGCTTCTTGCTTGTTCCCATATTGAGAACTGCCACTTCTTGCCTCAATGCCAATAATCACAACTTGGATGTTTTATTTCTCAATGTTTAGATACTTGCTAAGAATCTTGACAGACTTTCCAAATCCTCTGAGTCTAGGAGGAACAAAAAATTCTATTAGAAACACCAACACTATCCTGTCACTGCTGCCTACTAATTGATTTTCATTCTGTTCTCTTTCCATGAGGATTTGACCCCACCTCTGCCCTACTTCTAGGCAGGAGTTGAGGAAAAACAGTGAAGCAGTCCCAACACTGGAGAAAAGTTCTCTTTTGAGAGCAACACAAATAAGAATTAACACTATACTTGGTATAAGGTAACACGCTAGAACTACACATTATCTGAATAGCAAATGGAATTTAAATAGTTAAAAACATTAAACATAGCCTGAATATCAAGTCCTAAAAGGATTATTTTTTAAATCTCTTAGTAAAGAAGTCTTCAAATATATGCAAAAGTAGAGAAAATATTTTAATGAACATTTCTTGTATGTGTCTCCTGGTTTCAACAACTAGCAAGATATTCAGAGCACTCCTTAACAGAGATTAGCATATCAAAATAGAGTAATTGGCAACATTTCTCTCAGCAGCACTCATAGCAATACACTCCCAAAAGAAGTCAATGGCTGCTAAAAGCCTCCTCCAGCTAACAGTATTGAGTTCATGTCTCCCATCATGCCTCAACGTCTATATAATACTGTGGGAGATGAAAAGTAAATGAGATATTCATACACGGAATCCATTGATACATGAGCAATACTAGAAAATATAATGGAAATTTAAAACAGAAATGGGTTCAAGTTTCTATGGCTCTGCCATTTTCGGGTAGTGTATTCTTGGGCATGTTAAAGTTAAGTCACTGGTTTTTTCTCAAAGAAAATGAAAAACAATGATATCTATTTCTTAAGATTTTGTACGGAAGGATCAAATGAATTTTGTATTTCTACACTCAACACAATGCTTTCTTTGTGATATTTAGTAAAAGTAAATCTCCCCCATCCAAAAAACCCAGATATCCAGAATTCACTTATCATGAACTTCCTGTTAACCATGCCAAATAATTTAGATCAAACATTTTTAATAATTTTAGTTTTTGTTTAATCTCGAGGCTGAGATGAGGCCAAGTTGAGGGTATGAATTGTCAAATCAAACCTGCAGGAGTGTGCAGGAGGCTACTGAGGGTAAGGGTCTGGAGATAATCCAGCCAACAAAGATTTTATGCAGAAGGATCAGATGAGGCACGTTCCTAACTAGACAGAAGAAAGTAGCCAAAGAGTGGGTTTTCACATAGCAAACTAGGGCAACTTTTTGGGTCTAGTTCTAAGGACAACACTGAATTCTGCTACATTTAAAAAAAAAAAGAAAAGAAAAAAATGAAAAGAACCTGAGGTTTATATTAATCTGTTGGGATACTGCAGCATTTAATATTGTTTTTTTCTAAAGATGCCACAGCAATATTTAAACAAAAAGATTCGTATGATGCATATTAAATTTTAAAAAGCAGAACACAAAAGTGTGTGTATGCTGTAGGCACAACCATATAAATGTTGATTTATGAGAATAAGGAGTGATCAGGGCCAGAAAACATGAAACAGCTACTATGTTAAGAAGGTGGGATTGTCAGAGAAAGACAATTATCATATGATCTCCCTGATATGAGGAAGCGGAGATGCAACATGAGGGGCTTGGGGGTAGGAAAAGAATAAATGAAACAAGATGGGATCTGGAGGGAGAAAAACAGTAAGAGACTCTTAATCTCACAAAACAAACTGAGGGTTGCTGGGTGGAGCGGGGGAGGGAGAAGGTGGTGGGGTTATGGGCATTGGGGAGGGTATGTGCTATGGTGAGTGCTGTGAAGTGTGTAAACCTGGCGATTCACAGACCTGTACCCCTGGGGCTAATAACACATTATATGTTAATAAAAAAAATTTTTTTTAAAGAAGGGATTGTTTTCTTTTTCCAGTTTTCTTTGTTATAAAATTGTGCAATAAATAATAAGGTAAGAAATAAGTCTGTGGGGCTGAAGGAAGACTGAGTGCAATCACAGTCTATCGGAAGGTACAAGCCTCAGTAACAGAATTGGGCAAAGACTGAGCCTCGGGAAATAAGCACAGTGTGATTTGCTAAGCTAACCTTTCTCACTTTTGTCATGCCAGAGGTAGGGAGAGAGAGCAGAACCTTAAGAAAGAAGTCCTAGAGGTAGAAGGAGATACGAAATGATTGATGGAGACAGACCAGTGCTGGTGTTTGGTAGTAGCTTTCTTGAATACAGGAATAGGACGTCCATTGTCAACAAAGATTTGACCTTTGTTAAGATCTCTTAGCTTCACTCACTCCGGAAGTCAGGACTTAAAACGTCTGTCACCAGCAGAAACCATAGTCAGCAGTATACATACTGGTTCCGCAGGGAGGGAAAGGAAGCATTTTCTCTCACATACGCACTAGCACATCACAAGGTTTCTTCTGGATCCTCTAGCGTTGCTAATAACCGGGGAGTTTTCCCTCTTCATCTTTTCCCAATTCAATATTTAACCTGTCCAACCTTTCTTTTCTTGGTTTCCCAGTCTTTCCCCATGTCTGCATAACTTCCTGTTCTTATCCAGGAAAAATTAGTTTGGCTGCTGCTCCAATAAGCAAACCTGCACACCCTCACACATCACTTCACTCAGCAAATAAAGGCCTTTCCGGTTAGCAAAATCCACTCTTCTAGGAAGGCATTAGAGATTGAAGGATATATTTTTTTCTTTTTTCATTGTCATTGGATACCCTTTACATGTGGTTATAATCAATCAATATGAAGTTTTTAATCTCCAATATGATTAGTGACAGAAAAACCTAATTAGAAGACATTGCATTTCCTAGATGTAAAATTATCATTCCAATTTTATTTTGGAAATGAAAATATGTGAGGACTTTGAAGCTAAAAACTAAGCAGTTTGGCATTTTTAAGATGCCTGTGCTGTTTGCAGTCATATGCTTCATCTAGAAATATGGCACAGTGGTCAAAAAAAAAAAAAAAGTGGCATTAATCGAAAAGGGCACCTTAGTAAATTTTAAAAAAATGTAAAGCAGAAAAAAACTGTCATTCATGCATTTCTAATGAATCTGGGCATTATACAAATAAAACATGGTAGTTGTAGCTTTTGATTTCTAACAAATGAGTTCTCTACCCTGGTGGAATAGTTATTGCTTTTGAGTATGCTGCAATTCATTTTTCATCGCCCAAAATTCTGTAACCTAAAATGAGAAGGAAAGTACATCTTTCCCCATGAGGGATTGTGACAATTTCTTAATTATAATTGAGGAGCTCTCTGAAAATGAGTAAGTGGTACATAAATTATTTAACTCCATATTCACCTTCAGGGTAAGGAAAAAGTAGAGATTTTCAGTTCTCTTTATATACTATTTTTAGATAAACTCTGGACTAACTGCTATAACAAACAACCCTAAAATTTCAGATGCTTAATTAAATCAAGATCTATTTTTCACTTACATCACAGTCTAGTTAGTGCACAGCAGACAGAAAGTTCTGTCCTCCAGGGTTATTTAGGTATGAGTTCCCTACATACGGTCAACAGATAAGAAAAGTGTGTGTGTGTGTGTGTGTGTGTGTGTGTCTAAGAGAGAGAGACAGAAAAACAGGTGAGGTTTAGAGGTAGGCAGGACTGGAAGTGCTGCCTCCCATTTGTTCATCTACTTTTCCTTAGTGAGAATTTAGTCACAAAGACTCATTAACTGCAAGGAGGCTGGGAAAGATTGTCAGTGTGCCCCGAAACAGAAATATTGAAGAGCAACAACTTTCTGTACCACAAGGTCACTGTCAAGGCACATAAAAGACTTCATAATAAAAGCTATTTTACCAACAAAAATGGGCTTATTGGGGAATAAAAGAATGGAAATCAAGACATGCAAGTCCATCCAAACCATAGGCAAAACCCACAAACAAAGAAGAGGAACATTGTTTTGTGGAGGAGAAAATTGAGAGGAGTTGTTTTGAATGAAAAGCCATTGGAGATTAGCAGGAGTTCAGGGTGGTCACATTTTTTCATTGGCTGAGTTACAGGGGTGGTTGATTTCTTGTGAAAGATTCAATGTGCATCTTTTCCTGTTGAAGCCTGTAATCGATCATTCCTGAATGTTGAGGATTCTTCTGTTAGGGTCTGTAATTGACATTTCTTCCTATAACTGATGTTGAGTGATAAGGCTTCTCCTTCTAACCTCACACTCCTTTTAGTGAGGTTTCCCTTTATTAAGTTTCACATTAATTTAATCAAACCTGGAATTTTATGGAATTATGGGGTATGACTGAATACAGAAGCTCTCTATTAACCTAACAAAACATACACACTAAGAAAGAAACCCAAATGTGAATAGCTTTCTCTGTGCCAACCTGAACCACATACAATTGGTGTTCATCGCTCTGAACCAAAACATGTCTTGAAGGAAATAGGACTTCAAAGATTCTCCTCTGGTGGGATCAGAACATTTAGAGCCTCATGTGGAGTTTGTGGAATCTTTGTGCTTATATTCTTTGTTTATGCTGAGTAAATTTTGATGCAGGTATGATCTATGATTTGTGTGAATCTGCTTTGACAATTCAACCTTGTGTCTTTTAAACTTCAACCAATAAAGACACATTTTATTCCAAGGTACAAAAAGTGAGTCTTTTAAATTGTAAAAATAAAATAAATAAATAAAAATTCTAGGTGCTTAAAAAGGTGTATTCCTCCAACTTTGTTTCCTAATACAGTCATATAAATGAATACAATGTCATACTTTATATCATCTTGTTAGGGAAGCAACACATTCATAGAATAATAAACAATAAGACTTGAAAATTTTGATTATTGATTAATAGACTACATTGAGATAGTGAGTATCTACTATATGGAAATACTCCATTCCATACAGTAGCCACACAGGGCTAAGGAGCAATTGAAATGTGGCGGGTTTGACTTGAAAGATACTGTAAGTATAAAGTATACTCGGCTTTTGAAAACAGCACCAAAAAATGAGGGGCGCCTGGGTGGCTCAGTGGGTTAAAGCCTCTGCCTTCGGCTTGGGTCATGGTCTCAGGGTCCTGGGATGAGCCCCACGTCGGGCTCTCTGCTCAAGCAGGGAGCCTGCTTCTGCCTCTCTCTCTGACTGCCTCTCTGCCTACTTGTGATCTCTCTCTCTGTCAAAGAAATAAATAAAATCTTTAGGAAAAAAAAATGAATGTAAAGTATCTGTGATAATTTTATGTTGGTCATTTGTTGGCATGATAATATTTTGGATAGATTGGTTTAAACCAAATACATCAGTAAAATTACTTTTTGAAAAACTTTCTTTAATGACTCTACATGAAAATTCAAACAAGATATGAGTCTCACATTACATATGAAGTTAACATTACAAAGCATAAATTACATAGTCAAGCTTCTGGATTAATTAAATAGTCCCATTCATATAAAGTAGCATTTTTGTTTGTTTGTTTTATTGACCCAAAGAATAGGTAGTGCAGGTAAGTGGGTAAGTGGTTGTTCTCTGGCATGGTCCACTGCTCAGTTGCACTGCTTACTAACTGTATGACCTTCGTCAAGCTGCTTCAATTTTTCAAGCTTCAGGTCCCTCTCTTTTCAGCTAACCAAGAAGAATAATAGTACCTATATCATTGTGCTTCAGTGGCTGGTACTGAAAAACTCCATAAATTCTATACCTTATTACTACTACACAGCTTCTGCCTATATTTAGATTAACCTATGAAATATTGTCGGTTGCATGTATAACCACCACTTACCGAGTGATAGTCAGACCTTGACACAACATGTGTTTCTCTCACCATAATTTAGAGTTGAAAACAAACTAAATATCAATAATAGGGAAATGTTTAATATAATTTATTAAGATTCAACTATTAGTGGAGGTTCCTCAAAAAGTTAAAAATAGAGATATGCTACAACTCAGCAATTACACTAGTAGGTATCTACCCAAAGGATACAAACATAGTGATCTGAAGGGGCACCTGCACCCTAATGTTTATAGCAGCAATGTCCACAATAGCCAAACTATTGAAAGAGCCCAGATGTCCACTGACAGATGAATGGATAAAGAAGAGGTGGTATATATATTCAATAGAATACTACTCAGCCATCAAAAAAATGAAATCTTACCATTTGCGATGATGTGGATAGAACTAGAGGGTATTATGCTAAGCAAAATAAGCCAATCAGAGAAAGACAATTATCATATGCTCTCATTCATATGTGGAATTTAAGAAACTAAACCAAGGATCATAGAGGAAGGGAGGGAAAAATAAAGCAAGATGATATCAGAGAGGGAGACAAACCATACGAGACTCTTATCTATAGGAAACAAACTGAGGGTTGCTGAAGGGGAGGCAGAAGGAGGAAGGGCATAACTGGGTGATGGACATTAAGGAGGGCGTGTGATGTAACTAGCACTGGGTGTTATACACAACTGATGAATCACTGAACTCTACCTCTGAAACTAATAATACACTATATGTTAATTAATTGAATTAAAATAAAACTTTAAATTTTAAAAATAAAAAAGATTCAACTATTAACATCATAATTATAAATTCTTTAAAGTATCATATTTATGGAAAATTGCCTTCAGAGTATGACCCAATCTAATTATTTTGCCTCTTTGTGACTTACTTTCTTCATTCTTAAAAATGTAAGAATTAAATAACCTACTGCATATAAAACATTTTAAATATTGTCTAACACTAGGATACCCTCAATATATGTTAACTGTTAGTATATAGTTATAGAAAGTGAAATGTAACAATATTAAAGGAGATTTGGAAAAGAGGGGAAAGACCACTCACTATGACATCTTCCTGAACAATTTTACTATTTTCTTTCAGTCTTTGTGCATGTATACTCACATTGTTTATGTCTAATTGGAGTATGCTTATGAACCATTTCGTAAAACCAACTAAAAAAGTGATTTTACGTTACGATTCTTATATTTAGAACTCTGAAAATATATATACATTTTTCCAAAACATAAAGGAAACAGGTAAACCACTTTAACTTATAGGCTGCAGGGAGTGTTGGATGATTTTCTTCCCTTTTGATTTGGATTAATGTCATTACTGCAATAAGAGGTGAAAAAAGTTAATTCTCAAAATTGATACTGCTGGAAAAGCATTGAATCATGAAGGATCCCAAAGGACAAAACATGATTTCCACAATGCTTGCTACCATCTTATTGCTTACATTCTTGTGAATAAAGGTAGTTAAGAAATCATTTCTTATTTGATAGCATAGTTCATGTCAGACTTTCAGAATAGAACAACAATAAATTTGAAAAGCAATTTCAAGGAAACCATTCACTAGAGCAGACATGTTTTCCCATAATATTCTAATCTGCCATCATGATTGTTCCTTTTATGAAAAACAAATTAATAAATATCTTAATCCACCTAGTAGCCATATGTTACAGCAATAGAAAGACCTCTATTACAAGTGCAGGTAAAGTGACAGGGCTCGCTTCATGAATAACAGTAGATATGTGCAATGACAGATATTGATAATACTTTTAAAAATCATTTTCCCTAGCCCATTATAGCTATCCTTTCTTGATTCAACTTAGCAGGTACATTTACTGTTAAGCCTATGCTCTCTAAATGGGAAAGGAAATATTCTATAGTGACATACACTTTTAAGTGCATTATATTTATTACATCATTTAGCTTTAACAATACCATTTGAGATAATTATTTGTTCTTTACAGGTGAAGACATGAAGGTTAAGGTTACATAGGATAGTAAACAATGTACCAATGATATTAATACAGATATTATGGTCTCCAAAGATCCATTATTTTTCAACATAAGGATCAATAAGCAGTATTCCTTATAAAATTGCATGATCTCATCTTTAGGTCTGAACTTCATAGTAAAAATAAGAATATTTTTGAACTTTTAGGTTCACATAAGATAATGGCCATCAACTTAATCTGAATCTTTCCCTGCATTCTCCAAAAGACATAAAGATCAACAAGAACAGATAAAACTACACATGACCTACATGCACAGCTTAACTAAGAGACAGAGAATTCTATAAAATACAATTGATATTTAAGTATGTAAATATATGTTCAAAAATTGCAGTGTCTTCTTCACAGCCTGTAGTTAAACTGAAAGTTAGAGGATTAGAAAGGAAAGAGGACAAGTGAATCCCACCCAGAGTAGGAAAATACTGATAATATATCCAAGACCTCTTAGATCAGATTTCTGTTTATTAAGGTATCAAAAGGAAAGGACAAGATGATACCACTTCTGGGGTAATTCTTGGAGGCTTAGAATTAGAGGGAAAGAACCAAGAAAGTTTTAGAAAGTAAGGGTCCTACAGAAAGAAAAAAGCATCAAAATCCAGATGTATCAACATTTCCCTGCAGAAAGAGGGGTCCAACTATTAAAAAAATACTTTTCACTACCAAAAGAAGAACCTCCTGAACAAAGAGACCTAGGAAGCCACCAGCATCCCATGCCTCTTATCTACACACACATAATGCTTCTGGGAAATAGAAGTCATTTTAAAATCACAGAAAACATACATATAAAGTTAATGTAGGGAGGGAAAAAAATTCAAATCAAAACATTTGAGCTAATGAAAATTCTCTCCCCAAAACTGACCCCAAAATCAAAGGAAATATATAACATCATATATTTGTATATTATATTATGTATAAATATAAATATTATAAATTATATAAAATTTATATAAAATTATATAAAATTTAAAATTAGAAATATAAAAATATATAAAATATGTATATATAATATAAAAATACAAAACCACATTTCAACTACATTAAATATTCTTAAATAAATATACAAATATGAAGAAATTCTAGACCAGAAAATTTTTAAAAATAAACAGAAAAGAGTAGAAAGGAAGATTTGCTGAATTTATAAAAAAAAAAATTTGAAGAGAAAGAAAATGCATCTCTAATAAATTAAGAATAATTACAAAGTATACTGGACAGAGTAGATTTGATTAAATATATACGATTCCAGAAATGAGTTGAAATACAGAGATAAAAAGATAAAGAGAGAGACTAGGAATATAAAATAAATAAGTTCCAACCTATGTGAAATTGAGTCCCTGAAGAAAAATGAAACGATAGAATATAACTAATGTTTAAATCTATAATCTAAGAAAACATTCAAAAAATAAAGGAAAATCAGAGTTTCTGTAAATACAGGGCACTGTGTGTAATCTGGGAAAATTTACCCAAAACAATTAACTCCAATACATCTTACTTAAAAAGTTGACCTTAGAGATAAAAAGAAATCATGAGGTGAAACAGGCCAGGTTGCCACTGAACTTGTAAATAACAACATGCAAAGCAAACCAAAAGTGGAGCTTCATTTTAAGAAACTCTAGGATAGAAATTATGAGCCAATTATTTTACATCCAGCAAAGTTATAAGATTTAGAAAGTTTTTTAAATGCAATTCAAAGGGTAACATACTTGTGAGCCCCTTCTAAGGAAAGAGTTACATTCCAAAACAACAACAACTGATTGGGAAAATTTTATCAAATGGGCTTATTGTCAGCTTTGATATATTTATTTTTAGAAGCAAGACAAATGCAAGATGTAAGGCCAGAAGAAGAACATATGTGAATGTTATAAGTGTGGATGATGCAGTTATAGCACAACTTAAAAACTGGAGGAAAAGGAAGGAAGGAGAAGGTATAATAAAATCAATAATTAGTGCATAAGAAATATATGGAAGTGAAGGATATCACTTTTGCACCAAAAAGCAGAACCTTGAAATTTATGAAGCAAAAACTGAAACACAAAATAGACAAATTCACAATTATAACCAGAGAGTTCAGTAGCCCTCTTCCAATAATTCATAGAATGAGAGGGTAAGGATCAGTAAGTATATAAAAGATTTGAATACTGTCAATCAATTTGACCTAATTCAAAATTTTAGAACACTCCACTCAACAAGAATAACATGTTCTTCTCAAGTGTATGTAAGACATTTACCAAAACTGACTTTTTCTGGGACACAAAACAAGCCTTAATGCTTCTAAATGGATTCACATCATACAATGTATATTCTCTAACCACAATGGAATTAAGTTAGAAAACAAATGACATTACGATCTCTGGAAAATCTCCAAATATTTAGAAAATTAATAATACATTTCAAAATAACCCATCAGTCAAGTAAGTCAAAGGGTAATTAGAATGCATGTTGTATTAAGTAAAAGTAAAAACACTGTATCAGTGTGAGATGCCACATAAGCGGCATTTATGGATTAAGTTACAACACTAAGAAGGAAGATCTCAAATCAGTGATCTAAAGGTCCACCTTAAGAAACTAAAGAAAGAACAACATATGAAACCCAGTGTAAGCACAATCAACATGTCGATTTGCACAAAAAATTCTATTGGTAATATCTTTGTGATTGCACTCAGGCTACAGATTGATTGGAGAGAGTACATCTTTAAATTGAATCTTCCAATTCATGAACATGATACATCTCACCATTTATTCAGATCTTTAATTTCTTTCAGCACTATATTTGTATTTTTAGATAAGGAAGTCCTAAATATTTTTGTTGAATTTATTCTTAAGAATTTGATATTTTTGATGCTATTATAAATTAAATTATGTTCCTTTTAAAAATTATATTCTTGTTACACTTTCCTAATATTTGTTACTAGTATGTAGAATCACAATTGATTTTTTAATATTGGCCTTGTATCAGAGGCCCTGGGAAATTCACATATTAATTTCTGACTGTTGGGTATTTATTTGTTGTCCCCTTTTCTGTATCCATAAATTATAAATATTCTTAAATGAATGATATATTCAGAATAGATATTTTAAGGCTATCATAATATTTTTAAGTGAAAATATATAAACATCCAACATTTTCATTAACTTTATATAAATCCATTCTATTATGCTTCCCTTGAAAATATGATGCATTTGAAAATAGAGTATCACAAAAATTGAACAAAATACTGTACTCCCTGGTGAGACTTTAATATGAATTCCTAGTTTAAACTCTTGTTAAATTTGGAACATTAGTAGACTAGGAAATAGTTTTTGGCTTTTTTTTTTTCATTTTGTGGGAAATATTTTGGCAAGATTATTTAGAATGTTTGACCATATCTGAAGATTATTACCTACAAATTTCCTTTTTTGTCGCTGCCCCTGTCCCGCCCCAAGAGTTATGCAGGGCCTGGAAAATGTTCAACAACAAGCTATTCAATGAAGAGCAAAAAGGAACATTGCTGAGAGATAGATTCATTAACAGCCTTAGACATAATAGAAAAATAAATACCAATGGTGATATTTACTCCAGCTATACTATCATTTTCCTGTTGTTTGCATATTTCAAAACTTATTTTCTAATTAGAAGAGCTGAGTTCATTTAGAATCTTCCAAGTATCATAAAAAAGTATATCAGCCAGGGTGCCTTGACAGCTCAGTCTATGAAGCATCCAGCTCTTGATTTCAACTCAGGTAATGATCTCAGGGTTGTGGGATCAAGTCCCACATCAGGCTCTGCACTCAGCGTGGAGTCTGCTTGTCCCTCTCTCTCTATTCCTCCCCCTGCTCACTCACTCACTTGCTCGCTCGCTCTCCTTTCAAATAAATAAATAAATAAATAAAACCTTCTTCTTCTTCTTCTTTTTTTTTTTTTACTTTTTAAAATTTTTTAAAAAGATTTTATTATTTGAGACAGAGAAAGCATGAGTGAGGGAAAAGGGCAGAGGGAGAGGTAGAAGCAGACTCCCTGCTGAACAGGGAGCCAAATGCAGGGTATTATGGACATTTTAACAATATTGGATCTTCTACTCCATGAGCATAGAATATCTTTCTATTTGTTTGTGCCATCTTCAGTTTCTTTTATTAATGTTTTATCATTTTCAGAATACAGGTCCTTCACCTCTTTGATTATTTTTTTCCTGATGCAAATATAAATGGTATTATTATTTTAATTTTTCTTTCTGTGACCTCACTGTTACTGTGTAGAGATGCTTCCAATTTCTGTGGATTAATTTTGGATCCTGCCACTTTACTGAATTTGTTTCTATAGTCTGTGGAGTCTGTAGGATTTTCTATATATGGTATCATGTCATCTGCAAATATAGATAGTCTACATTTTTCTTTATCAGTATGGATGCCTCTTTTTTCTTTTTCTTGTCTGATCACTGCAGCTAGGACTTCACATACTATGTTGAATAAGGGTGGTAAGAGTGGACATCCTTGCCCTCTTCCTGACTTTAGTGGGAAAGATCTCGGTTTTTTACCATTGACTATTATGTTAGCTGTGGGTTTTTTCATATATAGCCTTTGCTATGTTGAGGTATGTTCCCTGTAACCCCATTTTGTTGAGAACTTTTATCATGAACAGATATTAAATCTTGTCAAATGCTTTTTCTGCATCTATTGAGATGATCATATGGTTTTTATCCTTTGTTTTGTTGATGTGATGTGTGACATTGATTTGTGAATACATAATGCTGTATTTCAAATGCCACCTCTTACGTATAGTACTGGTTTCAAATACATCCAATTCCCTTCTTTCCATTCACTCCATCCACCTCCACTCTCTAACTACACCTTTTTGAACCCCTTACTTTCCCCTTCTATCTCTAGTGCTTCTATGTCAGCGTAGTCCATCAGATTCTCTCATGTGAACATTGCTCATTTTTCTTACTGTTTCCAGCTTCTTGCACAATCAATCCACCTTTTAAAATATCTGAAAATTAATTGGCCATGCCAATTAATGTCTGTATCTATGATCCAAACTTCTTAAGCTAACAAATCTAGTCTTAGTGATATGGTTCCTGCCCATCTCTCCAGTCTCTCCTTCTTTCTTTTCTTTGAGACAAATCACGAGAGATTCTTTTTTTTTTTTTTTAATTTACTTGACAGAGTGAGAGATCACAAGTAGGCAGAGAGAGAGGGGGAAACAGGCTCTCCGCTCAGCAGGGATGCTGAGGCAGATGTGGGGCTCGATCCCAGGACCCTGAGATCATGACCTGAGCCAAAGGCAGCGGCTTAATCCATTGAGCCACCCAGGCGCCCCTCTCCTTCTTTCATTCACACAGACCTCACTGCCACTTATAACACAGCTGTAACAAATCACCTTTACAAAACCAAAGAATGAATACACACTCACCCACACCCACACCTATACACTACCAACAGCAGACTTAATAACCCCAGGAGATGGGTAATAGGGTTGTCATCTTTTCTTTTTCTTCTATTTTAATTAATAAATGTGATTTTTCTTCCTTTAAATAACAAATAGAAATGACATATTTCAAAATACATGAAGATGACTTTGTGCATGCCAATTTTGTCATAATTGTCCTTAGAGTTATAATTTTCTCCTTCCAAGATTTGGGCATAATGCTATGATTAGGTAGGTATTCCTTATTACCTCTAAGAATATGCTTTCCCACTCCCAGTTTCTTCCTCAAGAGATAATCCTTCCTCAGGGACATAGCATTATCCATAAGACACAACTACTATCTCAGAGTAAAATGAAAATCATAACCTTGTATAACAGGACATGCGTGCCTATAATAATGTGTAGTTAGAGGCTTTGGGAGAACGGGTAGTTGTTGTATTTCTTTTGAATTATTTGTTGGTATTTCTGGAAAGAGTTGGGTTTCACATTTGGCCTGCACAAAGCAATTTACTTTGCTAAGAACAATTATCCCAATATACATGAAACATCCTTGTGTATTTTATAATTTTACGGACACTCAGAAGAGTGGTAGAATTTTAATCACTTTCTTCAGCATATTCTTCTGGGGTAAAGGAACTCTAAGCAATTTCCAAGTTAACAACTTCCAGACCACAAAGCTTTCCCTAAATATATAGTTTCTGTCTTTCAGCTTTGGATAACCAAAGAAAAATAACACAAACAAGTTTAGATGTGTTTATTTGGCCCATTAGTGATACGTATCACGTTTATAGAATGCTGATGTTCCTTGTGGAAATTTTTGAATTACATACTCCTTAGACCACCTCTCTGTATTCTCTGGGAACTCTTAGCATTGGCCTATTGTGTTACATGCTGCGTTAGGATGCTTGGGAAGCTGCAAGTTGTATCCCTGAAAAGCTTTGATGTTTGAAAGGGTAAGTACATTTTGGCGTTTCTATCATAAAGGGCTTTTTCAAAGTGCATTATAAAGACTTGTTTGCATGTGTAACTTTTCTCTTAACTATTGAGCTTTGTGTTTAGCAGAATGGCTGGCAAAGTAGAAGTCCCCAAATAACTGTTTATTGTGAAATAAAGTAAATTACCCTCAGAATTTAGACAGAAAATCACCCTCTGCAAGTTTACTAAATATCAATGGATATGTACATAAATTGGGACTATAACTAAATGAAGCTCAAGGAAAAGATCATCTTCATGATGCTTCACCAAAACTGAGGGCTGAATGTCTCCAGCAGCGGTCCTTCCTCCCAGAGGTCCTGCTAAAGCTGCATTGTCCATTTAGATCAATACTAGCTTGCTATCAGAAGCCAAGGCTGAATCTGGCAGAGTAATTGCCTAGAGAAACCAGAAGCCAGTTGAGCCAAAAGTGTGCAAATTACCATGTTTAAGGACAAAAACAAAGTCAGACACCATCTCAGCTATTAAATACAAGGTTAAATATAAAAACGAATACAAGAAAGGAAGCGAGCAGCCTCAAGCCATAAATGCACAGGGCAGGAAGTGAAATTGAAGAATTGAAGAAGGCACATAAAGATCCAAAACTTTATTTATGGTAAGGATGAGTTTCTCAGAACATTCTCCTCCCGGATATTGGATCTGCTGTGCTCAGGTCAGTTGGCCTGAGTTAAACACTTAGACATCAGATGAGTATGAAGTGAGAGAGATGACCCTAGCCATTCTACCTAAGTTCTATCTTTAACCAAGCTTGTCAAAGCAGAATTTAAGACAAGGAGTGTTACCTGAGACGAAGAGGACATTTAATAAGGGTAGGAAGGTCGGTTCATCAGGAAGACATCAAAATAATAAATGTGCAATGAAAATGTTCTGGGGTGGTGGTTAGATGGGTATATCTGTCTATCTGTATCCATCTATCCACAGTTAAAACCTGCGAATTTCATATTATATCAAGTTTACCTCAATACAGTCTTACAAAATGAGACATATTTGTAGTTATAATAATCCTAATATTAGCACATGAAGTAGTATATATGTATTAAAGGCAAGGGAAAAAAAGAACAATTAAAGAGAAAACTATTTTAGTCTTACCTGGAGAAGTCCCCCTTACTCCGCCCCAGACTGCAAGAAACACAAAGTCAGGAACTAGATGATTTCAGTGTATTTCTTTATCTCCTATACCTAGAACAGAGTCTGATGCATAGCAGTCAGTCAGTGGGTGTACAGAGTATTTATTTAGTGACTGATCACTGTGTTAGTCAGCCTAGTTTCTTAGGGATAATGGCGTCTCTTTCTTTGGATCCTTGAAGATAAATTCTGTGCTTCCCCTATGTCAACAGCATCAGATGAGTCCTACTGTTTGATATTTTTTTAAAATTTAGATGCTCACATTATCATTTTCTTTAAAATGTAGCAGGTTTTGCTACATGCATCGGTTACTCTTGACTCTAGGATCACTAAATCTTCCAAGGAAGAGGAAAACATGCCATTGTGCCAGGATTTCTACAATACTTTCTGAGTGTCAAAAAATTTCTCAGCTCTCACTCCTGCTGTGTCATTAAACTTAAGGGTGTTTAGTTGTTGCCTGCAGAATGAATGTTTTGGGGAGTCAGTGATAGACAGCTTTAGGCCTCCACGCATTTGGTGTTTGATTCTTTTTGTTTTAACTAACCCTCTAATTCATGTATTCAATCAGTCATTCATTCTGCAAACATCCATTGAATACCTAGGTGCTAGAATAAACATGAGAGACAACTCCCTGCCCTCATGGGACTTATATTGTAGTGGGTCAGTCTAATACTAACCAAACAAATAAGCAACTATTTATAAAACAAACAAACAAACAACAACTAGAGGCACCTGGGTGGTCCAATCAGTTAAGTATCTGACTCTGATTTCTGCTTGGGTCATGATTTCAGGGTCTTAAGATTGAGCTCCTCATCAGGCTCTGTGCTGAGCAGGAGTCTGCTTGAGATTCTCTCTCTCCCTCGCTCTCTGCTCAAATAAATATTAAAAAAAAATAAAATGATATGACATATTATATAACATGTACTGTCATGTGGTTATGTATGCTATGATAAAAATTAAGGTAAAAGTGAATGAGAGGGCAGGTATTTTGAGTAGGAAGGACTTGGGGTCTTTTTGCTGAGGTGATATTTGAGCATAGACTAGAATGAAGTGAGGAAACAAGTGTAGATATCTGGAGTAGAGCTTTCAAGGCAGAATCCTGAGCCAGAGCAAAGCCTCTGCAACTAAATCATGTTTCCTGTATTCAGAAATAGGCACCTTCCTCAAGCAGGTCTGGCTAGAACAGAATGAGATCCGGGAAAGCAAGAGCAGATGAAATCTGAATGGCAGCCAAGGACTACCTGGAAAGTTCCTAAGAAACAGATCAGAACCCACAGCAAGAGCTAAATTAGGTCAAAGATCTATTTCAGCATGACCTAATTAAATTCATTGAATAGCTCTAGATCAGTGGTCCTCAAAATTTAATGTGTATATGAATTACCTGAAGATCTTATCACAATGTCAATTCCAAATAGATAAATCGGTTGGGGCTGTGCATGAAATAAGCTTCCAAGCTCATGTTGCTGGTTCAGTCTAAGATGCAAGGCTCTAGAGTCTAGATCACCATCAGGTTCAAGTCCAAACTCCTTTATGTGACGTTTACAGCCTTGTCCCTGATTATGTCATCAGCTTCCTTTCTTACCACCACTCTCCCCACCTCCAACACCCCCTTACTTTATAAGCTCCAGATATATTCTTCATCTGTTGAGCACACTGGAAACTCTCTCATCCCTTGGTCTTTATCAGTCAATGTCTCTCCTTTTAGAGCACACATTCCCCTTTCCCCCACCCCTCTTTACCGAGCTCTCACTCATTGATCAGTTCCTAGTTAGTTCTTACTTGCCCTTGGCCTTTTTGATCCCCAAGGTATGGATTAGCCACCTTCCCAAGTGTTACCAAAGCAATCTATCCCCCCATCTCATAACACTCACTTCACTGCCTGATTGATGGGATGTGTCTTATTTAGCTGGGTCCATGGAGGAGAGGAAGGGTTCCTGTTCTCACTGTTGTAGTCCTCAGAGCATAGCACAATGCCTATAATAAAACTTCCCAATAAACATTTGGTAAGTATGTGTATGATTGAAGAAATCCATCAAGCCATAAGGCACATTAGGATATCAATCTACAGAAAAGGAATGTTCAGTTAAAACATACCGGGGTCTGGTGGTTATATAGGCTAAAAATGTAATGGATAATTCTCAGTAAACAACTCAGCATCATGACAATATTTTCCTGTTAATCCAGACTAATTAACCTTTTTAATTGCATGATGTATTATGCATTATTTTTGAATTTTCATAAACTCTGATAAATAAGGAAGAGTAATTGCTTCAATTAAAATTCTTAAATTTGTTAAGTGCTTTCTTTGTGCATAAACACATCATTGCCACATAGATATGATCCATAAATTTTATAGACTTATCAACTTTTTACTTTTCCAAAATGTTTCAAGTACTGAACTACCAACAGATTGTCTATTAACCAAGTCAGCACATTGATTTTTTTCTTTAAGTTTTTATTTAAATTCCAGTTAGTTAACATACAGTGTAATATTAGTTTCTGGTATACCATATAGTGATTTGGCACTTCTATACAACACCCATCCTTAATCCCCATCACCTATTTAACCCATCCCCCACCAACCTACTTAATCCCTCTATCACCTATTTAACCCATCCCCCACCAACTTACTTAATCCTCCCATCACCTATGTAACCCAACCCCCACTAACCTCCCCCTGGTAACCAGCAGTTTGTTCTCTATAGTTAAGAGTCTATTTTTTGGCATAGTACTCTCTACCTCCATCCATGTTTTTCCAATGGCAAGAGCTCATTGTTTTTTATGGCTGAGTCATATTCCATTGTGCATATATACCACATCCTCTTTATCCATTCATTAGTTGATGGACACTTGAGTTGTTTCCATAATGTGGCTATTCTGTAATTGTCCTATAAACATTGGGGTGTGTGTATCCCTTCGAATTAGCATTTTGGTATTCTTTGGGTAAATACTTTGTAGTGCAATTGCTGGGTCATAGTGTAGCTCTATTTTTAACTTTTGGGGGAATATCAATACTGTTTTCCAGAGTGGCTGCACCAGTTTGCATCCTACCAACAGTGAAAGAGGCTTCCTACTTCTTCACACCCTCTGCCACACTTGTTTCTTGTGTTATTGATTTTAGCCATTTTGACAAGTGTGAGGAGATATCTCATTACAGTTCACTTGCATTTCCCTGATGATGAGTGATGTTGAGCATCTTTTCAGTGTCTATTGGCCATCTGGTTATCTTTGGAAAAATGTCTGTTCATGTCTTCTTCCCATTTTTAATTGGATTGTTTTTTGGGTGTTGAGTTTTATAAGTTCTTTATATATTTTGGATAATAACTCTTTATCAGATATGTCATTTGCAAATATCTTCTCCCATTCTGAAGATTGTCGTTTAGTTTTGTTGATTGCTTCCTTTGCTGTGCAGAAGATTTTTATTTTGCTGTCATCCCAATAGTGTATTTTTGCTTTTGTTTTCCTTGACTCAGGAAACATATCTAGAAAGTAGTTGCCGCAACCAGTGTCAAAGAAGTTACTCCTTGTGTTCTATTCTGGGACTTTTTTGGTTTCAGGTCTCACATTTAGATTCTTAATCCATCTTGAGTTTATTTTTTTGTATGGTATAAGAAAGTGGTCTAGTATCATTGTTTGCAAGTAGCTGTCCAGTTTTCTACAACCATTTGTTGAAGAGACTGTTTTTCCCATTGGATAGTCTTTCCTCCTTTGTAAAAGATTAATTGATCATAAAACTGTGGGTTTATTTCTGGACTCTCTGTTCTGTTCCATTGATATGTGTCTATTTTTGTGCCAGTACCATACTGTTTTGATTACTACATCTTTGTAGTATATGTTGAAATCTGGGATTGTGATACCTCCAGTTTTGTTCTTCTTTTCAAGATTGCTTTGGCTATTTAGGGTCTTTTGTGATTCCACACAAATGTGGGGATTATTTGTTCTAGTTCTGTGAAAAATGCTGTTGGTATTTTGATAGGGATTGCAATAAATGTGTAGATTGCTTTGTCAATCTTTGTTCTTTCAATCAGTGAGCATGGAATGTCTTTCATTTGTGTCATCTTCAATTTCTTTCATCAGTGTTTTCTAGTTTTTAGAGCACAGGTCTTTTACCTCTTTGGCTAAGGTTATTCCTAGGTAGTTTATTATTTTTGATGCAATTGTAAAACAGGATTGTTTTCTTAATTTTTCTTTCTACTGCTTCATTATTAGTGTATAGAAAGGCAACAGATTTCTCTACATTTTGTATCCTCTGACTTTACTGAATTTATTTATGAGTTCTAGTAATTTTTTGGTGGAATCCTTAGGTTTTCTATTTATACTATCAGTCCTCTGCAAATAGTGAAGGTTATACTTCTTCCTTACCAATTTGGATGCCTTTTATTTGTTTTTGTTGTCTGATTGCTGTGGGTAGAAATCCCAGCCCGATGTAGAATGAAAGTGATGAAAGTGGACATCCTTGTCTTATTCCAAACCCTAGAGTAAAAACTTAGTTTTTACCATTGAGTATATTGTTAGCTGTGGGTTTTTCATAGATGCCCTTTATTATGTTGAGGTGTGTTCCCTCAAAATCTACTTTGTTGAGGGTTTTTATCATGAATGGATGTTGTAATTTGTCAAATGCTTTTTCTGCATTTATTGAGAAGATCATATTGTTTTTATCCTTTCTCTTGTTGATGTGAGGTAATGAAACTTGAGGCAGAATGTCTCCTACAAATCTTTTTTTGCTCTTAAGGACTTCAGTTGATTGAATGAGGCTCACCTGCATTTCCAAGGACACTCTCTTTTAAAGTCAATTGACTTCTAATCACATCTGCGAAATACTTTTGCAATAGCACCTAGATTAGTGTTTGATTAAATGACTGGGTACTATAGCCTAGCCAGGTCAACACATGAAATTAACCATCACACATGCTAAACCACAGATCTCAGCTATCTAAGAACAAATGAAGCAAATGATTGGTAAGGATCCAAGGTGCAAGCTAGCAGTCAGCTCTGAACAGTAACAGAGAAATACAGGTTTAGAGGAAGAACATCCAAGCACTGAGTAGAAGGCAAGAAATCTAGCCTCTAATAGGAATAGGAGAACATGGCAGGCACTAAGTCACTGAGGCACAGGGAAAACAGGTGGAGGTTTTGTCCCTGGATACTTGCTATGAAAGAAGACACAACGTGTCAAATGAGCAAATGTAGTCAGAGAGCTCTGGGTTCATATTCCAACTCTGCACTTACTGGGAAAATCTACTTTTGTGTTATATTTTCATCACTATTATGGAGGTTATAAACCCAAATGAAAGGAATCTGATGAAAATGAAATACCTTCCTTTAAAATATGTGTTTAGTAGTCACTGTAACATGGTAGGTGCTCAACATTTTTAAAAATTTTCCTTTTCTCTTCATGTGTAGGGAAGATGAGATCTGGGACACCGAGGTACCTAAGGTCAGAGTGGAATCAACAACAAGCAGTCTCAACTCAGAGCTGCAAATATTGGGCCAACACTTCCAACCTTCCCTTTCCATTTCCCTGAAGTCTACAGCCGATTCTGGGTTTAGTCAGGGAGAGGACCTGATTCTGGGATAATCTGGGAATTTAAAATTTCTTACCAATTATGAAATTCATGGGGCCAAGTTTTGAGGTTGTAAGCATTAAGGTAAATGCCATATGTCTCACAGCCAGGAGGTTCCAGGTCATTATTCAGCACTTGCTGTGCAATCTTATAATTCTTGTAACTTCATCATTATATTATCACAGGTGGTGAGCTAGGTTTCTAACAACCTGACTAAAGGGCTCATTTCATTGATGAGTACAATTGGGGTCTTTTAAGTGTTACCTGCAAGAGTTGTTCTTTCTTTCTAGAATGACCCTTCCATGGCAAATGTACAGGGTCAATTAAAAAAAAAAAAAACCAAAACAGGGCACCTGGGTGGCTCAGTGGGTTAAAGCCTCAGCCTTCGGATCAGGTCATGATCCCAGGGTCCTGGGATCAAGCCCCACATCAGGCTCTCTGCTCAGCGGGGAGCCTGCTTCCCCCCCACACCCATCTGTCAAATAAATAAAAAATATCTAAAAAAAAAAAAAAACAGTATCTTTATCACCTGGAGACATGAAATGTAGCTGATTCATTAGACTATTGGTGTCAGGTGCAAAAAGAAAACTCCAGCAAATCAGTGATGATGAAGTTACTAACACTTGGATGCAGGCATTTTATAGAGATTTGGGGCATTTACAAAAGCCAGAGAGAAGGGAAGGAGTCTTTGTTTCTCCACCTTCTCCAAATCTTAACCAACTCCCAAAAAGAACATGTTACAATTTTCACAAAAGAAACCAATAGCCAATCAGAAAAGTCATAAGACAAGTAAAGAGTTACTATAATACTACAAATTAACAGAGGAAGCACAAGTATTGTAGAGTGGTAAAGAAAGAATTTTTTTTATGGACTAGCTCAGCGAGAACATAATTTAACATAATTTACGAGACTTAGTGTGTGAGGTCCTTGCTGCTTTTTTGCCAAGGATATGCAAGAAGTTACTTTCCTCTTTGGTTTTAAGAGAATTTTTTTTAAATATTAGGGGAAAATGAACAATTACCCTTTCCAAATAACCTATTTGTCATATTTTACCATGTAGTGTTTGTCTTCATGCATCATATTTTAGACTTGAAATCATTACGAGTACCATTTTAAACTGGCAACTCAATTATTGTGCTAACATGGCAAATTTTCCTAATGACAAAATAGTTTTTAATGTTATTTTTTTTCTCCTTTCTTATTTTATAGAAATAAGAATAGGAGGTAAATCCTACAAATATTCATGGCTTACCACATCTATAAAATTTTTAGGGATTATCAGGAGCACAGTGGGACAGCCCAACAAAAAGTAAAATCAGGGGCACCTGAGTCAGTTGGTTGAGTGTCCAACTCTTCATTTCAGATCAGGTCATGATCTCAGGGGTGTAAGATTGAGCCCCATGTCATGCTCCATGCTAGGTATGGAGACTGCTTGAGATTCTTTCTCTCCCTCTACATCTTCCCCACTATGTGTATATATATATATATATATATATATATATATATATATACACACACACACACATACACATACATACATACACACACACACACACACACACACACACACACACACATATATATAAAATCAAATTATTGCACAGTGCCTCTTCTGCTGCAAAAGAGGAAGCCCAGTGTGTGGCAAACCACTCTGGGTTCTGAAAGTAGCGTATTTCACACTGTGAATACCACACAGACCTCTGTACTGCAAATGTAAAAACAGAAACAAACAAATAAAAACAGTTTGAGTATGGCCCAGAATAGGAAAGTCTGCAACCAAACCAGGTTATGGGTCAGGAAGTCCTTCCGTGAGGCAGTAAAATCTGGAAGACTCTATGGCAGATCACATAGGGTATGAATTACGTGAATCATGACTACCCTTTTAGATAGCTTTTTTAAAAAAAGTTAAGATTTTATTTATTTATTGACAGAGATAGAGAGATCACAAGTAGGCAGGGAGGCAGGCAGAGAGAAAGGAAGCAGGCTCCCTGCCAAGCAGAGAGCCCGATGCAGGGCTTGATCCCAGGACCCTGAGATCATGACCTGAGTCAAAAGCAGAGGCTTAACCCACTGAGTCACCCTAGATAGCTTTTAATATGAAAGTTTGTCCTAAGATTTTGTAGTCCTAATATTTCTTTATTAGAATCCCAATCTACATGTCTACCTATTCATCTGGCTCCTACTTATTTCTCAGATTTCACCTGAAATGTCATTTTATGATAGAAGACTTTTCTGATTCAGCTTAAACTATTCCATCCCCAACTCATCCACAGTTATTCTGTCTTTCATAGACCTTGTTATTTTCCTTCATAATAATGGTCACACTTGATAATTATACTTGTGTGCATATTTGTTTTATATCTGTATCCTTCTATATCTATATCTATATCTATATCTATATCTATATCTAAGCATCATGAGAACTGTGATCACCAAGTCTGTTTTGTTCACCACCATTTTCAGCACCTAGCACAGTTCCTGGCAATAAATAAATATTGAATGAATTAATGAGTGTTTAAAGACATTTCTCTTTTTTTCCTTTGTATGAAGCTTTCTTTTTTTTTTTTAAAGATTTTATTTATTTATTTGACAGAGATCACAAGTAGGCAGAGAGGCAGGCAGAGATGGGGGGAAGCAGGCTCCCTGCCGAGCAGAGAGCCCAATGCGGGGCTCGATCCCAGGACCCTGGGATCATCACCTGAGCCAAAGGCAGAGGCTTTAAACCACTGAGCCACCCAGGCACCCCGTATGAAGCTTTCTTATAAATAAATATAATTAAAGTTTGCCAATTTAATGGAAATGGAAGACAAACTCATTATAATTCTGAGTCTCATGGAGCTTTCATTCTGGTCATGGAGCCTCCCTAAGAATGTAACATCTAAGCTAACTTTATAATTATTAGATAGAGTCCTGCCCCAAAAAGAGGATTGGCAGAAGAGAGCCTGTTATATACAAAGATGGGAGCAAATGCAGAGATTTCATGGTGGAATCAGGTTTGGCAAGTATGGTGAACAGAGAGTTATCCAATGGATCTATCAAGCATAATAAAAAGATAATTATAGAAGATGAGGCTGAGGGGCACCTGGGTGGCTCAGTGGGTTAAGCGTCTGCCTTTGGCTCAGAACATGATCCCAGGGTCCCCAGATCAAGCCCTGCATCAGGCTTCCTGTTCAGTGGAGAGACTGCTTCTCCTTCTCCCTCTGCTCCTCCCCCCTCTCATGCTCTCTCTGTCTCTCTCTCTCTATCTCAAGTAAATAAATAAAATGTTTTTTAGAAAAGAAGATGAGGCTGGGAAGGTAGGTAGAAACAAAATCATATAAGACCTAGTGAGCTTTAATAAGAATATTTTACTCTATTGTAAGTGAAGTGGAAGATCATGGGAAGTTTAAGCAGAGCAACAATATCTAATTCACACCTTAAAAATGCCATTCTTGTGGAATACAGATTGGGGATGAAGGTGGATAGGAAGAGTGAAAAGAAGGGTACCAGTTAGGAGACAACTGCTGCAGTGCAGGGAAAATATGGTGGCTTGAACTAAAGTGATAGTTTGGAGGCAGAGAAACAAGAGAGGACTTAGTACATGTTTTCAATTCTAACATGAGTTGAGTTGGTTGTGAGACCATGAAGAAAGGAAAGGAATCAAAGATTTCTACATTTTTAGCCCAAGACAGTGGGTGGAAGGTGGGATTATTTATTGGCAGTAAGGGTGGTCCAAAATCAAAAGTTGTCTTTGAGGCATGTTAATTTTGAAATGCTTATGAGAAATCTAGCTGGAAACGTCCCGTAGACAATTGGGTAGCGGAGTTTAGAATACAGGGAAAAGATCAGCACTGTGAGGCTATATAAGAAAGCAATAATTATTTATAATCACAGAAATTATGATTATATATGTAAGGGGGGTATAAGAAGAAAAAAAAAGGAAAAAGTGCTGGTTGCCAAGGCCACTAACATTTACAGATTAATTGGAAGTGGAGAAGTCAACAAAGGAGACTGAGAGAAAACACGATACTATTTTGTCATAGAAGCAAAGAAAATGGGGCGCCTGTGTGGCTCAGTGGGTTAAAGCCTCTGCCTTCAGCTCAGGTCATGATCCCAGGGTTTTGGGATCGAGCCCCGCATCGGGCTCTCTGCTCAGCAGGGAGCCTGCTTCCTCCTCTCTCTCTCCCTGCCTCTCTGCCTACTTGTGATCTCTCTCTATCGAATAAATAAATTAAAAAAAAAAGAAGCAAAGAAAATAATTTCAGGAAAGAAAGAGCCATCTAGCCTACCAACAACTGTAAAACAGTAAAATAAGGACCATCAGATCTGGCGAGCTGGAGACCACTGGTGGTCATGGCAAAAGTGGTTTTGGTGGAATAGAATGAATGGAAGCTGAATGAGAGTAAGTTAATGAGAGAACACCCTAACAATACTGCGGTATCACTACTCCACCATCATACCTATTCAGCATATTAAGTATACAGTCAATAAATTCAGTTTATTTATTCAGTCATTTAACAGTTCTGCCTAGCTAAAAGCTAAGATTTCAAAGTAATTAAGGGATGGTTTCTTTCCTTAAAGATACTATTTTTTAGATATCTCAAAAACTCTCGGGAACGTGGCATTCAGTTTTAGGAATTTTCCTAATGTACTCATTCAGTTTTGTATCTGTCAAAATATGATTTAAAATTATACACCTCCTTGATGCTTTATTCATTAAGGAAGGAAGCTGAGATGCGATTTAGTCATACACCTTTTTAAATTCTTCACCCCAGCAGAGTGTTTTCATTCATTTTATAATGTCCTTTCCATGTTCAGTATATTAAAAAGATCTTTTTATGGGCTTAGATAAAGGAGAGGGTGGCTATTCATATTTGTAACTTCTTTAACAAGTTACTTTATTTGGCCTATATTCTTGTCCTAAATGACTTGGCAGTTTGGGGTCAATAACTGACTATAAATAGATACTCTTATTAAATTTCTAGTTCTTCAATAACAGCAGAGAAATCTTCACAATGAATAAGTTTTTTAGGGCAATAATTAGAGAGTTTGATATTGATTTCCCATGCTATGACAATTGCTGGCATTTCTGTGATGAAAATAACCGTTATATTTAGAGAATCCTTTAAATACTGGATAGAAAAAGAAGTTTGAAGCATAAATACATCCATTATTATACCAGAAGTAGTTAAATTTTTTTCCCTTTACCATATCCAAAGATACAGAACTGTTCTTTTACCTTATTGACTGGAAGAACAGGTTAGAATGTCTTTTCATGCTATTCTATTTCAAAGTAGAAGGTATTTACCACTGAGGCAGGATTAGGGTTTTTAAAAAATGGTCATGCAGAAATTTTAAAAGTAAAAGAAATCCATGATCCCACTATCTGAAAATATTGTTAATTTTTTTATGTATAACCCCTTGCAAACATTTTCTATATTTATCTCTTTAAAGTTAATGCCTAGCTGAGAGCAGATCTGGCTGGCATAGCAGCATCTCATGCTTTTCACCTCATGCTTTTCTATTTATCTGCTTTCAAAGAAAAGAGGTTTTGTAGAAAACTGAAGTGCTGTTGAGTAAGAAGTGCGCCCTCATCATCATACCACCAGCCTCATCGCCCGTATATAAAAAGAGCCACTATCAACATTCGGGTGGCTATCCTCCCAGAATGCATTCTGCGTTTGTGTTTAGTTCATGTTAATTTACATAAAATTATGTAAATGAAATCATATCACCCAGACTATTCTTCAGCTTGCTTTTTAAAAAAAAAATTAAGTCATGATATCTTTGAATGGCAACGAATGCAGAGTATGTCCTTACATGGTTTTAAGTTATTATTTAATCAACTACTTATTAATGAGCACCTAAGTTCTTCTCAATCATTTTTTTCTGTTTCAAGTTGCAATGAACATTCCTGTATCTTCACATTTGCACTCTTGTCAGTTTATCTCCTTTTTCACCCTTAATCTCAAAGTAGTATTCTCTTAGAATGTGGTTCAGGTGTTTTGCAGTTTAAATGATGTGGCTGTAAATACATATGATGTTAATGATCTCTCTCTCTCTCTCTCTCCCTCTCTCTCAGAATGTTCTGGGCCCTGATTTTTCCACTTAGTTTTCTTTTATGAGGAAGTCAGTGGGGTCAGATGGGTGCATAAAACATTTAACAAGTGAGAAGGAAACTAGGGCATTGCAACCCCATCCTGTGAAACCAATGACTACACACTGAACAATTCCACTTATATAAAGTTCTAAAAAATGCAAACAAATGTCTGAGAGAGAAAGCCTGTCATCATTGCTAGTGACAGTAGTGGGGTGGGAGCAGCAGGGAGAGATTATGAGGGCAATGAGGAAGCTGTTGGAGGTGATTAGATGTGCTCATCATCTTGATGGTAATGGTGGTTTTGTAGGAATACCTATATGCCAAAACTTAATAAATCATACACATTAAACATGTGCAGTTATTATGCAAAGATTATATTGACAAATTATTGGTAAATCCATTAAAAACAAGACAAAAAGTATTAATAATGGACACTAAAGAGCTTTCAAAGATACATAGTTGGTGAACTATCACCTAATATTACATATTTACATTTTGCTTTTTCAATTTTTAAAGTATTTTAATTACATTTTCTCATTTGATTCTCATAACAGGCTTGCAGTGCATTGGGTGGGCATTTTTATCCCATTTTACATATGAGAAAACTAAGACTCAGAAGTGTTGACTTGCCCAAGATCAAAAAGCTTCAAGGAGTTGGATCTAGACTTTCATTCATGTTATGCTGAATTTGTATTCTGTACAGTTTTCTGTGATATCACATTGTCTCTCTCCCCAGTTATACCTCAGATCCCTCATTTTCATGATCTCTAATTTAATATTATGATTAGGAGAAATCAATATCAAAACACATGAGCTTTTTACCCAAGAAAATTGGAAGCAGGAATTCAAAGAGATATTTTACACCCACATTCATAGCAGTATTATTCACAATAGCTAAAAGACAGAAGCAGCCGAAGTTGTCTGTTGATGGGTGAATGGATAAACAAATTACTGTATATACATACAATGGGATATTATTCAGCCTTCAACCGGAAGGGTATGCTGACATGTGCTACATGGAGGATGAACCTTGAGGATGTTAGGCTAAGTGAAATAAGCCAGTCACATGGGAAAAGTGTTCTATGATTCCACTTATGTGAGGTACCTAGGGTCATCAAATTTATAAAGATAGAAAATAAATGGTGTTTTCCAGGTACTTAGGGGAGAGGAGAATAGAGATGTATTATTTAATGGGTACAGATATTCATCTCAGCACGATAAAAAGAGTTCTGGAGATGGATGTTGGTGATGGTTGCACAACAATGTGAATATACTTAATGCCACTGAACAATACACTTAAAAATTGTTAGATGATAAATTTAATGTTGTCTGTGTTACTACAATTTAAAAGTTTTAAATGAAGTTTTTAATAGTACTATTTATATTTATTTGGAAACTTGGAAACCTAGGAAGCTTGTGTGAGCTTATTACAAAAGAAACCCAGAGTGTCAAGTATTTACTTTGTCACCATTCTCAAAATGTGCTTCTGAACATGATAGAACCCTCCAGCAAACTCAGGCTAAGTGAGCCTATCTGCAAACAGAGGTGCAATGAAATATAGCACATGAGATGTTCTCTGCCTGAGGCTCGCACTCTGAGAAACTCATAATTTGGAACCTCATCAAATACTATATTTGGTCAATTTTACCATGATTTTTAACTGTAATCACCCTTCCTGGCTTTCCCTCTTGACTCCTAGTTCATTCTCTACATAGCAACCAAATATCTTCTTTAAAAATACATTATAGCATTATGCTAAGCGAAATAAGTCAGGCAGAGAAAGACAAATACTCTATGATCTCACTTATATGTGGGATCTAAAAAAGCTGAACTCATAGAAGCAGCAAGTAGAATGAGGAGAATGATGGTTGCCAGGGGTTGGGGGAATTGGAAAGATATTAGTCAAATGGGGAAAAAAATTCCAGATGAATACATTTTGGGGAATCTAATGTTTAGCGTTGTGACTACAGTTAACAGTCCCATATTATATATTACTTAAAAGTTGCTAAGAGAGTCGATCTTCAGTGTTCTCACCACACACACAAGAAAGGTAATTATGTGAAGTGTTGGAGATATTAACCTTCTTGTGGTGATCATTTTGCAATACATTCATGTATCAAATTATCATGTTGTATACCTTAAATTTACACAAAATGTCAATTATATATCAGTAAATCTAGAAGAAAAAAAAAAAAACACAACGTCATGTTAATCCACTACCTAATGGCTTCCCATTTCATTTAGCGTAAGGTCTAAACGTGCCATCTACTATGGCAGATGAGGTGCTGTGCCTTCTGGTCCCTTTGCAAAATCTTGTAGAACTCTGCCTCTCGCGGTACCCATTGTCATTCTTTCACTGTTTGAACATGCCAAGCTCTTGCCCCAGGTCATAAGCACATGATACATCTACGCTTAAAAGGCTCATTTCTCCTCTTTCCAAATGGATACTTTTTGTCCTTAGGATGTCAAATATCACTTCTTCACAGAAGTCTCTCCTGCATACTTTATTTAACATGGGTGCTCCCATTATTCTCTAACTCTTTTTCATCTTTGTTGATTTCCTGGCATTGGACACAATTTGTAATTATGCCATTTAATGGTTGATTCATTTTTTTTCTGTTCCCCCTCACTGGAATCTATATTCTTGAAGGACTAGGACTATATTTGATCTGTTCACTATTAGCTGAGCACCTAGCAGAAATATGGCACATAATAGGAAATCAATAAAAGTTTATTGAATGATTAAGTGAATAAAAACCAGGATTAAATATAACCTACATGTCCATTGATAGAAAAATTGTTTTCTTATAAAACACCATTCAATTATTGAAAAGAATGACAGATTTCTATGTAATGTTGCTAAGTGAAAGAAGTGGGTTGCCTCACAGTGCCTTAATTACAGTAATACTTTTATAAAAAGCATATATTTATCTGCAAGTATAAATTCACCTACATGTATACACATGAGTGTGTATGTGTGCATACAGGACCTACAGAGGAGACTATTAACAATAGTTATAGCCAGGGAAAGAAATAATACTGTGAAATTTGGAGACTGGGTGATGGGAGGCTTTAGTTTTTATTTTATTTACTTTTGTTAGAGATCAGATTTTTACTTTTGTGTGCGTATTCAGGGTTTTGTGTGTATGTGTAATTTAAAAATAACCATTTTGTTATTTGCTGATATCTTTCTTTGTTTGCTATTTTGCAAATTCATTTGGAAAATCAAATGATCAAATCAGTGTGAAAGGTTACCAGAATCAATATATGGTGCAAATAGGGATGTTATATGTAGAGATTAAGTAATTTCCAGCCCTTAAACTGAAATTGTTAGACAAGAATAAATTTTTGATGTCGGAAGCACTAGGGGGAAAAACAGATTTTTGCTCTTTCAAGGGAAAAAGTGTGTTGCTATTGTCATGAGTTTTAAGTCCTGAAATATTGATTTTTTATACCAATAAAGATATTTGAGAGTTCTCTATTTTATTCAGCAGTGTCATAACTGGTAATGAACAAAGACAAGCTATCAGAAGATTTTGCAACCAAGCACAATTGTATGCCTTATGTTTATACATTTGACCTGCTCTGTCACATTTTCTCAATGTCCAAAAAACAAACAAGCAAACAAACAAAAAGAGTTTTGTTTATTTTTATAGACTCTTGGATCAATGGAGTAAGAAGGCATATGTCCTTTATGTAATTGCAAATGCAAACAGAAAAGATAATTGCAGAACTGCAATCCAAGGTTTCCTGAAAGAATTATCATAAAATGTAGGTCAAAGGGAACTTCAAGAATTCCATCCTACTTACGATATTTGACAGCAGACACTTTCTCACCTGGAGCAGACACAGGTGCAAAACAACTTCGGGTTCTCAACGATGAACATCATATCAGAAAGCCTTGAGGACTCTCTCAGTGTTGAGCTCGAGGCCTTTTCTTCCCAATTCTGCTTTCATCTTTTCCCTCAGGTGTTAGAGTCCCTTCCTGTATCATTGTCATCCTAAACATTGTTGTCACTAACACATGTACTTCTTTTCCCAGCCTCGCTGCTAAGTAGAACACAGTCTCCCAAGAATCTACTCTCCTTGCTATCCTGAAAAGAGTATAGCCGTTGTGCCCTTGAGCATAAAGTAGCTCAGCAAAAAATGCTTCAGAGGCAGAGGCAGAGCAGAAGTGGTCAGGGAGAACACCCTAATGGAATGCTATATAAGGATTGCGGTATAAAGCCATGGTACAAAGTTTTAGGTCTCTGTTGGTGCCAGGTGGAGAAATTCCAAGATAATCTGGGTGGCTGCCATCTCACTGGTATATACTTTCATGAACACAGATTTCCAGAAAGCTATTTCTCATTGAGACAATATGTATACTAAAAGTGTTTTTTCTTGAAATTCTTGATGTTAGGGAGGACAGTTTTCTCCCTCACCCTATGGTCCCTGCATCTGACCCTAAAATAGGAACTACAATCCTCTTCAAAGTAGACGCAGAAATTGTCTGTCTCCTCCTTGTTACTCATGCTCACCAGTGAAGGAAGGCCTCCATGAATGGAAGGGATTACCGGGAGAAAAGCCACTGACCTTCTACTTCTCAATTATTTCAGAAGTATAAGGGAGAAATTTCTTATAGAAATGTTCGCTGCCTTCTTAAGTTTCTCATAGAAACTTGAAGGGGCGGGCGGTGGGAGGTTGGGGGAACCAGGTGGTGGGTATTAAGGAGGGCACAGATTGCATGGAGCACTGGGTGTGGTGAAAAAACAATGAATACTGTTACGCTGAAAATAAATAAAAAATTTAATAAAAAAAAATCTTTAAAATAAATAAATAAAGTAAAAAAAAAAAAAAAAGAAACTTAAGACAGACAGATGTCTGTCTCTGATCCACAAGCCACTTAGTAATATAGGCATTTGAGAAAGAAGGAGGTAACATGTTATAAATTTAAATAACATTTACTGAATTTCGCACAGGAAAGACACATGTACCAAACAAGCCTGACGAAAGAATGAATTAAGACAAGAACAGCTAATATTTAATGAGCATAAACTACATGCCAGATGTACACTCAGTTGGAAACAGGCCACATCAGCCAAAGTCCTGCAAGAAACAAAATTCCACTCCGATAATTTCAACACAAGGGCCTTTAAAGAAGGTACTCTTCACAGAGGACTGACTGGGCAGAGAGAATGAACAACAGATGCTGAGGGCCCAGGAGCTGCAAGTAGATGAAAGCCGTTAATTATGGCCCTTAGGCTCAAAGGACAAGAGGAAGAAGAGTGTTGCTAAGTGAAAGCTGGTGGCATGGAAGAGGGGCCATGGGACAGGAGGAGGGTCAAATCTCTTGCCGTAATGTGCCAGAACCAGGACACATAAGGAGCAAGAAAGCAAAAAAGGAAAACCAACTTCCTTCTTTTCTCCTGTCTCCTATCAGTGCCTTGCATTGGCCAGAAGCAACCAGAAACCAGCCAGCCCAGGAAGTCTGGGCAGCGCAGTGTGTAGGGGTCAGCACTGGGGCACAGAAGAGGGTGGAGAAGGGCAGAAAAGATGGACGGGATAGGGAGGGAGAAAACAACAGACACAAATGCGTTATAAGAATTATCTTTTAATTTCCAAAATTATCTTGTGAGATTGATATAGTTATTCTCATTTTATTTATTTTTTTTTTTAAAGATTTTATTTATTTATTTGACAGACAGAGATCGCAAGTAGGCAGAGAGGCAGGCAGAGAGAGAGAGAGAGGAGGAAGCAGGCTCTCTGCTGAGCAGAGAGCCCGATGCGGGGCTCGATCCCAGGACCCTGGGATCATGACCTGAGCCGAAGGCAGAGGCTTTAACCCACTGAGCCACCCAGGCGCCCCAGTTATTCTCATTTTAAATGTGAGAAAAATGAGTTTAGGGGCACCTGGCTGGCTCAGTCGGTTAGGCGTCTGCCTCTGGCTCAGGTCATGATCTCTAGGTCCAGGGATTGAGCCTGCATAGGGCTCTCCACTCAGTGGGGAGTCTGCTTCTCCTTCTATGATCTTCCTCTCTCTTGATCACACATAAAAAAAATAAAATCTTAAAAAAAAGAAAGAAAAAAGTGAGATTTAGAGATAGTAAAAATAAGTTGTTCTGTTCCAGAGTCGAAAGGCTGAATGATGGAACTATTCTAGATGCAGAGTATATGCCCCAAAACATTTGCTTCGATAATTAATTGGTTGAATGGGGGCTATATTTGATGTAATTAGGCATGCGTTGTCTTTATAAATGTAAGCTAATTAACTATGGTAATTACTGGTCTGTAAAAAAGAGATGACTTTTCTCCCCCGAGTTACCAAATGCCACTTAATTTGGATTAGGAACAACTGAAGGAACATTCAGGATTAGAGTCGAAAGGCAGAGGGAGCAGAGAGTCACTAGAAATGAAGAATTCTATGTAGCAGGTTTTCCTCAGGCAGCCAACAAAGCATAAACTAGCTGAGTTCCCTGGATAACATTTCTCCAGGCCTCCAGCGAGGTTCAAGCAAACCGCTTCAATCCAGCATCTGTGTGTGCAATCCATGCTCTGACTCAGCCGTTCCTGGGGCCTGAAATACCTCTCCTCCCTTCTCCTGGTCTAATTAGCCAACTTTCAAAGCCTTTTCCTCTGTGAAGTCCCCCACCTCCCTGTATCCCTCGTGCCTTACAAAGAGCCGGAAACATGAGGCACTCAGTGCACGTGTTTAAGTGAATCAAACTGAGGAGAAATGGGCTCTGAAGATTGTAGGCTTTGGGGCAAGCAATGTAGAGGGACATAAGCCTGAAATAGGATAGATGTTAGAGGTTGATCAAAGATGTATAAAATAAAGAGCCATCAACATAGTTTAAGCACATCCAGAGCCAGACGCTGTTCCCTTGCAGTTCCCCACAAGCCCGTGAGGACGTCTGCTCAGAGTCTCCCACCCAAAGCCTCCCTCTGTGTCTCCTCATTTCTCTTCAAAGAATTATGCGCATATGTCTCATTGCCTTTCTCACTTTGACGTTTTATCCTTTCTTTTATGATATACAGCTAAAATGGACTTGAATCATTTTGCTCACAAATAAACATGCATTATTCTTCCCCTAACAGAAGGACTACATTTTAATAGAATCTCCTCCTGTTAGTCATTATTCATCTCAAATTTTATTAGTCTTGAAACCCATTATTAAAAGTCTCTCTTGCAGGGCGCCTGGGTGACTCAGTGGGTTAAAGCCTCTGCCTCCGGCTGTGGTCATGATCCCGGGGTCCTGGGATAGAGCCCCGCATCGGGCTCTCTGCTTGGCAGGGAGCCTGCTTCTCCCTCTCTCTCTCTGCCTGCCTCTCTGCCTACTTGTGATTTCTATCTGTCAAATAAACAAATAAAAATCTTAAAAAAAAAGTCTCTCTTGCTCCCAAGTCTACCTTTCCGCTCCCCTCCCAGATTCATATGAAGCTGATCGCTGTGATATTAGTGAAGGTATCATACAACACATGGAGAGTCTATGAAAATGAGTAAGATTATGGTTTCTGATGCTAGGAAGTTTAAGCTAGAGTAGAAAGAGTAAGAAAAATGCACATTAATCTCAAGAGTAGAAGTTTTGAGGTACAAAAATTATTGCTAGGGGGCAAAGAGATGAGAAAATTTGTTTATAATAAGCAGAATAGGAAGGGCTTCATGAAGAATATAACATATTTTTATATTTATGCACTTTTCGAAGTGCCATAGACCTTACGTTTATCAACCAAGGATCAGTTAGAAGAATGATGACGCTTTCGTCGTATCTCCTTTAAGGAGATAAGAAATGGGGGTGCCTGGGTGGCTCAGTGGGTTAAGCCTCTGCCTTCGGCTCAGGTCATGATCTCAGGGTCCTGGGATCGAGCCCCATATCGGGCTCTCTGCTCAGCAAAGACCCTGCTTCTCCCTCTCTCTCTGCCTGCCTCTCTGCCTACTTGTGATCTCTGTCTGTTAAATAAATGAATAAAATATTTGAAAAAAAAAGGAGATAAGAAATGGCATTCTGTAGTGAGAGTGACACTGGAAGAAAAGGGAGCAGCATGCATGACATGGAGGAATGATCTAGAAAATTATCCAATTCAAGGGAAGCAGAGCTCAGAACCTAACATGACTCAGGAAAGTCATAAATTCCTTCCCTTCCCACCCAGGACCCCCATGTTGTACAACATGAGATGCCATGCATGTCATAATCTGGTAAATGTGAAACAGTAGGGAGTCTTAAGGAGTCTTTCTAAATATTTTTGCCCTTATTGTTTCCTCATTAAATTTTAATACCACAGGAATACTGTATGTCAGTTTATGTACGTATGTGCTTCATCTGTTATTCATACATAAAAGAGTAATAGTATTTATTCCTTCCTTACCCACACCCCACCGATAACAAATGTCCACCATCTTGGAAGTGAAATCAGAGAATGTATGATGGAGAATGTGTTGAGAATATATGATAGAGAGGAGGTAACTAATTGTGTTACAATGGACACCTTTACTATAGACCATAATGTGAATTGTTCTCTAGCTCCCCATGGCACTTGGAATCTCATTAGAAAGTAGACAATCAGGGGCACCTGGGTGGCTCAGTGGGTTAAAGCCTCTGCCTTCGGCTCAGGTCATGATCTTAGGGTCCTGGGATCGAGCCCCACATGGGGCTCTCTGCTCAGCAGGGAGCCTGCTTCCCTTCCTCTCTCTCTCTGCCTTCCTCTCTCCTTACTTGTGATCTCTGCCTGTCAAATTAAAAAAAAAAAAAAGTAGACAATCATTTAGTAGTACTATGGCAGACATAGTTCACTTTGAGTCATTTTCATTTCAATCTCAAATATTAGGCTATCCCAGTTGACTTCTAAGTCCCATCATGAATAACACCAAAAACCATTGCCAGATAAGGAGGAGAATTCCCACATTTTTACAAAGCTAATGGAACTTTTCTAAAAAGCACTAAATCATCAGTCACTTAGGCATTTGAGGGGGTAGCATGCTTTAATGAAAGATTAGCCTTTCAACAGATGAATGGATAAAGAGGATATGGTTCATATCAACAATGGAATATTATGCCTCCATCAGAAATGATGAACACCCAACTTTTGAATCAACATGGATGGGACTGGAGAAGGTTATGCTGAGTGAAATAAGTCAGGCAGAGAAAGTCAATTATCATATGGTTTCACTTACTTGTGGAGCATAAGGAATAACACAGAGGACATTAGAAGAAGGAAAGGAAAAGTGAATTGGGGGAAATCAGAGGGAGAAATGAACCATGAGAGACTGGTGGACTCTGAGAAACAAACTGAGGGTTTTGGAGGGGAGGGGAGCAGGGAGTTAGGTGAGCCTTGTGGTGGGTATTAAGGAGGGCACATATTGCATGGAGCACTGGGTGTGGTGCATAAACAATAAATCTTGGAGCACTGAAAAAATAAAATTAAAAAAAAGATTAGGGCTGCTCATATTCAGACTTTCCTACTCAACACCCCCCCCCCACTTTATTATGTGGGCCTGTCGGCCTTCTTTGCATCTCTAGAACTTCGTATCATTATTGGCGTTACCTTCATTAGAGCTGTTATTCTGAACTGGCAAAAACTTGGAAATATCATTTGTTCATTCACACTCCTCCTATTAAACTTTTCCATAGAAGAGGACAATGTAAGAGACTTGTTTTCATCCTGATATGAATTGTCTCCCCAATACACAAAGATATTAAAAGGTTGAAGTGGTTATTGTTCATTATAGTTTTAAATGACCTTTTTCTCCCATTAAGACGAGTCATCTATCATTATAGGTATTTTAGTTCAAAATTGAAAAAGCATTATTTTGGGGCTGCTAGCCAGACTCTTACTTTTCGTCCCATTTTTCAAGTATCGTTCTTTGTGATAACAAACAACAGCAAAACGCTTTCACTATTCTTTAATGGAATGATCTGTCTTCAGAATAAATTAGATTCTCAAGGGCCTATTCAAGCTTAAGACCCAATGGCCACTTTCAAGTTTATTAAACACAAGGAAAATTCTCACATAGAAAACAAGTGTGACCCTGAGACCCCGAAGGTCTCATCTAACTCTTAAGATTCCAAAAACAGTATTTTTTTTTTTTTTAATACTGCAGGAAACTTAGAGGCTGCCAGTGGACCAGATAAAGGTGATAAGCTAGAACCACAGTAAATTTGTCACCGGCCACTTTCCTCCCCAGTATGAACCAGAGACTGGTCTATACCATGCCCATCGATCTCCTTTCTTCCCTAAATTTTTGTGATATTTGATTACTATACGTTTGGGAGATTTTACTGCACAATTTAAAGAATGTGTTCACAGTGAAAAGAAATATAAAAGTACCTAAGAATCCCTCTTCTTTTTTTTTTTATTTTTTTTTTTAATTTATTTGTTAGAGAGAGGAAGCGAGCGAGCACAGGCAGACAGAGTGGTAGGCAGAGGCAGAGGGAGAAGCAGGCTCCCCGCCGAGCAAGGAGCCCGATGTGGGACTCGATCCCAGGACGCTGAGATCATGACCTGAGCCGAAGGCAGCTGCTTAACCAACTGAGCCACCCAGGCGTCCCAAGAATCCCTCTTCTTTGAAATATCCAGTATTTCCTGCGGTGTAATTCCTTTCTCACCCTCTAAAGACGGATTTGATCTCATCACACGGGACCTTCAGTAGCTTCAAATTGCCATCAGCAAAAAAGTGACAGTTGCTTAGCATGACACACAAAGTCATCTTCAGCCTGATCCCATCTGTATTTATGACCTAATTTCAAGCCTTTCTCTTACTCTTTCTGTTACTAGGCTTTTCTAAACAAGACTCCCCTCCTCATTTTTATGCTTCTTTGCATGTCATTCCTTCTGTCTGGAAGTTAGTTAATATCTCCTCCACAATGACCATTAACAATTTGCAACTGATGCCTTCCTTAACGAGCTCTTATACAACTAACTAGTTGCGCTTTCTTGTCTATTGCCAGGACGCTTTGCACACATCTGTGTCACAGTCCTTCTCTGAATGAATTGCCATTATTTGTATGCAGACTTGCTCCTGCTGATAGGCAGTCTGGCTTCTGAGGGCAAGGACAGTGTTAACTCAGTAAAATTCTTATGACATTATGCATTTATTTATTAGGCTGAACTACATAAATCTGCTGATACTTAACCATTTTTGACCTACAAAAAATGACAGTACTTATATTATTTATATCCTACCTCATTCTAACACTATCTCTCAAAATCCGGTCAAAAATCCACTGAGACAGAGGCATCCGCTCACCAAGTTTTGCAGCTGAACTCTTACTTTTCCTGATGCTTCTACCATTGGTTTGGGCTGTGCAGCCAAATACAGTCAATAAAGCAACAAGCAGGTGAACAGAAGCATGTTATTTGCTAACTGAAAGAGTGAAAATAACACATGCATCTTTCCAGACTCTTCTCTTGCTACGATGACCAGCCTGCATGTTCCAGATGGTGCAGCTACAGATGGTAAAACTTCAGCATGAGTTGCTGAGTGACATATGGAGCAGACCCCGACACCAACCAATAATGTGCATAAACAAGAAATAAATCATCGTGGGGTAAGCCACTTGGATTTCAGCTTTAAATCTGGCTGATCTCATACATAACCAAGTTAAGTAACATAGACAAGGAAATGAGGGGAGGAGACATAAAGAGAGAAATAAGACAGGATAAGATTAAGCGCAAAGAGCAAGCCATTAATTATGTCTTCTGTGTACTAAAGGTATGATACAAATTTGATTTGAGCTTCCCTGTGATCAAGAAAAAAGGAGAAACACCATCTCTCACAGAGTTCAAAGTCTCCAAAAAATGAAGACTAACTTACAACAATGCTTTAAATTTGAACATATATTTAAGGTATAAACTTATATTATTTTTTTATGTGTAGGCTATATGTCAGGAAAATAGAGATAGCAACATTAGCTCTGGAAAGATTAAAGATTCTTTCTGAGAGTGAGTCAGAGAAACCTCTTAATTGCATTGAACCTAGTCTAACGTTAGATCAATTACCTTTCTATCTCCAGAGGTATTACTTAAATTTCCAATTAGCAAATGATTCTAAACAAAAGAAGGCTGATAAAAAAGGTAAACCACTCAATTTGTACATGCATCTTTAATAAGCTCTTTTTAAAAATATTATTTTAGATAATGCCCAAATGCATATTAACAAATCCACAACAGAGGATTTTATATTAATAAGTTCTTAGCTCAGAGGTGAGAAGAACACGAATAACACCTCCAATAATTTTTGAGAATCATAGGGCATAGAGACTGATAATAAGATATGAATAACTTTATCCTCCAAACTTCTGGTGAAACTAAGGCAGTAACTATTAGAGTTGTTATCTGTCCTGTACGTATTTCCAAATTAAGATATAAAGATAAAATTTATACACATATACAATATATGCATGTATAAGCATTTGAATCAAAAGACTTGAGATTGATAATTTGTATTATCTTCTTTATACTTTGCTCTTTTTTCTAAATATTTAATAACAAACTGCATTATTTTTACCATCAGAGAAATGTGTTTTTCAAGTATATAAATTCAAACACTGTGGCATTTTGATCTAGCCTCTCCTCAACACTGTCCGCCCACCCACACTTCTGCATTCATAGCCTTGAACTAAAGTATCTTTGAAGACAGGGATCATATCACACTTACCATTTATTACCCCTTTACTGCCTCTATCATTGAAAACTTCTCTGAGGACAGAAATTCTTGTTATAAATAAGCCCAATAGGTCTATGAAATACCAAAGCCTCTGCATTTGCACTGGCAAAATTCATAGAGAAGCCTACTCCTAGTTCACTTTTGAAACTCCTGCTTCAGCTAATGTGTGCCAGCATCTCATCCTCAATAAGGCAATCTTGTTTATTTAATATGATCTTGGGTCTGTTCTGTTGTCTCTTTTCTCAAACCCCAAATCATTCACTTTCTATCCCCTTTTATCTTCTCTTAAAGCCACATGGCTCCTTTCCAGAAATGCCCATCCAGTTTTATTATCTTATTCAAAGCACATGGCATCTCTGCATAGCAGTTAACTTCTCAGACAATGCTTTACTAAACTGGAAAGAAAGAAACATATGAGTGCTTTTTTTCATATTAACTGGTTTAAAATCTTGAATACTAATCTTCTCACTTGGTGTTCAATAAACAGTTACAAAATCAATCTGTCACTAAATTATGACATATTGCAATAATATCTTGCTTTATCTAAAATTTAGCAAAGGAAACTTACAAAAATAAAAGAATATTTCCCTTTTCAAAACCATCAGACCTTCCATGTTTTGAGTAAATAAGATTTTGCACACACACACACACACAAACACACACAAGTGCACATAACCCTCCAGGTAGGGCTAAGTGGCTCACCAAAAGTCCTCATTTTGTCCTCCCAAATCTTTAGATTCAGGTTCTCCTTAAGTGTAGCTCTCACAAATAACCGAAAATAATGTCTTTATATTCCCAAAGTCCAAGCCCTTTTGTTTCCATTACTCCTGGGACCAACTTTATCTCCACCACAAAGGATCTATCTGGTGTTTTCCTGAAGAAATGCAAAAGACTGCATCATTAATACTTTGATAGAGCTTGTAGTAATATTCACACAGTCTTTGGGAGGACAGTCTTGCAACATATACAGTGTTAAATTTCTGCATAAACACTCACTCCAAATTTTTACTTCTAATAATTTATCCTAAGGAAATAATAATGAATGGGTACAAAGTTTACTTAAAAGAATGCTTATTATAAAATTATCATGTTCCTTGAAAAAAGATCAATGGATTTCATTTCAAGGGAATGTGATTATGTCTTTTAGTTTCTTCTTGATACTTTACTTTAAATTTAAAATTTAAATTTAAATTCTTTAAATTTAAATTTAAATTCTTTAAATTTTCCTATAATAAAAATTTAATCAGACACTAGAATTCCAGTTTCTGGTGGAGGAGTCAAGATGGAGTAGCAGGCTGAGATGACATCACATAGCCAGAGATCAGCTAGATAGTTGATGAAACCATTCTGAACACCTACAAATCCAATAGGAGATCAAAGAGAAGAGCAGCAATTCTAGAAACAGAAAATTGACCACTTTCTGAAAGGTAGGACCTGCAGAGAAGTGAATCCAAAGTGACGGGAAGATAGACTGCAAGGGGAGGGGCCAGCTTCCGGCCAGTGGCGGAACAACGGAGCACAAAATCAGAACTTTTAGAAGTCTGTTCCATTGAGGGACATTGCTCCAGAGGCTAAGCCAGGGTGGAGCCCACACAGGGACAGCATGGTCTCAGGTCCTGCAGGGTCACAGAAGGATCAGGGGTATCTGAGTGATGCAGAGCTTGCAGGTATTAGAGCGGGGAAGCCAGCTACAGAGACAGAGCTGAGGAGTGAGCTCTCAGGGTTACCTTAAACTGTGATCTATGGCACAGTCAGACCACTGCTCTATGAGCAGGGACCCCACAAGTGGCAGATCCAGGGACACCCCCTGGAAGAGCGGCAGGGATCTGCTGGGTTTGGAGACTCCAGGTGAGGCTGTTTGCCAGAGACAGAGACACTTGGCCACAGGCTGGGTGAGCTTGGAGCATGGCCGGAGGCCAAGGAGAAGGGAGTGATTGAACGCTTTTCTCCAAGAGTGCACTGAAGAGTGGGGCCCCGTGCTCTTGGGTCCTCTGGGCTAAAGATTGGGAGGCCGCCATTTTCATCCCTGTCCTCGGGAACTCCAAGGAAAGCATTCAGGGAACAAAAGCTCCTGAAAGTGAACTGGAGCAGAGTACTTAGCCCGGCTCCTGGCAAGGGCAGTGCAGTTCCACCTCGGGCTAAGACACTTGAGAATCACTACAGCAGGCCTCTCGCCCAGAAGATTAGCAAGAAATCCAGCCAAGACCAAGTTCACTTATCAAGGAGAACAGCAGAGTTGCAGAGGAGAAAGCAAAGCATGGAATTCATGGCTTTCTCCCCATGATTCTTTAGTCTTGCAAAGTTAATTAATTTATTTTATTTTATTTTTTTCTTATTCTACTTTTTTTAACTTTTACTCTTTCCTCTTTTGACATTTTTTTAACTAGTTTATCGTAACATTACCTTTCATAAGAAAAATCTCTTTGAACCTTCATTATTATAGTCATATTTTACCCTTCATTGTATCTAACTTTATTTTTTGTATACACATAGGGTTTTTTCTTCTAAAAAAATATGGGATACAACTTCTACTAATAGATCAAAATATACCCTAAATCTAGCATAGTGCTTTGTTCTAGTCTCCAGCCTGAGCAAATTCTCTACACTTTCTTTTTCTTTCTTTTCCCAACCAACTTACCAACTCCTTTTTTAGAATATTTTTCAAATTTCCATCTTTATAGTCATATTCCATCCCTTCATTGTGTTTAGTCATATATGTATGTATGTGTGTGTGTATGTATGTGTGTGTGTGTGTGTATATACACACACATATACATACAATATATATACACACATACATATATATATAATTTATATATATATATATATATATATATATATATATAATTTCTTTCTTTAAAGTTTGGGGAGGTAATTTCTTCTAAGACACCAAAATACTCCCAAAATTAAGTGGATGGCTCTGTTCTATTCACCAGTCTAATATATTTTTTTTCTTTTTTCTTTTTTTCTTATTTTCTTTCTTTTAAAAATTTTTTTTTTTCTGAACTTCTTTTTACCCCCTTTCTTCCCCCCATGATTTGGGGTCTCTTCTGATTTGGTTAATGCACATTTTCCTGGGGTCTTTGCCACCCTTTCAGAATTTTATTCTCTCATTCATATATTCTTATCTGGATAAAATGACAAGATGGAAAAACTCATCATAAAAAAAAGAACAAGAGGAAGTACCAAAAGCTAGGGACCTAATCAATATGGACATTGGTAATATGTCAGATCTAGAGTTCAGAATGACGATCCTCAAGAGGCTAGCTGGGCTCAAAAAGGGCATGGAAGATATTAGAGAAACCCTGTCTAGAGAAATAAAAGCCCTTTCTGGAGAAATAAAAGAACTAAAATCTAACCAAGTTGAAACCAAAAAAGCTATTAATGAGGTGCAATCAAAAATGGAGGCTTTTACTGCTAGGATAAATGAGGCAGAAGAGAGAATTAGTGATATAGAAGACCAAATGACAGAGAATAAAGAAGCTGAGCAAAAGAGAGACAAACAACTACTGGACCACAAGGGGAGAATTCGAGAGAGAAGTGATACTGTAAGATGAAACAATATTAGAATAATTGGGATTCCAGAAAAAAAAGAAAAAGAGAAGGGAGCAGAAGGTATATTGGAGCAAATTATAGTAGAGAATTTCCCTAATGTGGCAAAGGGAACAAGCATCAAAATCCAGGAGGCACAGAGAACCCCCCTCAAAATCAATAAAAATAGGTCCACACCCCATCATCTAATACTAAAACTTACAAGTCTTAGTGACAAAGGGAAAATCCTGAAAACAGCCCGGGACAAGAAGTCTGTAACACACAATGGTAAAAATATTAGATTGGCAGCAGACTTATCCACAAAGACCTGGCAGGCCAGAAAGAACTGGCATGATATATTCAGAGCACTGAACAAGAAAAATATGCAGCCAGGAATACTATATCCAGCTACGTTAGCATTGAAAATAGAAGGAGAGAGAAAAAGCTTCCAGAACAAACAAAAATTAAAAGAATTTGCAAACACCAAACCACATGTACAGGAAATATTGAAAGGGTCCCCTAAGCAAAGAGAGAGCCTAAAAGTAATAGGCCAGAAAGGAACAGAAACAATATACAGTAACAGTCACCTTACAGGCAATACAATGGCACTAAATTCATCCCTCTCAATAGTTATCCTGAATGTAAATGGGCTAAATGACCCAATCTAAAGACACAGGGCATCAGAATGGATAAAAAAACAAAAACCCATCAATATGCTGTTGACAAGAAACTCATTTTAGACCCAAAGACACCTCCAGATTTAAAGTGAGGGGGTGGAAAACAATTTTCCATGCTAACAGATATCAAAAGAAAGCTGGGGTGGCATTCCTTATATCAGATCAATTAGATATTAAGCCAAAGACTATAATAAGAGATGAGGAAGGACACTATATCATACTCAAAGGGTCTGTCCAACAAGAGGGTCTAACAATTTTAAATATCTATGCCCCTAACATGGAAGAGGCCAACTATATAAACCACTTAATAACAAAATCAAAGAAACACATCAACAATAATACAATAATAGTAGGAGACATTAACACCCCCCTCACTGAAATGGACAGATCATTCAAGCAAAAGATCAACAAGGAAATAAAGGCCTTAAAGGACATACTGGACCAGATGGACATCACAGATATATTCAGAACTTTCCATCCCAAAGCAAAAGAATACACATCCTTCTCTAGTGCACATGGAACATTCTCCAGAACAGATCACATCCTAGGTCACAAATCAGGTATCAACTGGTACCAAAAGATTGGGAATATTCCCTGCATATTATCAGACCACAATGATCTGAAACTAGAACTCAATCAAAAGAGGAAATTTGGAAAGAACTCAAATACATGGAGACTAAACAGCATCCTTCTAAAGAATGAATGGTCAACCAGGAAATTAATGAAGAATTGAAAAAATTCATGGAAACAAATGATAATGAAAACACAACGGTTCAAAATCTGTGGGATACAGCAAAGGCAGTCCTGAGAGGAAAATATCTAGCAATACAAGACTTTCTCAAGAAACAAGAAAGCTCACAAATACACAACCTAACCCTACACCTAAAGGATCTGGAGAAAGAACAACAAAGAAAGCCTAAATCCAGCAGGAGAAGAGAAATCATAAAGATCAGAGCAGAAATCAATGAAATAGAAACAAACAAACAAAAAAAGAACAAATCAATGAAACTAGGTGCTGAGTCTTTGAAAGAATTAATAAGATTGATACACCCTGGTCAGACTTATCAAAAAGAAAACAGAAAGGACCCAAATAAATAAAATCATGAATGAAAGAGGTAAGATCACAACCAACACCAAAGAAATACAAACAATTATAAGAACATATTATGAGCAAATATACACCAGCAAATTTGACAATCTGGAAGAAATGGATGCATTCCTAGAGACATAAAAACTACCACAACTGATCCAAGAAGAAATAGAAAACCTGAACAGGCCCATAACCAGTAAGGAGATTGAAGCAGTCATCAAAAATCTCCAAACAAACCAGAGCCCAGGGCCAGACGGCTTCCCAGGGGAATTCTACCAAACATTTAAAGAAGAATTAATTCCTAGTCTCCTGAAACTGTTCCAGAAAACAGAAATGGAAGGAAAACTTCCAAACTCCTTTTGTGAGACCGGCATTACCTTGATCCCCAAACCAGACAAAGATCCCATCAAAAAAGAGAATTACAGACCAATATCCTTGATGAACACAGATGTGAAAATTCTCACCAAAATACTATCCAATAGGATCCAACAGTACATTAAATGGATTATCCACCACGACCAAGTGGGATTTATTCCAGGGCTGAATGGTTGGTTCAGCATACTCAATCAATGTGATACAATACATTAATAAAAGAAAGAACAAGAACCATATAATTCTCTCAATAGATGCTGAAAAAGCATTTGACAAAGTACAGCATCTTTTCCTGATCAAAACTCTTCAAAGTGTGGGGATAGAGTGTACATACCTCAATATCATCAAAGCCATCTATGAAAAACCCACTGCGAATATCATTCTCAATGGAAAAAAACAGAACTTTGCCGCTAAGGTCAGGAACATGGCAGGGATGTCCATTATCACCACTCCTATTCAACGTAGTACTTAAAGTCCTAGCCTCAACAATCAGACAACAAAAAGAAATTAAAGGCTTCCAAATCAGCAAACAAGAAATCAAACTCTCACTCTTTGCAGATGATATGACACTTTGTGTGGAATACCCAAAAGACTCCAAATCTGCTAGAACTTGTACAGGAATTCAGTAAAGTGTCAGGATATAAAGTCAATGCACAGAAATCAGTTGCATTCCTTTACACCAACAACAGGACAGAAGAAAGAGAAACTAAGGAGTCAATCCCATATACAATTGCACCCAAAACCATAAGATACCTAGGAATAAACCTAACCAAACAGACAAAGAATCTATACTCAGAAAACTATAAACTACTCATGAAAGAAATTGAGGAAGACACAAAGAAATGGAAAAATGTTCCATGCTCCTGGATTGTAAGAACAAATATTGTGAAAATGTCTATGCTACCTAAAGCAATTAAACACATTTAAGGTAATCCCTATCAAAATACCATCATTTTTTTTCAAAGAAATGGAACAAATAATCCTAAAATTTATGTGGAACCAGAAAAGACCTCGAATAGCAGAGGAATATTGAAAAAGAAAGCAAAAGTTGGTGGTATCACAATTCCAGACTTCAAGCTCTATTACAAAGCTGTCATAATCAAGACAGTATGGTACTGGCACAAAAACAGACACATAGATCAATGGAACAGAATAGAGAGCCCAGAAATAGACCCTCAACTCTATGGTCAACTAATCTTCGACAAAGCAGGAAAGAACTTCCAATGGAAAAAAGACAGTGTCTTCAACAAATGGTGTTGGGAAAATTGGACAGCCACATGCAGAAGAATGAAACTGGACCATTTCCTTATACCACACATGAAAATGGACTCAAAATGGATGAAGGACCTCAATGTGAGAAAGGAATCCATCAAAATCCTTGAGGAGAATACAGGCAGCAACCTCTTCGACCTCAGCCGCAGCAATTTCTTCCTAGGAACATCACCAAAGGCAAGGGAAGCAAGGGCAAAAATGAACTATTGGGACTTCATCAAGATCAAAAGCTTCTGCACAGCAAAGGAAACAGTTATCAAAACCAAAAGACAAACAAAACAAAACAAAACAAGACAACTGACAGAACGTGAGAAGATATTTGCAAATGACATATCAGATAAAGGGCTAGTATCTAAAATCTGTAAAGAACTTATCAAACTCAACACCCAAAGAACAAATAATCCAATCAAGAAATGGGCAGAGGACATGAACAGACATTTCTGCAAAGAAGACATCCAGAGGCCAACAGACACATGAAAAAGTGTTCCACATCACTCAGCATCAGGGAAATACAAATCAAAACCACAATGAGATACCATCTCACACCGGTCAGAATGGCTAAAATTAACAGTCAGGAAATGACAGATGCTGGCGAGGATGCAGAGAAAGGGGAACCTTCCTACACTGTTGGTGGGAATGCAAGCTGGTGCAGCCACTCTGGAAATCAGCACGGAGATTCCTCAAAAAGTTGAAAATAGAGCTACCCTATGACCCAGCAATCGCACTATTGGGTATTTACCCTAAAGATACAAATGTAATGATCTGAAGGGGCACGTGCACCCAAATGTTTATAGCAGCAATGTCCACAATAGCCAAACTATGGAAAGAACCTAGATGTCCATCAACAGATGAATGGACAAAGAAGAAGTGAGATATATATATATATATATATATATATATATATATATATATATATATAATGGAATAGTATGCAGCCATCAAAAGAAATGAAATCTTGCCATTTGCGATGACGTGAATGGAACTAGAGGGTATTATGCTTAGCAAAATAAGTCAATCAGAGGAAGACAATTATCATATGATCTCCCTGATATGAGGAAGTTGAGAGGCAACATGGGGGGGTTGGGGAGTAGGAAAAGAGTAAATGAAACAAGATGGGATCGGGAGGGAAAAAAACCATAAGAGACTCTTAATCTCACAAAACAAACTGAGGGTTGCTGGGGGGAGGGGTGTAGGGAGAGGGTGGTTGGGTTATGGACATTGGGGAGGGTATGTGCTATGTAAGTGCTGTGAAGTATGTAAACCTGGCGATTCACAGACTTGTACCCCTGTGGCTAATAATACATTATATGTTAATAAAACTAAAAAATTTAAAAAAAAAAAGGAATTCCAGTTTCTGATCTGAGAATGGGCCTTGTTTATAGGCAGTTGGCAGACCAAGATGACTAACATGAATAATTTCACCTTCATGTAAGACTTTTTCCTCCAGAATCAGAGGGAGGGTGTGGTCGAAGCCAATATTCAGGAAGTAAAAAGAGGACCATTTACCCACATTGCCATAATGATCAGGTTTTTGAAAAAAAAAATCACTTCCCATTTCAATTATCTGAAGCAATTTCTGCTAAAGTCCTTTTTTAGCTATTCAGTTTAATATCTATATTTATTTTCTTCTATAGTTATAAGTCACCAGCCCTCTGGTTTAGTTTGAATTATTGAAAATGTCTCAGTAGTGGTGCAAATATAGAAATATTGCTTCCATGTATTAATGTTCCAGGGAATAATCCTGGCCAAAGGCCGTAGCTGACACCCAATAGTTTGTTGATGCCAGACATTTGCTGACAAATGTCTGAAACACTTGCTTCAATTTATAAAAATCTCTGAATTGCTTTTTAAACTGTAGAGTTCCCTGTGAAACCGACTGGGGCATCAGTATGCTGGAGCCAGGTTATACCTACTCACAAAAGCCAATTTTTCAATATTTAGGAAAAGCATACTGACTTGGTTATCAAAAGACATGGGGGCTGGAACCTGGCTGAACCATTGCTTTACCCTCTTGAACAAAATTATTTAACCTCTTGGAGCTGTAGTGTCATTATTCAAAAATTCAGTAATTCCTACCTCATAAGAATATTGTGAGGATTAAATAAGAAAGTGCCTGGCTCATAGTAAATATCTGTTAAAATAAGAATATGCTAGCAAAAAATATACCTGACCACAGGAAAATTCTCCAGCATGTCCAGTGAGCTCCTGGCCATTTTCCTTTACAATGCACCATCACCCCCCCCTTTTTTTTTGTATTTTCCTTAGCATTTTTTTGAGTGGAAAAAAAAATTGCAATAGGAATAAAAGAGACTTGGGTTTCAGTCCAAGCTCTAAACCTATGATCTGGAGTAACACTCTTGGGCTATGATGACTGTAACTAATACAAGGAAGGATGACTCTTTAAGGTCCCTGCAAGTTACAAAATTATACGTTCTTATTTTTTCAATTTTTCCATACAAACTTTCCTTGTGAATCAAACTTGAACCCTTATGGTTCTCTCATTTCTCATAAAACATCATCCCTTTCCAAGTAGCTTTAAACATTGTAGTCACAGCTCAGCCCTGAGAATGTAATAAAAGTTCAAAGAGAGACCAGGAGTATTGTGATACAAATGTAACTTAAATGACTAATGAAGGAAGCCATTGCCAAGTGGAACTAGCTCTCCTTAGTATCACAGTCCTACATCTGGAACTAACTGCATTTGATTTACTACCCCTCTCCACTGTCCTTCCAGCCCACTGGCTAAGCTGTTAGGTTTGCCTTGAAGTCCATAAACCTTGGGTTCCTCTCCTTCTCAGTCTGGACTGTGGGCATCACACAGGCATCATTCACCTTGATTGCCTTAGTGACCTTTCTTTTTCACTCACTGGAGCTTCTGGAATGTTTTCTTTTTATCCTCCATGGTAAAATATCTTTCACAATTGAACTCTCAGAGCCTCAGATAAGAAATCAGTTAAGGTTATCTTGGGCCATTTTTCTGTACCTTGAAAAGATATTATTGCCATAATATGTTGTTTGTTAGTTTTTTTTCAACAGAATTTCCCTTCTGAGACCCCTGTGTAGCTTTTGAGGCCTCTAATTATTCCTGATCTTGAGGGGCACCTGGGTGGCTCAGTTGTTAAGCATCTGCCTTTGACTCAGGTCATGATCCCAGGGTCCTGGGATTAAGCCCCACGTGGGGCCCTCTGCTCAACAGGAAACCTGCTTCTCCCTCTGCCACTCCCCCTGCTTGTGTTCCCTCTCTCTGTGTCTCTGTCGAATAAGTAAATAAAATCCTTAAATATACAAAATCATCATACTCTTAAAAAAATTATTCCTGAACTTGAATAGCAGCATTATGGATTTAATACAACAGATGATACTGATAGTCTGTGCCCAAAGTCCAAATTATTTTAAAGACCATGTATGTAGGGGCACCTGGGTGGCTCAGTGGGTTAAGCCTCTGCCTTCAGCTCAAATCATGATCTCAGGATCCTGGGATAGAGGCCCGTATCAGGCTCTCTGCTTGTCAGGGAGCCTGCTTTCCCCACCCCCACTCCCCCTCCCCCACCTGCCTCTCTGCCTACTTGTGATCTCTCTCTCTCTCTGTCAAATAAATAAAATAAATAAATAAATCTATCTTAAAAAAAAAAAAAGGCCATGTACGTAAATTTAGCTGGTACTTAAAATGTATAAAATGTTACCTTTTCATTATGAGGCCAATATTTTCTTTTCAATATTTATTTCACAACAGAATTTCCGCAATTCATTTAAGAGGCAACTTGGTAAGGAGGAAATGATCTATTAGGTTTTTAAGCTAAAGGTTGGATCTGGGTTCTATGAGTTCTAGAGAGTGTCAGAGAAAGCCCTGTGTAAACCATTGAACATTGAAGCTTCTCATTTCTGGGGAAGCTTGCATGGCATATATTTTAAGAGAAGAAACCCAAGACAGCTGTGGATCTACCACTTGGGGTACAGGCACCTGAATAAATCATGAGGTATAGCTTCTGCTACAGATATATAAGTGCTCTCCAGCCATTCTTTGGAGGCAGAGCTCTTGCTAACTTCTTTAAAATATAAAGCAGAGCTCTTGCTAACTAAGGAAGATTTTTATGAATACCAGAGGTTCCAGCAAGACTGGGGGCTCCCTGGAAGTGGCTGAGGTTGCAGCAGTGATTGGGACAACCTTGGCGCCTTGGTCTATAGCAACAGAGGTACTAAGTGCAAGCCTAGGTGGGAGACATGCCTATGTGGTTGGAGAGTGATGTCCAACGGACACTGACCAAAATTCAAGGGAATTGTAAAATCATGGAGATGGTCCTGACAATTGGTGGCATTTAGCCTGGAGCTCACCCAGGCCCTCACTGTGCTCCTGGCAATGCTATCGAAAGGTCACACCTTTAAGAGATAATACAAAATATACGGGAGAATCTTGTGTTGATGCAACCCGACGTAAAGCAAACTGAAACAGAATAGTCATGGCTTCTTTTTGGTCCTTGTTGGATAGAAGTAGATTCCGATCCTAGTGCCAACATTCACCAGCCATATGATTTGGGCCAAGTTCCTTCAACTTTCTAAGCCTTGCCTTCCTCATAAATAAATTAGACAAAATAATGTATACCTTATAAGGTTATTGTAGGGATCAAATTTAATAGTATATGTAAAGTCCTTGTTGTATAATAGGTCCTTAGTTAATGGCAGCTGTCTTCACTGTTAGGCTGATGATGAGATGATGATGGTGGTACTGATGTTTAAACAAATACTTATCACAGAGTTTGGCACATAGTAAAAAATTAATATTCACTTTCCTTCCTTCTTGAGATTTCTTTATGTCAAATATTTATAGTGTTGTCTACCTTTAGCTTTTCTCCCTGGTACCCTAGAGAAAAACGTACCGTGTCTTTCTCTCAAGAGTTACCACTAATCTTCTCTCCATAAGACACTCTAGTGTTTTGCGCTAAGATGTGGGGAACAATGGCCTTTGGAGTCAGAATACCTGGGTTTTTCCTCTTTGACCATTCTCCAAATATTAATGAATGTTCGTGTTAGTGTCATTTTTCATTAATATAGAAAAAATTAGGGCACCTGGGTGGCTCAGTGGGTTGAGCCTCTGCCTTCGGCTCAGGTCATGATCTCAGGATCCTGGGATCGAGTCCCGCATCGGGCTCTCTGCTCAGCGGGGAGCCTGCTTTCTCCTCTCTCTCTCTCTCTGCCTGCCGCTGCCTACTTCTGATCTCTCTCTGTCAAATAAATAAATAAAATCTTTAAAAAAAAATTAAAAAAAAATATAGAAAAAATTAATTAAATAATAGAAAGCATTAACTGTGCCAGAGCTCCTGAATCTTACTCCATCCAAAATATAATGACCATTTGAGAACACTTACAGTGTATAAGTGTACTATCTCATTCAATGCTTACAGTTTTATTAAGTGATTGTTACTGCCATTTTGATGTTACAGATGAGAAAAACTTGGCTGATAAAGGTAAAAAAAACCTGGACCAAGGTCACGTAGCTAATAGGCAGCACAGGTGGGAATTATACTTCTGTCTGACTCTGAAGCCTGTGCTCATATCTGTTATGCCATACATCTCCTTGTCAAAGATGGAAACTCTTAGAAAGCTTATTCTCTTAGCGAACTATGAAATAATAAAAATCAAGTGAACAAAATGTCAACTTGTTCATTAAGCTAGGAAGTACATACAATATAAAAATGATAAATCAGTTGACTTTTTTTTTTATAACCTCAGTGTTCCGTGAGAAAACTAAACTCATCAATCTTCTTCCCAACTAATCATTTCAACATTAATAATTTCTAAAGTAAATTAGGAACTGGGAATTAATTTAATGAGTTTTTCTTCCTAATGACATAAGCCTCATATCATTGTAGTTTCCAAGGCAAATTGCCATTTAAGTTATCAAAAGCTGTGGATTTCAGACCTCTATGGAACTCAGAGTTAAAAACAGAATTTAATAATTAGAATTTCTCACTGAAGTGGACACTTCTCATTCTCAAAAAAAAAAGGGGGGGGGTGTTAACATAGATAGCAGTCTGATTTCCTTAACAATTTAAGGGATGTTTGCTTCTTGTCATGTGTTACCTGCTTCGCAAAACACATGCTGCCAATACAAAATATGGCTTGTATACATTTTTAAATACACAATTATAATTTTCAATGAGCCATGTACAAGGAATATATTGGTTCATGTCACTTGCATAAAATGTCAGTCAAGTTGGCAGCTAGTTCACCCTTTTGCTGTCCTTGAAGCAGAGCACAGAATGCTGAATCTCACACTATCATTAGTGATGCCAATCAGAATAAGAATCAGTCACTCACTTTTAACTAAAAGAGTGAAAAACTGAATTACCTCTGATTTGCCAAATTATTTCATGGAGTAAGGCTACTATTAATAAATCATATTGGTCCTACAAAGGGACCAGAATTCCCACCATAACGTTTATGCGCAAGTCATTGTATTTATGGATTAAGTGGATTCAATCAAAAGGGGCGCCTGGGTGGCTCAGGGGGTTAAAGCCTCTGCCTTCAGCTCAGGTCATGATCCCAGGGTCCTGGGATCGAGTCCCACATTGGGCTCTCTGCTCAAGAGGGAGCCTGCTTCCCCCTCTCTTTCTCTGCCTGCCTCTCTGCCTACTTGTGATCTCTCCCTCTGTCAAATAAAAAATTAAAAAAAAAAAGGTTTGGGCATTTTTTAAAGTACATTAGTACTTGAAAAGGATTTAAAAAAAATATATATATATATATAATAACTTATCTGCCTGTGTGTGTGTGTGTGTGTGTGTGTGTGAATACCCACCCTGGATAAGATGTTTCTGATAAGAGGATGACAGAACAGTACAAAAAGTTGTCTCTATGTGAAAGAAGGAGTAGCTTACAAAGTTTGCAGGAGAGGTGGAACTATGATGGGAACATATAAGGAATGGCTGAGGAAACTGGATTTATTTAGCCTCAAGAAGATTCAGCAGAGAACATGCTAGATGTTTTCCTTTATTTGAAACTGTCATATGGAAGTTGATTAATAAAACAAAGGCAAATGAGTAGCAGACTCAAGAAGGCAGATTTTTCCTCCTCACAGGAGACTTTATATACATTACAGCTGGGCCTTACTGTTTAATCTAGAAACCATTGAAAATATTTGACAGATTGAGGTTGAGAACCTCATAGGGGAAAGATGTATTGTACACAAGAAGAAAACTAGGTAGATGGTCAGTAATGTTTCTTTCAGTCCTAAGTTTCTCTGGTCTAGAGAATAAGACACAGAGAAGAAATTACTCAAGAATAATTTTAAAAGAAAATGATAGAAATGAACAAATACAAAAAATAAAAATTCCAACCGAGTGTGAAGTATTGGCACAGGCTGGGTTCCTCCAGAAGCTGACTCTAGGACCGAGTTAGTTTGCCAAATGCTAATTATGGAGCTCCCTTACAGACATTCCTATGGAAGAGAAGAGAAGGAAGTAGGACTGACCGGAGAAGGACGTCAAACTATGAGGTATCTAGGACCAATGGCTGCCTCAGCTTACTCCCAGAGTTGCTCTGGAGGTAGAACACCCCTAAGAGTTGTCCTGAGTTGGTTCAAGATGGCCAGGCCTTTATTTACTTTTAGCAATCATTCTCTAGATGTAGACTCCCCCAGTAAGTGATGCAAACTTGGGCAAGTTGATTCCCGGCAGCCAGACCCTGAGATAGCTTTCAGCTGTCTATCAGCAACACTTCCAGCAATTGGGGTAATAAGTCCTTCACTGAAGGGACGTCTGGGTGCTATATCCTAGTGTCTAAAAATCACCCTTTGTGCAAGTTGTATCTACTTCTTAATGTACGATTTGGGAGCAACTTCTATAAGTTTCTAGTAGACCTCTCTTCTTGAATGAACTTCACTTGGGAGGAAAGTTGGTGGGAAAAACAACAGCCACTTCAGCTGGTCTCAGAGCTGCAAGTGATACTCATTGTCTCCCTTCACCAGTGGACCAGCACTCTCCATTCTAGATACCCCACTGTGGCAATATTAGCTCAATCAACAGTGTTAATGAAAGCCCATACTACTGGGCATAAGCATGGACCCCTCTGTACTGTGTCCTATTGTGTCAGCTGGGAAGACCCAGGCTTAAAGGAGGAGTCTGGGACAAGGGATCTCTGGCACCGGGGGCACCCAGGTGTTTCTCATCCTAGGACTCCCTTGCCACGCCTTCCTCACGCCCTTATATTTCTCAAGATTCCACAGTTTGGGCTTTTTTTTGTGAAGAATGGTCATGGCAGAACGCTCTCCTGTTTGACTCTACCATTCTACGAGCTGATGTGCAACGCATCCCAGCCATTCCTCTCCCTGAGCCTCCACTGGACCCACACTTACTCCCCCACATACCCTAAACCACAGTGCACACTTTGGGCTCCTGTTTGCCTTCCTGGTAAGCCTCACATACCCTTCCCTGGTTCTGGCTTTCTGGTGTCACTCATGGTATTCAAAAGATAACCTTTCCTGGTGGAGGTGCTTGGGTGGAGGGGCCGGCTCCCCCATCTCAGGGTGTTGGAACTTGAGCTGGGTGGAAAGGGAGCTCATGTTGTTCTGGGAAAGGCCAGAGGAGCAGACCACGATAGTCTCCTGTAATGAATTCAAGACATCTTGCAGCTGCTGGGAGGAAAAACTGACCCCAAGGACAGTGTAACTGTGTGATCGTGTTGCTACAGACTTTGACCTTGCCAGAGGTAAGCTTTTCACACCTAGAGCCTGTGCTGCATCCTGGGACTTTGGCCAGGGCACTTTTGACCTGGGCATCCTGATAGGAGATAGATTCTGGGCACTTGCCTGTGTCCCTCACTCCTTGCCAGCCCCGGGATGAGCCACTATTACAGAGTGACTCTGACCATTGGGTTAGGGGAAGTTTGGTGTATGGAAATCACTTTGATGTGGTCTCCTGATACTGAATGGGTGAGGATGAGATTGACTAGATGTGTACAAGGACAGGTGTGTAGCAGTGGTAAATTATGTGGGGGTTGTGGGCTACCTGATAAGGGACTTGTGCTTGATTCTTGATGTTGCAATTTTATCTTAACATGGACTGTTGCTGAGCTCACCTGACTTTATGACTTGGTAGATCTGACGAAACCAAGCTAATGATGGGCACTTGGGTCTGTATGGTCAGTTGGCACCCCAAGCTCAGTACTCTCTCTCTACAAGGGCTCAGTAGCATGCCAGGAGTTGTTTTTCAGAAGATATTGGAGTTTCTGCTGCAGGTGGCTTGGCCCTGCCCTCTGGCTTGTTAATTTGTAATATCTCACTGGAGCTTGTGTGAGTTCCAACATGCTGTTTTGTCTCATAGCTGGTAATACCACAGGGTCTGCCTGGTTATATGTTCCAAGTGGCAAAGCTGCCTCCACCGTAGGCTGGCCTTACTAAAGAGCTTTTCTGTTTGGGGCCCCACTCAAAGCTTCTATATCACTTGGTATATGGGTCAACACAACCACTATTCCTAGTCGTTGAACATACTGCCTTCAGAATCTGAAGAGGCCTATTAATCACTTGTTTGTATTAGAAGGTGGAGATGCATGAATTTATTTTTCACTTTGTATGGGATGTCCTGGAATACTTATGTCCACTAAACCACTAAAATTTTACTAACGTGGCATACTGGAGTCATCAGGTTTATCTTCCATGCTCTGGAGTACATGTATCATAACACGTTTCCCTTCTTGCTCCTCTAGCATAATACACACGATGTCATTGATACAGTAGATCGATGTAGTATTTTGCAAGATACGTCGGTGGTCCAGACCTCTTCACAGTATATCATGTTTGCAGAAGGAAAACTTAAAATAATCCTGGAACTAAACAGTAAATATGTACTGTTGACTATTATCTGAACTCAAACCATTTCTGATCCCCTAATCTGATAGTGATTTGATAAATCAGTGGCTGCATTTCATGTAACCATCACTGGCTGTTTTAATCTGCTTAAGCAAAGATATTCCACCTGGTGTGGTGGGTGTCGTTAGGACCACTCTTTGGTTGAGTTTGCCATAGTCTAATGCCAGTGTCTAGGATCCATCTGGCTTTTGCTGGAGCCAGACTAGTTAAATAAGTCGAGAAAGGGCTGGACCACCAACTCTACATCCTGTAGATTAAGACTGGCACTAATTGCTACCAGTTTCATGGGATATGGTATTTTTGATTTGCTGTTTGGGAAAGGAGTTTGGCAGTGTTAGAAGCTCACATAGAATTTCACCCTAGAATGGCTTTCAACTCACAGGCCAAGGACTCGATGTAGATGGTGTGCCGTTATCAATGATGTCTATTCTGACTATATTTGGAAAGGAAAATCACCACTAGGTTGGTCCGTGCTCTCAGTGTCCCCATGTGAACCAGTTTTCATTTATCATCTAGCCTCCTTATGCTCCCACTCTAACAGATCATGATGAAACTCCAAGCCTCCCGATATCAGTTTAACTCCAATTTGTATTATTCCATGAAGTGTTTGGATATTTACTTTTCCCTAGGGCACAATTATCCTAGCATATAACTGGGTCAACTTTGTGAATTTAATCTGAAAATCTGCCTTTTATTTTTTTATTTTTTTTATTTTTTTTTTAAATAAGATTTTATTTATGTATTTGACAGACAGAGATCACAAGTAGGCAGAGAGGCAGGCAGAGAGAGAGAGGAGGAAGCAGGCTCCCTGCCGAGCAGAGAGCCCGATGCGGGGCTCGATCCCAGGACCCTGAGATCATGACCTGAGCCGAAGGCAGAGGCTCAACCCACTGAGCCACCCATGTGCCCCAAAATCTGCCTTTTAATTTATGTGTTTGCATCATTTTCATTTAGTGTAATTATTAATATACTTGGACTTTGGCCTAACACATTATTTGTTTTTCCTTCATCCTTCTGTTTTTCATTTTTCTTTCTCTCTTGCCTGATTTGTTGTAGGTTATTTGAGCATGTTTTAGATTTCATTTTAATTTATCTACATAGCTGTTGGATATTTATGTCTTTAGGGTTTTTAGTGATGGCTATAGGGATTTTATATATTATATGTATAAAGGCATATATACATATAATACATATATATATATATATATATACTAGAGGAGAGAAAGAGAGGGAAGAAGGAAGAGGAGATGAATCAGAAAGTAATGAACTAAAGAAGAGAGACTATGCAAAAGGAGCAGTGAAAAGTACCTAGCCTCTTAATATTTATACATTCTATTAAAAGACAAATTCAACTTATTTTTAAAATACTAACATTTTGAATGACATTAAAAATTCTTATTTTCATTCCGCCTATCAAATGTAACAATATCCCAACTAAACATGCTCCTTATTTCATTTGTCAGTATGCCTCTTTTATAATTTTGGTGATGGCTAAGAAAAGCTTGGAAGCTGCCAAGGTGGGGTAGAGGTGGTACTTTGGAGAAGATATGTATATTTAAAGTCAGAAAGACACACTGACAACCCTGTCAGACAAACTTATAAACTTTCGCTTCCTATAGTCATACATATTTTAAAGAACCGCAAAAGGAAGAAGTTTGTTTTTATTGTTTCTGTGTTTCTTCCTTAATTCTGAAGTTCCATGTTTCCCTCTGGTATCATCCTTCTGCCTACAGTACACAACTTCCTTCTTTTGGAGAAGACTGGCTGAAGACAAATTTTCTTCATTTTATTTCATCTAGAATGTCCTTATTTTTCCTTCATTTCTTTGCTTGTTTGTGAAAGATTTTTATTTGTTTATTTGAGATAGTGAGAAGGAAAGCCTGAGCAAGGGGAGGTCAGAGGGAGATGGAGAAGCAAACTTCTGCACCCCCCCACCCAAGCACGTGAGGAGCCAGACAGGGCTTAATCCCGGGATTCTGGGGTCATGACCTGAGCTGAAGTCAGCCCCTTAACTGACTAAGCCACCTGGGTGCCCCTTTCCTTCACTTCTGAAGGCTGTTTCCTCTGGGTAGAGAATTCTGGACAGATAATTTTTTATCTTAGGACTTCAAAAATACTTTTCCACTGTTTCCTGCTCCTCAAGGTTTCTGATAAGAAAAATCTAAGGTCGTTCAAATTGATGTTTGCCTGTATATCTTATGTTATTTTCCTTTGGCTGATTTCAAGAGTTTTCCCTGTCATTATCAGTTTTTAGTAGTTTGTTATATATTGGGATGTAGTTTGTTTTTGTGTTATTTTTGCATTTATCCTGGTTAGATGTCACTAAATTTCTCATATCTGCTCATATCTTCTCACTTCACCAAATTTGGGGAATTTTAAATCATTGTTTCTTTTTTTTTAAGATTTTATTTATTTATTTGACAGAGAGAGAGAGATCACAAGTAGGCAGAGAGGCAGGCAGAGAGAGAGAAGAGGAAGCAGGCTCCCCGCCAAGCAGAGAGCCCGATGCGGAACTTGATCCCAGGACCCTCAGATCGTGACCTGAGCCAAAGGCAGAGGCTTAACCCACTGAGCCACCCAGGCGCCCCTAAATCATTCTTTCTTAAAATAAATTTTCTGCATTGATTTTCCTTCCTCCTTCTGGGACTCCAATGACATGAATATTTATTTTTTAATATTTTTAATATTGTCTCACAAGGTCCTTGAGGCTTTGTTCATTTTTTTCCCCAGTCTTTTTCTTTCTTCAGATTGGAAAATTTTAATTGGTCTGTCTACAAGTTCAAAGTTCAACTTTCCTCTGTCATATCCAGTTTGCAAGTGAGCTATTTAGGCAATATTTTTAAATTCCATTACTGTATTTTTCAATTCTAAAATGTCCATTTTTTTTTCTATAAAGCTTCTACTTCTTTGCTAAGAGCGTCTATCTTCCTATTCATTTTGAGAATATTTACCCTTACTTCATAAAACATGGTTATTTCTGCTCTAAGTTGTTTGATAATTCCAGCATCTGGGTCATTTCAGTGTTAGCATCTGTGAATTTTCTAGCATCTGTGAGCCTTATTGAGATTTTACTGGTACTTTGTATCAAGTACTTTTCAACGGTATCCAGAACTTTTAGATGTTATGTTGTGAGCTTGTTAATTTCTTCAGAAAATATTGATATTTTATTTTAGCAGCAACCAATCCTATTAGGTTGAGATGCAAGTCTTGACCTGTCTTTTGTGGGCTGTAGTTTGGATATCAATTTAGTTTTCAAAGTTTATGCAGTGCTATTGGTGCCAATATGGGGACTTGTCATTGGTTTACACCTCAGGTCAGTTTTTTGCTTGTGCAGTTCAGAGGGTGAGTGTGGACATCATACACAGATTTAGAGATCTCCTACTATAAATCATTTCCATGCTTCCCCCTCCTCCCACTGCACACACACTATGTCTTCAGGAGATCCTTCTTGTTGATCCTCTGGCCATTAAGCTGAAGTTTTAGTGTGTCGTGCTATCACAGACTTCCTAGAATTGGGTCTACCTCAGTCGCAAAATGGTGTGAGGAAAAGGAGGAAAAATAGCCCGAATCCCACATTCTTTGGACCATGGGCACTTATTTTGTAGGTTCTTTTGGTCAGAAAGAAGGATTTTTATCTCACAGTTTTAGGTGTCTGATTGGTCATCACTGTTGTCCTTGCTAAGCCAAGAGCAGCTTCATGGGTGGAACTTTGCTTAGGGCTGGACTGGGAGAACTTTTTTTTTTTTTAAATGGAATTTCCTTTACAACTATGATAGGACTCCCTTTCCTCAACCTTTGGCCAAAAAAGGAGAGAGAATTCTTGGTGATTTTTCTGTCCATACCCACAGTTTTGGGGTACCCTAAGAGCTAAGGTAGGAGTCATGTGAGAAAAAAAACAAAAGACTCGAGGCTGTATTAGTTATTCTTAGAGTTTTAATTTCTCTCTGGAATCTGCTTGCTGTTATTTACTTTTCAGAGTTCTCAGTTAGTGCCTTCATGTATTTGGTCTGGAGTTTTTAATAAGTCTTAATAAATGGGAGAAGTAGGATGGAGTGTGTTTACTCTATCCTAATTGGAATTTGAACCCCAAAAGCCAATCTAAAAAATATAGAAATATTGTGAATCTCAGAAAAGAATGTTAAGCATTGCTTAGTCATTACTGTTCTGATAAATTAGGCTCTTGACATTTAAGAAACCTAAACAAAATAACAGTAAGGAACAATCAGTAGTTATTTTCTGATTAGACCATTTTTCCTTAGTTGGTTGGTTTTTGAATTATCCTGTAGCTTTAGTTCTTCTCATGCATTAAATGATTTCACCACTCCTTGACATAATAAGGACTTTAAGTGTTTGTTCGACAAATGGCTTATTTGACCTATTTATAGATGAGTGAAGTTGTTTGACATTTCTAGTACAAAGAGTAAAGATCTCTTAATTTTTCTGTTTTTCTTCCTAAGTGAAATGACTTCTTAAGTGTTAAGGATTTTAGTCATTTTTGAAAATAAATTGTTTTATTGCAAAAATGATTTTAACATCTACATCACAATAAATTATATAATAGCATCTCCATGCTCTTTGCACAACTAAAACTTTTAAAAATGCAGCATAACGAGCAAGAATGTTGACCATAATAGTATGCTTTGGTGATACACTAAATTAAATAGTTTTCACAATAAAAAGGAACAACTTAGCTTCTAATAATTGCCGTGCCTCCTAAAAATGCCTAACTTATCAAATTCCCATAACTATTTTAGACTTGGTCATGACATTTAAATTAAGAAATAAGAAACTTTTTTCAGTTTGCCTCTTACTAACAAGCACTCTAAGCTAGTTTCTTCATCTTTCTGTGCTGCGGCTTCTCTGAGGAGTGCTTGTGTGATGTATTCCTTCCTCCGGGCCTCCTGTTCTCTCGTATGTAAAAATCTTGCCAGAACAACGCACTATCATTGCACTGAGCAGGAAATCACAAATTCTAGTCATTGTTACATTTCCGTTAAAATAGTGAGAGTCAGAGGCCAGCTATGGAATAAGAAAAGAACGGAGGATTCTCTCTGCCCTAAAAGCTCGGGCAGGCCGAGCAGCTCCTCCCGTCTCACCACGGGCAAGGACACACTTCTATGGCGGATTTGCTTAAGCCTCTCGGCTTGCTTCTGTAAGTGTGTTTCAGTGAGATACTGTAAATCCCAGGCACCTCTATTCTCTCTCCAATTCCTCATTTTAATCCGTATAGCTCCGAATTCTCATCTCTAAGTGCTCTATAGGAACAAATATAAATATAGAGTCAGAGCAAGTTAAGCCTGTTTCTAAGGGGATAAGTGAGAAATAATTGAGTTTGAAATAAGAATGTTGATGAAAATGTATTCCATATTTAAATGTGTTATAAAGTGCTGAGCATAGACACAGCACAGCCCTGCCTGACCAGGAAGCCGGGTCAGAGACCCCAGGCAGACATGTCTGCCCTACAGCCATGGGGTACTACTGCATGAACCAAGGCAGGAGCCCTGCCCTTCCATGCAGCATAGACTCCAGCTCCACCTGACCAGGGGAGCCTGAAAAATGACTCCAGGCAGCCCTGGGGCCCAGACTTCAAAGTGTATTTTTTCCACCACCACCAAGCAATTAACTCAATTCTCGGCAGACACTGACCCCATGTCCCACAAATTAAACTCCATTCTGATGCTATCTACCTGGGGATGGTGTCAGATTCCATAGGTTAAAGCCTCAGTCCCAGAAGACTGCCCGAACTTTGGATATCAATTTCAGGTCCAGACTGTTACCTGTGTTTTTGACCACTGGCTAGAAAGATCCCACAAGTTTCTCCTTGGGTTTCATTAATTTGCTAAAGCAGCTCACCAAACTCAGGAACCCGGTTTACTTATTAGATTATGGGTTTATTACAAAGGATATTAAAGGATATGAATGAACAGCCATATGGAGATATCCATAGATCAAGGTATGGGGAAGGGGCCCGGAGCGCCCATGCCCACTCCCTTGTGACACTATCCCAGTACCTCCACAATTCACCAACCTGTAAGCCTGCCCAAGCCCAGCCTTTTGGACTTTTATCAAGGTTTCATGATTAATTAAATCATTGGCCATTGGTAACTGAACTCAATCTCCAACTTCTCTCCATTCTTAAGAGGTTGGGGAGAGAGAGGGGTGTGAGGGCTAAAAGTTCCAACCCTCTAATCAGGCAGTTGGCTCCCCCTATCAACCAGCCCCAAAACTTAGGTTACATGAGGGTGGTTCAATAGTATATCACTAACATAATCGATCATTTTTATCACTTAGCAAGTTCTAGGAGTTTTAGGGGCTCCCTGCTGACCTCTAGGACTAGGCCAACTATAGATATCCTATAATCACAATATTACAGACACCCACTCTTTGGAGAGCCCAGCCTACAGCTCCCCCAGCAGCCAGTCCAGGCTAAGACCCTGACCACATGCAAAGCCCAGCCTATGGCCTCTGTCAGGCAGGGAGTCCAGCCACTGACCCCGCCCAATTATAAAGCACAGTTTCCACCCCCACTAAACTGCATGGTATAGCTAGAGGCCCCATCTGAATAGAGAGCCCCGGCAGAAAGCATGTCCAAATGCATGTCCAGCATGTCCAAGCTGCCTGCCCATTCAGCAAACCCAGACTGTGGATCCACCCAACTACGGGATGCATCCCAGAGAAGGTCTTTCCCTATCTAAGCAAACCTGTAAAAGTTGGAGGAGATCATAGCCTCAAATGCAGTAGGATGTTGTTCAAAGGGTATAAACTTACAGCTACAGGTGAGTAGTTCTGGGGATCTGATGTATAGCATGGTGACTGTATTTAATGGTACTATATTATGTACTGAGAGAGTAGATTTTAAATGGCTCACCGCACCCACACATATGGTGTGAGGGACATGCTAACTAACTGTACTGTGGTAATCATTTTGCAATATATAGCAAATGATCACATTGTATACATTAAAATTATACAATGTTGGATGCCAATTATATCTCCATAAGCCTGGAAAACTAAAACTGTTTTAATCTTTTTATTCTCTCCCTATGAGACTGGTAATAAGACTAGTGTAGAAACAGAAAAAGCTTGTTACTTACCATTTGTAATTCATTTGAGCACTCCCTTTTCTCTTTGTTCCTCCGTTCCTTCAATCCCCACTTTCTAGAACCTCCTTCTCCACCATTGATTCCCCCCTCCACATCCCACCTCCCAACACCTGCCAGCATTGGTCTTCTCTGAGGCTTCACTGATAGCCAGAATACCTTAGCACATCAGGGACAAACCCTGATGGTCCCTTAGATGCTGAAATGTAACACACTTTATTCACTTCCCCCTTGGCCCAGATCTCAGGACTGTGTTTCTTATTTACTATTCATGTTCTGCTTTCCTGGGAATGGAACTATATAAATTCAACTTCAAGTTATGTCCCCAGGACTACCTCCCTTTCCAATAATATTTCCAGTCCTAACTACTCCTGTACAGATACTCTGGAAACGTGTCCCCAGCCACTTGGATAGATACATTCATTCTAATTCATCAAGCTATACTCTTGTGATTTGTATACTTTTCTGGACCATGTTGTATTTAACAAGATGTGTATTATGGTAAAAAATACAAACAAAACAAAAGGGCTGAGTACAAAACACCAAGGATGTGGAAAAAGTGGTATATATCTTAGAGGAAATAAGATTTGGGAAGAGAAATTCTGTCTGCATGGTTGAGGGGACTCATAAAAGCCGCTCCGGGTGGGTGGATGAAGTGATCTCTGGCATGGAGAGGGGTATGTGTGTGCAAGGAAGGCCAGCAGCTAGAAAAGCCCCCAAAGATTGAGGAGTCTCGCCTTTTAGTTAAACCCAGCAATGCTTTTTATAAACTGGGTAGCCCGTGCTTCTCTGCCGAGATGTTTCCAGAGCTCCTTGGTGACTCCAGGTCTTCCTGGCTTTTCCTTGCTTTGTCCCTAACTGCCTAAGTGGCATCTCCAGGTGACAGAATAAGGATCCTTCCATCCCAGTGCCTTCTCAAGAATCAGCCTGTTTCAGGGTCCGTTTCTGTAGGCCCCAACCTACTGCCTATGCCCTCCAGAACATGCATCTTGTAGTGACCCCGGTATGCCCACAACAGTCTTTTATAACCATATCACATGTTTTCACACATAATATAAATGTTCCTGTTCTCATATGTTGAGGCAGGTCATGAAACATATCCAGACTGTTATTTAAAGTTCATCTTGACCTGGCTCCCTGGTTGACTGGGGTGAGAAAATTCAGAGCTTGAAAAGGTTACTAGTGTCCATGAATCAGGGAAGCTCGTCTAAGTGATAAATCTAGAGGACAAGAGTAAAAATTGCCTATAGATAAGTTATATTATGACAAGACTGAATAACCCTAATCTACCTGAACTATGCTACCCAGATAAAACTGTAATTCTTTTTCCTTTAGGACACTCTGAGGTTGCTGTAGACCATTCTTTCTAAATATTGTGGAGTTTTGTTTGTTTGTGGACTTCTCTCCTAGTCACACAGAGGAATACAGAGCTTGAGCAAAGAATAAATGAAACCGTATTACAGAGGTTATATTTTAAATTCATTTTGTTTGAAACTGGAGGTAGGCGAACTCTGGAATTCAGTTGTAGTGTCTGTCTTTGTCAAAAAATGGACTGTGTAAATGCCAAGTTCCTGAGACTACCAGTTCTGCTCTGTAAGGTAAAACAGCATTTGGTCACTTTGACTACTGAAAGTGAGGTGCCAAAAATCATCATTAGTGTGTGAAGCCTTGTAGTTGCTCCCTTTATTCTGAACTCACACTGGGGCAAATGGATTATTCACTAATTGTCATGAAGGTGCTAGGGAAGCGTAGGTGAAAATATTCCTGAATTCAAGCAGCTGATGGTCTAATTTAGGATATAGAAGTATAAACAGATACAGTTCAGAGTCGTGAGGGCTCTAATGGAAGATCTAGCCTCTTGGAAGCCTAGGTGCATGGAGAAATGCATGGTGCCAAGACAGTCATGCTTACATTGGGCTTTCAAGAATGAGGGTTCAGCAGGAAGAAATGCTGCCTGAGATGTGGGGCAAGAATTAGCGTCTGCCTTACACTGCACCAGAGCTAGGTGAGCAGGAGCCAAGGAGTCCTGTGGTAGAGGCTGGCCTGGCAGTGCAGACCATAGTTTAAATATGACTGCTCTTATGTACTTACTTTGTAGCTAATGGGGAATAGAGAGTTTTAAGAGAATGAGATGACTAGATCTGCATTTTAGAAGAATACCAGAAGTAGTGTGAGAAATGGACTCATGAAAAAAACAGACCAAGACCTGAGACCTGTTACAGGCTCCTGGCAAAAATCTCAAAAATAGAACTATCAGGGGCGCCTGGGTGGCTCAGTGGGTTAAGCCGCTGCCTTCGGCTCAGGTCATGATCTCAGGGTCCTGGGATCAAGTCCCACATCGGGCTCTCTGCTCAGCAGGGAGCCTGCTTCCCTCTCTCTCTCTCTGCCTGCCTCTCTGCCTACTTGTGATCTCTCTCTGTCAAATAAATAAATAAAATCTTTAAAAAAAAATAGAACTATCATATATTACATATTTTAAGTGTTGGAAAGATCTTACCAAAAGCAGAATAATATGTTTGAAATTACATCTGTAAAGGCTTTGAAATTATTCATTTAATAAACACTTTTAAAATACCTATCATGTATCAAACATTGAAAAAGCAGATATATAGGATGTGTGCAAAGATTTAATTACAGCACGGTTCATTTTGATATTATTTAAACTGAATAATCTGCAAATACTTAAAGGACCCACAATCATTAAATTGCCTAAAATATCTTCCTATTTTATACATATACACTATACATATATAGTATGTATATATACAATTTCTTTTTTAAAAGACATGACTTTTGTACTTTTTTTAACAAAATATGAACAATTTCCATAATTATTTGTCATTTAAATGTAAATGCATTCCATCATAGTGTTACCAGATGGAGAATTGGTGGCGAATCGGGTTCAGCTGCTTGCTGCTTGAAAAGCAATACTTAAACAAGTGACGGTGAGAAAGAAAAGATTGCTTTATTCAGGAAATTGGCAACCTGAGAAGATGGTGGACTATGTCTCAAGGGCCATCTTCCCCATCCAGGCAAAGCTAGAGGTTTTTAAAGGGGAAGACATGGGGAAAAGGGAAAGGACTGCATGCAGGACAAGCAGGTGCCCAGTGGTGAGCGTGGACATGACCCCGAACAGACTTGCTGACATCTGTGGCAGTGTTTGAGAATGGAGGCAGGACTTATCTTCCGGAGAAGTTTGTTCCTCCACTCCTCAAAGGCCAGTGGTCTGCAAATCTCAAAGAAAGTTAAGTTCTGCTACAGATCAAGAGACTTAGGTCAATAAGCAAGGAGTGCATACACTTGAAGCAAGTTAACCCTTAAGACCAGTTGAGTGCTGTTAAAAAAGTTACAGCCTCGATGTGGTCTGTAATATATGTGTATAGTAAAATGTTATGTATTAAAAAAAAATGCCATAACTGATGGGATATGTTTAATTATAATATCATTTTAAATTATGGAGCAAAAGAATATTTAAAGATATGCAAGTTTTATTCATATGTTAAAGAAAAAATTACATTGTAAAAACACATTCCTTAAAAAAAAAAAAAAAAGAAAGTATATGCCTTACATGTAATAGAAGTACCAAAACATGACCATATGGACTGGTCATAACTAGGTAATGACACTGCAAGTGATTTCTGTTGTTTTTCATGTGTTTTCAATAGTGAACCACATGTTTTTGTTAAGAGAAAAAACTTGTTTAAAAATAGTCAAAACTTGTCCTTCTTATGAGGTTGCAAAGGCTAATAAAATTTTGCACCATCTATTTTATGACCTGTGTATGCAAGATGGAAGGTGAATATGTTTGCCTGTGTTTGAATTGGCGACTGCACATGATAGTTACTTATAAATCTTTTGCATTTAAGTATCAGTATCTGAGTCCTAGTTCTGTCATGCTTTTCCTGCATTTCTGAATGTTACCTTTAGACCAGAGTGGCTTACACCAGGCTATAACTGTCCTTCAAGTTCATGGCATAGAAGTATTCAACCTAAATCCAGAGCCATGGGCACCAATCTGAACCAAATGCACTTAATTAATGTCTAAATGCACACATGGAGTTAATTTGGCCTGTGAGGTTGACTTTTTCTTTAACAGTATGTCAGTATATTGGGAGCTAAATTGTTTCTAATTTCATTTTAATGCTTTAATAAAATTTAAAGCCCCAATAAATTGAAGGCAGCATAATTATAATACATTATGATTGTAAAATTTTTTTATTTTCATGAAATACAGATTTGTGACCACTTAATAATTAGAATGTAGACTTCTAATGGAAATGTGGTAAACATCTCTATGCTGTACAGCTTCTCTGTTTTATGAAACTCAGTTAGATTGTAAATCTAACCTATTTGAATTCTGTTCAGGTAGTTTGTTAAATTTAAAAATCAAAAGGAAAAGCATTTAAGTTGGGCACCACTGGGATATAATAAAGACTACATGCAATTAAAAAAATAATTCTGGTATAGTTAACATACAGGGCTATATTAGTTTCAGAGGAACAATACAGCCATTCAACAATTCTATACATTACTCCGTGCTCATCATGATATGTGTACTCTTAATCCCCTTCACCTGATTCACCCATCCCCCCATCTGCTTCACCTCTGGTGACTAGCAGTTTATTTCCTATAGTTAAAAAATCTGTTTTTTGGTTTGTCTTTTGTTCTTTGTTCGTGTCTTAAATTACACATGAGGGAAATCATGTGTTATTTGTTTTTCTCAGACTTATTTCACTTAGCATTATACTCTCTAGCCCCATCCATGTTGTTGCAAATAGCAAGATTTCATTCTTTTTTATGGCTGAGTAATATTCTGGAGTGTGTGTGTGTGTGTGTGTGTGAGAGAGAGAGAGAGAGAGAGATCTTTATCCTTTCATCTATCAGTGGACTCTTGGGCTGCTTCCATGATTTGATTATTGTAAATAATGCTGCAATAAAGATGGGTTGCATGTCTTTTCAAATTAGTGTTTTCATAATCTTTGGGTAAATACCCAGTAGTGGAATTCCTGGATCATATTATAGTACTATTTTTTAATTATTGGAGGAGCCTCCTTACTATTTTCCATAGTGGCTATACCAACTTGGCATTCCCGCCAATGGTGCATGAAGATTCCTTTTTCTTTGCATTGTCATCAACACTTGCTGTCTCTTGTGTTTTTGATTTTAACCTTTCTGACAAGTGTGAGGTGATCTCATTGTGGTTTTGATTTGCATTTCCCTGATAATAAGTAATGTTGAGCATCTTTTCATGTGTCTTTTGGCCATTTGTGTGTCTTCTTTGGAGAAATGTCTGTTCATGTCTTCTGCCCATTTTTAATTGGATTATTTGGGGGGTTTTTTTGGTGTTGAGTTGTATAAGTTCTTTATATAATTTGGATACTAATCCTTTACTGGATATGTCATTTACAAATACCTTCTCCCATTCAGTAGGTTGTCTCTTAGGTTTGTTAACTGTTTCCTTTGCTATGGAGAAGCTTTTTATTTTTGATGTAGTCCAAAAATAGTTTATTTTTGCTTTTGTCTCTCTTGCCTCAGGAAACATATCTAGAAAGTGTTACTGTGGCTAATGTCAGAGAAATTAATGCCTGTGCTCTCTTCTAGGACTTTTTTGGTTTCAGGTCTCACATTTAGGTCCTTACCCCATATTGAGTTTATTTTTGTGTGTGAGGTGTAAAAAAAACTACAACAACAAACAAAAAACCAAAAACAACCAAAAAAAAAGTGGCCCAGTTTCATTCTTTTGCGTGTAGCTATCCAGTTTTCTCAACACTGTTGAACAGACTGTCTTTTGCCTATTGCATACTCTTGCTTCCTTTATCAAAGATGAATTTACCATATAATCATGGGTCTATTTCTGGACTCCTTGTTCTGTTCTCTTGATCAGTGTGTCTGTTTTTGTGCTAGTACCATACTGTTTTGACTACTACAGCTTTGTAGTATATGTTGAAATCTGAGATTGTGATACCTCCAGTTTTGTTCATTTTTCAAGATTGCTTTGACTATTTTGGGTCTTTTGTGGCTCCATACAAATTTTAGGATTATTTGTTCTAGTTCTGTGAAAAATGCTGTTGGTATTTTGATAGGGAATACATTATATCTGTACATTGTGGACTATACGATTTTTTAAATGGAAACCTTGCTTTGGAATTATTTTGCTGTGTTGAATTCACAAATAGGACATGTTTATCATGAGGTTTTTCTGTTTTAAAAGGTGATTTATACAGTTATGGTATTCTGTGATGACTCGTGAGACAAATCATCATGGATTTTAAAACTGGTCAAACAGGTGTAATCTTATGTTATCATAGAATAATTTATACAGTTCACATTGTCTATTGAAAAAAGGGAGGCCACTCAATGTTAAACTGCTAAGCTTAGCCTAGCATGAGATGAAGGTAAAGTTTCAACCTTAAGTGATTGGTGAAACCATTTAATTGGACATTGATGGGAATGGTATAATGTGGACAGGGCATGCCCAGGATTTGGAATGACATGACCTGTATTTAAATCTCAGCTCTATGCTTTATTATCCATACAACCATGAACACATTAAACAGCCTGATTCTTACTGTTCACTTCTGTACCATAGACTTGATGACACTACCTTTCAACATGTTGTAAGAATTAAGCATGCAAAAAGAGCACCCAGTAGCCTAGTAGAAATATTACACAAATATGAACTAAAACAACTGTTTTCTATCCACTTTATCCCATTTCCAATGGACAAACAGGACATAAGTACTTGTTAGTGTACATCTATGGAAGCAGGATTAAAGCCTTTTCCCCTGCAACATCCAACTGACATTCCTGATTATTTTGTAATGGAAGTGTGTGATATTTTGGCACACTTCAAAGATTGATTCTGTCTATAGTGCTCCATTTGTTGACCAGGTACATCTCATGGTCAGTTGATTGTTTTCTTTTAGTAATTATGTTCACATTTGCATTATTTTATAATGTTATTTAAATATCATTTCAACAGGGGTGCCTGGGTGGCTCAGTGGGTTAAGCCTCTGCCTTCGGCTCAGGTCATGATCTCAGAGTCCCGGGATCGAGCCCCACATTGGGCTCTCTGCTCAGCAGGGAAACGTGCTTTACCCTCTCTCTCTGCCTGCCTCTTGGCATACTTGTGATCTCTCTCGCTCTGTCAAATAAATAAATAAATAAATAAATAATCTTTAAAAAAAATTTTTCAACAATGCCGATTTCAGTGATTACCATTAAACATCTTAAATTGCACCCTCTGTATTTGATTCTGTATTTTGATTCATCCCTTGCTGGACTATTTATTGGAGGTTTTTTTGTTGTTGATTTGTTTTGCTTTCCCAGGAAGACTAAGTAGGTGATACTTTTTTTTTCTTCTAACTTTGCATATCTGAGATGCTATTCTATTGCTTTCTCACCTGATTTAACAAATTGGCTGAATATAGAATTCATCTGTTACAATTTTTTCCCACTCCGACCTTGTCAGCTGAAATCTTTCTTCACCTTAGGAAAATATTCTTTTCTTATATCTTTATTTTTGTTGGTCCATTTGCTCTGGATTCTTCTTCAAGAAGTAATTACTGTGTATTGTGTCTTTTGGCTAAACTCTAGGTTGTTACTTTAATTCTTCTCTGTTCTTCTTCTGTAACTGAGAAAATACCCTACATTTTTTCTGTAATATTGATTTGATTTTTCGGACTGATCTTAACTGTTGGCAATGTGTATTTTAATTCTATTTGCTTTTTCATATCACTGTAAATTGTCTCATCTTAAGCTGTTTCTTTTAATTGGTCTGCCTCTCAGCACTATTTTATGTCAGGCTCTTGTTTCATTTATCAAGTATTGTCTTATATATTTTATCTTGTTTCATAATATTGGGAAAAGGAAGTGCCTAATTCCCAATTTTTTGAGTATAGTTTTAAAAGTTTTAAAGCATATTTTCTCTGTATTGGGAGTACTTTATTCTTTATATTGCAGAATCATATCATATGCAATATTCTAGGTGGGTTTTTTAATTTTTGTTTTGTTTTATTGGTTAATTTGTTTAACTATTAGAAGCTTCTGACAGCCTAGTGCTTCCTCATATGGAGGTGGTTATTTCTTAGATATTCTCTCTATCAACTTTCACTGCTGTTAGAATCTTCCTTTCTTAAGACAATGGCTATCAATATGTGTGATCAGCTCAGACTAGCCTTCTTTGGAAACAAAATAGAGTTAAGGATAGTTCAAGCAGGGAAATTTCATATTAGTCACCAGGCTTCTTCTACCCTGAATCTGTTTTAACTTCCTTTGTGTCCCAGCATCTAATTCAGATATAAACTATGGTTATTCCTAGCCTTTTTCACAATGTTATCCTGAAAAACATTTTTAAAAATGAAAAACATTTTAAAATACTGTAACAATCATATGGATGAATTATTCAAATGTAAAGAATTCATATCATTATCCTGTGATTTCATTTTTTGATATCATCTTCTAAGCCTTTATGTAATCTTTTACATTTACTTGACATAAGGAAAAAAAGTAAAAATATGTAGTATTTTCCTAAAAGCAATCACATTTATAAAAAAAAGAAAAAATTTAGGAGTAAATAAGGAAAAATTCAACTTGTTTGGACCAAGAAAACCTTTATAAGACACTGGGGCCTAAAGAGTTTGTTCCCCCCTTGGGATATATTTTCTTTCTACCCAGAGGGGAGTGAGGAAGTTCAGTGAACCATGGTAAAATGACTCAACATTATCTAAACAAAATTCAAACTATACAGAAATTATACCATTCACTGCTGATGCATAAATAACTAGATACACAAGGAGAAGCAGAAAACCTGACACAAAACATTATCTTGAATTCTTCTATAAAAATAACTGAATGGGGTCAGAGACAGACTCAAGTTCTACGTTAGAGTAAGAATGAACAAATTTTATAGTATTCAAATCTAGGTCTTAGGCTACAGCTGACTTGCCATGTCTAGCTTGTGAGAAGTCTGATACCCAACAAGGACTAGTCAGATGACAATATTTAATTGAGAATGCAAATAAAAAGTAGAATACATGGGCACCTGAGTGGCTAAGTCGGTTAAATGTCTGCCTTCAGCTCAGGTCATGATCCCAGAGTCCTGGGATTGAACTCCACACATGGCTCCTTGCTTAGCGGGAAGCCTGCTCCTCCCTCTCCCTCTGCCTGCCACTCCTCCTGCTTGTGCTCCCTCTGTCAAATATATTTTTTTAATCTTAATTAAAAAAAATGATGGAATTTCTGCTCAAAGCCAATTAAATAGGAAGGTCACTTCTATATCTCCTAGATCAAAAGAGAAACTTCCTCAAATAAAACCTTGGAACTTGGTGATAGTGACACGTGTTAGTATCACAGTTGGATGGGAATATTAATTAAAAAAGAAAGACTGAAACAGAAGTAATCTAAAGGGGTTAGTCGGGAAATAGGAATGTGGGTGGAGAGGGGGAGAAATAATTTTCCTTTTTAATTTACGGACATCAATTTTGTACATTTTTGCTGTGTACATACATTTTTCTTATAACTCATAATAATTTTTTTTAAATCCAGTGATTTTAATGATGTAATTTAAAGTTTGAAAAGAGTGGGACTACCCCGGAATAATTCTAAAATCCTAGCACTACTATTAGTACGTTTTAATTTTGTTCCATATGCATAGGGAACGGAAAACTTGTATGTTGCTTGAGGCTGTTTTGCTTTCTTAAGAAATGTCAGAGAGAAGTGTTCAGCATATAGTTCGCCTCCATATTTTCTTTCAAAGTAATTGCTGCCTACTTATTTTATATCCTGAATCACATTAATCAAAAAGATACAGGTTTTAACAATAAAAAAAAACAAACCACTCATCCTGAAACCTTTTAACATCGAGTAATCTATACATGCTGTAAAAACATATCAGTTGAAATGGTGCTTCCAGCAAACAGGAGTTCAAATTAAGAATGGCAATTTGGGTGATAGGTTAAAAACTAGGACTGAAAAGCTATGAGCATGTGTTCTCAGGAAAGATGTAAAAACACATACTACTAATTGCAGTTTCAAAGGAATCTGTAACAAACTGCACATGCCTAAAACAGGCTTTGGTACAAACACATTAACCTGATGTATTCCATTCTGAATGATACAGTGCTAAGAATTGTTCCATTTGTAGCAGTTGCTACATATATAAACATGCAACAAGACTTTTTATCTGGATTATTTGATAATGTTCCCAGTGGTATGCTAGAGCACATCATTGATTTAAGGGATTCTGCATAACTGTTTGCTTAGATTAGTTGGCATTACTCTCAAAATTTTTTTCTTTTTAAGAATTTATTTGACAGAGAGGACAAGCAGGGAGAGCAGCAGAGAGAGAGGAAGAAGCAAGCTCCCTGCTGAACAGGGAGCCCAATGAGGGGCTCGATCCCAGGACCCTGGGGATCATGACCTGAGCTGAAGGCAGATGCTTAACTGCCTGAGCCATCCAGGTGCCCCACTCTCAAACTTTTGATGTTCTTTTAGAGAAAGAAAACATGTAATGGCTTACACTTCTCTTTCATATATTTTTAGCTAAAAATATTACAAGTGTCCAAACTTCCTTTCCAGACAAGCAAGGGATCCAAGGCTTAGCCTAGCCTGGGCTATTGTTCTAGAAGCTAAGGCTGGACCTGGGATTCTGGTAGGAACAGGGCTTTGGGGAAAAAACTGGTTTGAGGGGAAAATTGTCCTGCAGAAATTCTTGTATGGGACCTACAAGAGCTTGTCAGTGATTAAAGACCGAAAGGACGCTGTGTGAAAATGAGATCAAGTTTGTTAGCAAGACTTGACTGGGTAGGTTCAGGAGGAAGGAAGGGGATGCCTGAGGTGGGTTAAAGACACTGGATTCTGATACTGTCTTGCAGACTCTAAGAGTTAAGCACCTAATATTGGTCAAACCTGATTCCCATCCTTGTTACTAAGTTAGGTCTGTCATTGTGTCTGTAGTTTAGACAAGGCAAGTGGCAGCAAAAATGTAGTGTTTTTCATAGTGCGCCTGGAATTGAAGAGTTAGTGAACTGACAATCGACACCATGGATTCAAGTTTGAATATATCAAACTTCAATTTAGTTATGGATGATGCTTTTATGGCAAAAGCAATCAGAAGTGGATAGGTTTTGTGTGTTTTCTTTTCCACTAATTTTTAAAATTATTTTTATTAACATATGTATTATTTGTGCCAGGGGTACAGGTGTATGAACTGTCAGGCTTACACACTTCATAGCACTCACCATATCACATACCCTCCCCAATGTCCATAACCCCACTACCCTCCCCACACCCCTCCTCCCCCAGCAACCATCAGTTTTGTGAGATAAAGAGTCTCTTATGGTTTGACTCCCTCCCGATCCCATCTTGTTTCATTTTCTCCTTCCCTACCTCCCAACCTCCCCCACTATGCCTCTCAAATTCCTCATATAAGGGAGATCCTGTAATTGTCTTTCTCTGATTGATTTATTTCACTCAGCATAATACCCTCTAGTTCCATTCACGTTGTTGCAAATGGGAAGATTTCATTTCTTTTTTTTTAAATGTTTTTTTTTTCTTTAAATATTTTATTTATTTGACAGAGAGAAATCACAACTAGGCAGAGAGGCAGGCAGAGAGAGAGGAGGAAGCAGGCTCCCTGCTGAGCAGAGAGCCCGATGCGGGGCTCGATCCCAGGACTCTGAGATCATGACCTGAACCCAAGGCAAAGGCCCTAACCCACTGAGCCACCCAGGTGCCCCAAGATTTCATTTCTTTTGATGGCTACATAGTATTCCATTGTATATATACATCACTCTTCTTTATCCATTCATCTGTTAATGGACATCTAGGTTCTTTCCATAGTTTGGCTATTGTAGACATTGCTGCTTAAACATTTCGGTACACATACCCCTTCGGATCACTACATTTGTATCTTTAGGGTAAATACCCAGCAGTGCAATTGCTGGGTTGTAGGGTAGCTCTATTTTCAACTTTTTGAGGAAACTCCATGCTGTTTTCCAGAGTGACTGCACCAGCTTGGATTCCCACCAACACCATAAGAGAGTTCCCCTTTCTCTGTATCCTTTCCAACACCTGTCGTTTCCTGTCTTGTTAATTTTAGCCATTCTGACTGGTGTGAGGTGGTATCTCACTGTGGTTTTGATTTGTATTTCCCTGGTACTGAGCAATGTGGAGCACTTTTTCATGTGTCTGTTGACCATCTGGATGTCTTCTTTGCAGAAATGTCTGTTCATGTCCTCTGCCCATTTCTTGATTGGATTATTTGTTCTTTGGGTGTTGAGGTTGATAAGTTCTTTACAGATTTTAGATACTAGCCCTTTACCTGATATGTCATTTGTGAATATCTCCTCCCATTCTGTCAGTTGTCTTTTGGTTTTGTTGACTGTTTCCTTTGCTGGGCGAAAGATTTTCATCTTGATGAAGTCCCAATAGTTCATTTTTGCCCTTGCTTCCCTTGCCTTTGGTGATGTTTCTAGGAAGAAGTTGCTGTGGTTGAGGTTGAAAAGTTTGCTTCATGTGTTCTCCTCAAGGATTTTGATGGATTCCTTTCTCACATTGAGGTCCTTCATCCATTTTGAGTCCATTTTCATGTGTGGTGTAAGGAAATGGTCCAGTTTCATTCTTCTGCATGTGGCTGTCCAATTTTCCCAACACCATTTGTTGAAGACACTGTCTTTTTTCCATTGGAAGTTCTTTCCTGCTTTGTCGAAGATTAATTGACCATAGAGTTGAGGGTCTATTTCTGGGCTCTCTATTCTGTTCCATTGATCTATGTGTCTGTTTTTGTGCCAGTACCATACTGTCCTGATGAGGACAGCTTTGTAATAGAGCATGAAGTCTGGAAATGTGACACCGCCAACTGTCGCTTTCTTTTTCAATATTCCTCTGGCTATTCGAGGTCTTTTCTGGTTCCACATAAATTTTAGGATTATTTGTTCCATTTCTTTGAAAAAAAATGATGGTATTTTGATAGGGATTACCTTAAATGTGTTTAATTGCTTTAGGTAGCATAGACATTTTCACAATATTTGTTCTTACAATCCAGGAGCATGGAACATTTTTCCATTTCTTTGTGTCTTCCTCAATTTCTTTCATGAGTAGTTTATAGTTTTCTGAGTATAGATTCTTTGTCTGTTTGGTTAGGTTTATTCCTAGGTATCTTATGGTTTTGGGTGCAATTGTATATGGGATTGACTCCTTAGTTTCTCTTTCTTCTGTCCTGTTGTTGGTGTAAAGGAATGCAACTGATTTCTGTGCATTGACTTTATATCCTGACACTTTACTGAATTCCTGTACAAGTTCTAGCAGATTTGGAGTCTTTTGGGTATTCCACACAAAGTGTCATATCATCTGCAAAGAGTGAGAGTTTGATTTCTTGTTTGCTGATTTGGAAGCCTTTAATTTCTTTTTGTTGTCTGATTGTTGAGGCTAGGACTTTAAGTACTACGTTGAATAGGAGTGGTGATAATGGACATCCCTGCCATGTTCCTGACCTTAGCGGCAAAGTTCTGTTTTTTTCCATTGAGAATGATATTCGCAGTGGGTTTTTCATAGATGGCTTTGATGATATTGAGGTATGTACCCTCTATCCCTACACTTTGAAGAGTTTTGATCAGGAAAGGATGTTGTACTTTGTCAAATGCTTCTTCAGCATCTATTGAGAGAATTCTATGGTTCTTGTTCTTTCTTTTATTAATGTATTGTATCACATTGATTGATTTGAGTATGCTGAACCAACCTTGCAGCCCTGGGATAAATCCCACTTGGTCGTGGTGAATAATCCTTTTAATGTACTGTTAGATCCTATTGGCCAGTATTTTGGTGAGAATTTTCACATCTGTGTTCATCAAGGATATTGGTCTGTAATTCTCTTTTTTGATGGGATCTTTGTCTGGTTTTGGGATCAAGGTAATGCTGGTCTCATAAAATGAGTTTGGAAGTTTTCCTTCCATTTCTGTTTTTTTGGAACAGTTTCAGGAGACTAGGAATTAATTCTTCTTTAAATGTTTGGTAGAATTCCCCTGGGAAGACGTCTGGTCCTGGGCTCTGGTTTGTTTGGAGATTTTTGATGACTGCTTCAATCTCCTTACTGGTTATGGGCCTGTTCAGGTTTTCTATTTCTTCTTGGTTCAGTTGTGGTAGTTTTTAATACTCCAGGAATGCATCCATTTCTTCCAGATTGTCAAATTTGCTGATGTATAGTTGCTCATAATATGTTCTTATAATTGTTTGTATTTCTTTGGTGTTGGTTGCGATCTTACCTCTTTCATTCATGATTTTATTTATTTGGGTCCTTTCTGTTTTCTTTTTGATAAGTCTGACCAGGGTGTATCAATCTTATTAATTCTTTCAAAAAGTCAGCTCCTAGTTTCCTTGATTGTTCTTTTGGTTTCTATTTTATTGATTTCTGCTCTGATCTCTATGATTTCTCTTCTGCTGGGTTTAGGCTTTCTTTGCTGTTCTTTCTCCAGCTCCTTTAGATGTAGGGTTAGGTTGTGTACTTGAGACCTTTCTTGTTTCTTGAGAAAGGCTTGTATTGCCAAATACTTTCCTCTCAGGACTGCCTTTGCTATGTCCCAAAGACTTTGAACAAAAAATTTTGAACAAAGATTTTGATATTTTCATTTTCATGTTTCCGTGAATTTTTTCAATTCTTCTTTAATTTCCTGGTTGACCCATTCATTCTTTAGTAGGTTACTGTTTAGTTTCCATGTATTTGAGTTCTTTCCAACTTCCTGCTTGTGACGGAGTTCTAGTTTCAGAGCATTGTGGTCTGAAAATGCACAGGGAATGATCCCAATCTTTTGGTACAAGTTGAGACCTGATTTGTGACCTAGGATGTGATCTGTTCTGGAGACTCTTCCATGTGTACTAGAGAAAAATGTGTTCTGTTACTTTGGGATGGAATGTTCTGAATGTATCTGTTATGTCCATCTGGTCCAGTGTGTCATTTAAGGCCTTTATTTCCTTGCTGATCTTTTGCTTGGATTATCTGTCCATTTCAGTGAGGGGGAGGTTAAAGTCCCCTACAATTATTATTTTATTATCAGTGTGTTACTTTTTGTTATTAATTGGTTTATAGAGTTGGCTTCTCCCATGTTAGGGGCATAGATATTTAAAATTCTTAGATCTTGTTGGACAGATTCTTTAAGTATGATATAGTGTCCTTCCTCATCTCTTATTGTATCTTTGGCTTAAAATCTAATTTGTTTGATATAAGGATTGCCACCCCAGATTTCTTTTGATATCCATTAGCATGGAAAATTGTTTCCCACCCCCTCACTTTAAATTTGGAGGTGTCTTTGGGTCTAAAATGAGTTTCTTGTAGACAGCACATTGATGCATCTTGGTTTTTTTTAATCCATTCTGATATCCTGTGCCTTTTGATTACAGCATTTAGCCCATTTACATTCAGGATAACTATTGAAAGATATGAATTTAGTGCCATTTTATTGCCTGTAGAGAGACTGTTACTGTATATTGTCTCTGTCCCTTTCTGATCTACTACTCTTAGGCTCTCTCTTTGCTTAGAGGACCCCTTTCAATATTTCCTGTAGGGCTGGTTTGGTGTTTGCAAATTCTTTTAATTTTTGTTTGTCCTGGAAGCTTTTTATCTCTCCTTCTATTTTCAATGATAGCCTAGCTGGATATAGTATTCTTGGCTGCGTATTTTTCTCACTTAGTGCTCTGAATATATCATGCCAGTTCTTTCTGGCCTGCCAGGTCTCTGTGAATAAGTCTCCTGCCAATCCAGTATTTCTACCATTGTATGTTAGACTACATGTCTGGAGTTGCTTTCAGGGTTTTCTTTTTATCACTAAGACTTGTAAGTTTTACCATTAGATGACAGGGTGTGGACCTATTTTTATTGATTTTGAGGGGGTTTTTCTGTGCCTCCTGGATTTTGATCCTTCTTCCCTTTGCCATATTAGGGAAATTCTCTACTATAATTTGCTCCAATATACCTTCTGCCTCTCTCTTCTTCTTCTGGAATCCCAATTATTCTAATATCTTTTCATCTTATGGTATCACTTGTCTCTCAAATTCTCCCCTCATGGTCCAGTAGTTGTTTTTCTCTTTTGCTCAGCTTCTTTATTCTCTGTCATTTGGTCTTCTATATCACTAATTCTCTTTTCTGCCTCATTTACCCTCGCAGTAAAAGCCTGCATTTTTTTTTTTTTAATTTCACTTCATTAGTAGCTTCTTTGATTTCAACTTGGTTAGATTTTAGTTATTTCTCCAGAAAGGGATTTTATTTCTCCAGAAAGGGATTCTCTAATATCTTCCATGGTTTTTTTAAGCCCAACTAGCACCTTGAGAATTGTCCTTCTGAACTCTAGTTCTGACATATTACCAATGTCCATATTGATTAGGTCCCTAGCCATCGGTACTGCCTCTTGTTCATTTTTTTGTGGTGAGTTTTTCCACTGTCATTTTATCCAGATAAGAATATATGAACGAGAGAATAAAATACTAAAAGGGTAGCAAAGACCCCAGAAAAATGGACACTAGCCAAATCAGAAGAGATCCAAAACTGGGGGCATAAGAGAGGAGAAAAAATAGATAAAAATTATAAAGTGTATATATATATATGTGTGTGTATATACATATATATACACACACACATATATACACATACACATATATATTTTATTTACATTTACATTTATATTTATATTTGACTGGTGAATAGACCAGAGCCACCCAGTTGATTTTTGGACGTATTTTGGCCTCTTAGAAGAAACTACCTCCCAAAATTTTAATGAAAGAAAAACTTATACATATACACAAAAATAAGGGTAAACACAATAAAGGCATGGAATATGGCTGTAAAGATGAAAGTTTTTTTAAAAAATTCTAAAAAAGGAATTGATAAGTTGGTTGGAAAAAGAAAAAAAAAAAGGAAGGAATGTGCTCAGGCTGGAGAGAAGAACAAAGCCATGTGCTAGATTAGGGTATATTTTGACCTATTAGAAGAAATTGTATCCCAAAATTTTTTAGGAAAAAAGAATCCTATATATATATAAAAATAAGGTTAAATACAATAAAGGGATTAAAATATAACAATGAAGGTTTAAAAGATTTTTTTAGAAAGGTATTGTTCGAAAATTAAAAATGTTAAAAGAGGAAAGAGGGAAAAGTAAAATAACGGGAAAAAAATTAACTTTGCAAGACTAAATGATCATGGGGGAAAAGCCATGAATTCTGTGTGTTGCTTTTCCCTAGCTCTGGAGTTCCACTGTTCTCCTTGATCTGTGAGCTTGGTCTTGGCTGGATGTTCTTGCTGATCTTCTGGGGGGAGGGGCCTGTTGCAGTGATTCTCAAATGCCTTTGCCCCAGCCAGAATTGCACCACCCTTGCCAGGGACTGGGCTAAGTAATCTGCTCGGGTTCCCTCTAGGTAGCTTTTGTTTCCTGAACGCTTACCGTACACTTTGGAGGACAGGAATGAAAATGGCGGCTTCCCAATCCCCAGCCCGGAGAAGCCAAGAGCTCAGGGCCCCACTCCTCAGTGCGTCCTTGGAGAAAAACGGTCAAGCACTCTTGTCTCCCTGGTCTCTGGCTGTGCTCCGAGCTCACCCGGCCTGTGACAGAGCTTCTATCTCTGGCGCATGTCCCTATTTGGAGTCTCCAAACCCAGAAGATTCCTGCCTGCACTGCTTCTCCTGGAGGAGAAAGTGGGCTGTCTCCCCAGATCTGCCACTTGTGGGGTCCCTGCTCAAAAATCAGTACCCTAACTGTGCCTCAGATCATGGTTTAAGGTAAGTTCCGAGCTAAGAGCTCACTCCGTGGCTCCACCTCTGTAGCCAGCTTTCCCGCTCCGATACCTGGCAACTCTTTCACACTCAAGACACCCCCAGTCTTTCTGTGACCCCGTGGGTCCTGAGACCACACTGTCCCCGTGAGGGCTCCACCCCTGCTTAGCCTTTGGAGTGATGTCCCTCAGTGGAGTAGACTTCTAGAAGTTCTGATTTTGTGCTCCACTGTTCCATCACTTGCTGGGAGCCGCCCCCCACCCACCGCGGTCTATCTTCCCCGTCACTTCAGATTCACTTCTCTGCATATACCACCTTTCAGAAAGTGGTTGATTTTCTGTTCCTAGAATTGCTGCTCTTCTTCTCTTCTATCTCCTATTGAGTTTGTAGGTGTTCGTAATCGTTTGATACCTAGTGAGCTGAACTCCTGGGATCTGATGTCATTTCAGTCTGCTACTCCTCTGCCATCTTGCCTCTCCCGCTTTTCCACTGATTTTGCCAGAAAATACCTGAGTATCTTTTACCTGCCCCTGCAGTGTTTTTCTTCCCATTGAGAAGATTTTAATCACGGCTCTGGTTACTGCTTTTGCTAGAATTGTGTTAAATTTTCAAGGTTGGATCTTGGGGCCATATCCACTTATTACTGACTTTTGTCATATTGTTTTTCTTTTGCTTGATCGTTTTCCTTTTTAATTTTTTTAAAGATTTTATCTATTTTAGAGGGTGAGCAGAAGAGGAGCAGAGGGAGTGGGAGCGGGGACAGGAGAAGGAGACAATCTCCTGCAGAATCCGTGCTGAATGCAGAGCGCAATTTGGGCCTCCATCCCAGGACCCTGACACCATGACCTGAGCTGAAACCAAGAGATAGACGCTTAACCAACTGAGCCACAGAGGTACCCTTGACCATTTTCCTTTTTTTATATTTTAGGAGGGAGTTCCATTTTTATTCTGATTTCTGATTAGATTTTCTAGCATCAACTTTCCATTCACATCAGACTTGTTAAGAGGGCAGTTTAAAGTCAGTTTTCTCAGTCCAGTCCTTGACTGCTTTCCAGCTTCATTTTCTTTTACTGACCTGTAACATTATATTAGTTTCTGGTATACATGATTCAATATTTGTATATAGAGCAAAATAATCACCACAGTAAGTCTAGTTAATATCTGTCACCATAGGTTGTTACAAATTCTTTTCTTGTGATGGGAGCTTTTAAGATACCTTTAAGAACTTTCAAATATACAATACAGTATTATTAACTATGGTCCCCATGCTGTACATCCCCATCACTAGATGTTTGTACCTTTTGACCCCCTTCACCCATCTGCACACCCCCTGCCTCTGGCAACCACCAATCCGTTTTCTGTATCTATGAGCTTGGGGAGTTTGTTGGTTTATTTTATATTCCACATGTACTGGGACGCTGCAATATGTGTCTTTCTGACTTACTTCACTTTGCAGAATGCCCTGAAACTCCATCAATACTGTCAAATATGGCAAGATTTCCTTCTCTTTTTTATGGCTGGATAATATTCCACTGAATTTATACATACCACATTTTACCCTTCCATTGATGGATACATAGTCTGTTTTCCTATTTTGGATATTGTAAATAACTCTGGAGTGAACATGGGGGTGCAGGTATCTTTTCAAGTTCGTGTTTTTGTTTTCTTCAGATAAATACACACAAGTAGAATTGCTGGATCATATGGCAAAAATTCTTTTAATTTTTTGAGGAACTTCCAAACTATTTTCTGTAGTTCCCACACCAATCGATGTTCCCACCAACAAAGCCAAGGGTTCCTTTCTCCTTATCCTTCAGCTTCATTTCTTGATTCCATTTAAGTCTATAATCCATGCATATAGAAAAAATTTCATTTCCCGAACATTCAGTGTCATGTTGTCACGACATATGCATGCATGTTCTTCCCTCTCGCCTTTTGTTTCCAGTCTGTTTTCGCTCATGCTCCTCTGACCAGAGCACTCTGTGACATTCTTATCAACAGCATACCCATTCTTCAAGGTGCTATTTAAGACACTGCATCTGTGGATCCTTCTCTATTCCCATCCCCCCCTTTCATACGGCATCAAAAAAATTCCTTAATAATAGTGACCTCTATCTTTTCAAATTAGTGTTTTTGTCTTGAGTAAATGCCTAGTAGTGGAATGCTGGATCATATACTAATTCTATTTTTAATTCCTTGAGGAACTTCCATGCTATTTTTCCACAGTGGCTGCACCAATCTACATTCCCAAATAGTGCACGAGGGTTCCTTTTTCTCCATATCCTCATGAACATTTTTTTTTTTAAAGATTTATTTGACAGAGACACACCAAGACAGGGAACAAAGCAGGGTGAGTGGGAGAGGTAGAAGCAGGGTTCCCCCAGAGCAGGGAGCCTGAGGCAGGACCCCAGTACAGGACCTGATTCCAGGACCCTGGGATCACGACCTGAGCTGAAGATGCTTAACGACTGAGCCATCCAGGTGCCTCTCATGAACACTTTTTAATTTATCTTTTTTATTTTAACCATTTTGACAAGAGTAAGGTGATGTCATTGTTTTGGTTTGTATTTCCCTGATGATGAAAGATGTTGAGCATCTTTTCATGTGTCTGTTTGCCATCTGTAGGTCTTCTTTTTAGAAATGTCTATTCAAGTCCTTTCCCCATTTTTGTTATTTTTGGGGTGTGTGTGTTGGATTGCTTAAGTTCTTTATATATTTTTGGCTATTAACTCCTTATTGGATATGTCATTTGCAGATATCTTTTCCCACTCAGTAGATTGCCTTTTGGTTTTGCTGATGGTTCCATTTGCTATGCAAAAGCTTTTTATTTTGGTGTTGTCTTATTTTTGCTTTTGTTTCCCTAGCCTGAGGAGAGTAGAGTTAATCTGTATATGGTGTATTCCTAGTAGGTGATGACCAATTGCACACTGTGCAAGGTTTTACTGTGGCGCAAAGTGAGAGCAGTGGTGGGAAAAATTAGTCATGGTTCACATTAATGTATGAAAATTAAAAGAATCTGCTCTGCAGCAGCTAGCATAGGCTCACACTAAGCACCAATTTATTTCACCTTTATCTACGTAATTAGATAAATGCTGAGCTAAACTTTTTGTTTCTGTGGTGGTTTGTATTTATTTTGTATTTTTCTGTTATTTTAGTTTTATGAGACTGGAGGCAAAAGGAGTTCATTTCAAAGTTTATGCTCATACATATTTAAATCTCCCTTGAAAAGTATTTCCCTTTAAATAGTTTTTACATTACTAAATAATGTGTTGGAAACAATTGTGTAGTTGAAAGAGCATGAACTTTGGAATTAAACAGATGAAATCAAATTCTGATTGGCTGCACCTTCCTGAGCAAGGAAAGTAACTTCTCTGAGCCTGTTTTCTCATCTGTGAGAATAACAGCAACTTTGTTGAGCTGTTAAAATAAGGTCATAGATGAAACTAGGTGTACTGTATGCTTGTTTTCTTTTCTCTTTATCCTAAATCTACATTTTGCCATCTAAATTTTTTTCAGCAGCAACCAGGAATAGCATGGGCCATAGGTTAGCAGCACAGTGCATTTCTAGTCCATTTAGCTGTGATAGAAATTATGAGAGGGAGTAGAAAATATGGCTTTAAGTATTGGAATTATTTATAAAAGTAAATTAACCGATGCTCTTTCTGGTCCCCCCAAGCAGAGGTAATCAGGATATGTTTAATACCTGCTTCCTTATGCTGAGCTAGAAGCAATCTCAGGATAAACATTTTGTTAGGTATTTTCCCCCCCTTCTTCAAATTAACATGCCCCGAATTGTTAATCCTCATTAGCACAAAAGCAAACTTCTAGATCTAAATTACTAAGCAATTTAAAGTTTTGTATACTCTTGTCTCCTTTGTGGCAGATTAATGACCAGATAAGTAGTTTTATTTCTGTGCACTTTACTTTTCCATTGGTCTCTGGGTTGACTTTTATGTCAGTACCATACTATTCTCATTACTATAGCTTTGTGGTGTCTCTTGATGCTGGGGACTGTTACTTCCAGCTTTGTTCTTTAAAATCACTTTGGCTATTTGGTGGTTCCATACAAATTTTAGTACATTTGTTCTAGTTATTTGAGAAATGCAGTTGGCATGACAGGGATTGCACTGAATCTACAGATTCCTTTGGGTCGTATGGACATTTTAACAAAATTCTTCCAATCCATAAGCACGAAACATACTTCCATTTGTGTGTGTCATCTTCAGGTTTTCATGAAAGCAGACAGATGTGAAATAAAAACCTTTCAACTTTGGAACACAAGAGTTTAGACAATTTATATATACTTCCCACACCTATGAAAAATAGAGTAGGAAGTAATAGATACAACATATAAAAGGGCTGATACTATAGATTCTTTAAGTTCCTCGGAGGAAAAGTCTCTAGCATGAAAGCTTTTCTCATAAAATTTTACTGTGAGACTTCATTAGATGTACGATTGTATGTCATACCCTTAACAGTAATTTTTCATAGTGAATGTGGATCAGTGTTTGCTAATCCATAGTGTGGTACATAAGCTAAATACCATGGTCTATTTCGCCTTTAACTTTTATGAGTTCTTATACTCTTTCATTAAGTTAATCATCTTGAGATCAAGTCATTTAATAGGTTATGGGCTCCAAAGAATTGCACTTAGCAGTTTACAATCTACTAGAACTAAGGTGTGTTCAGTTACTACTATTAGGCAATATTTTTGATGCCTTATGAAAGGAAGATAGACATAGAGAATGATCCACAGAGGTGGTGTTTTCTGAGTAGAACCTTTAAAGGTGGGTATGCTGTTGATAGGAATGGTATAGAATGACTGTTCCACATTGACAAAAGCATGAGCCAAAACAAAGCAGTAAGCCGTGTCCGGGAGTGGCAGCTGTTGCAGCTTGGGTGCCATGTGGGGTTCATAACGGCAGTTAGGATACGCTGGAACTCCATAAAGTGGGCAGTTAGAGGCACAGAATGCCAAACTCGTAAACAGGGTAGTAATGTACACAAGGAACAACATGCAGAAAGGAGCAATGAGCCTTGAGGTAAACTTTAGAAGATCTTAGGGTCATTGAGTAACAGAGCCCATCCTACAAACCACCTAAGAAAAGTTATCTTGGGTAATACGTAAAGCCTTAACCCATCAAAGCAAACTGTGGTCCTTAACTGGTGGCAAGAAAAGGGGCAGCCACGTTATCTCACTAGATTGCTATAAAATGATCAGTGGCATGAGCTTTAGTTTTTTTTTATGAGCTTTAGTATTAAACTGTAATCCTTGTTCTCTACAATGGATGTAAATGTATCTCTCCTTGCTCCCACCCATGCAAGGCAAGTAACAAGAGAATCTTGTCTATGCAAGGCAGAATGGGAGTGTTATCTCAGCTCTAGGCACAAACACAGGAGTATACCTAACTCGCTTGTTACATTATAATGGCTGAGAGTATGGATAGGGTCTTCAGCTGGATACTGAGTTTAAATCCTGGCTCCCTTCTCCCACCCCTCACTTTCTAGCTGTGTGACACTGGACAAGTTATTCAAGTTTCATACCTAGAGTTGAGAATAAGCATGTAGCTGGAAAGTGAGGTATATTAGATGATGTAGATAGTCTTTCTTGACATTAACAACACAATGCAACAAGTGATCACTTCTTAATAGTTGCCATGTGGCATCTGAAACCCTATCAATAAAGTTATTGTACTCTATAACATTATAATTGGTCTTGTACCCATGTAGGATTTTGTAGCCTCACACATTCGTCATGGGAAAAAACCACTTATTGAGTTATGCAAATCTTTAAAATGTTAACACATTTCATAATATGACATAAATATGACATAAAAAAATCCTGCTTGTTTATATAACTAACATTATCAGAAAAGTCTTCATTGAGAAGATGTCCAGCTCACAATGACAAATACAAGTTTAGCAAAATTCTAATTTTCATTTGAAAGCTACAATTTTATTATTTGCAACAAATTTCAGGTTAATATGACAGGCTCATTTTGTTCATTTTTAAGAAATGTCTACCAAATACCACAGACTTAACCATAGTTTGTCTTAGTCATCTATGTAAGTAAATAAAAATGGTATTCCAGAAAAAAAGCAGTTACTTCACACCCCAACTGAAATAACTGCATTTCTGCAAAACAACTATGTTTTGGTATGCAGAAGTGCTTTTTACCTACTTGCCATTTTTATCACTCAGACTACAAAAGAGGGAAGGAGGAGATAAAAAAATAATTTTTACAGCTTCATCAAAGATACCCTTAAGTGAGCCTGCCATTTTTTTTTAAGGTTTTATTTATTTATTTGACAGACCGAGATCACAAATAGGCAGAGAGACAGGCAGAGAGAGGAAGGGAAGTAGACTCCCCGCTGAGCAGAGAGCCCAGGACCCTGGGATCATGACCAGAGCTAAAGAGCCTGCCATTAAAACATTCAAATGCGTGGCAGTGAAAATTGCAGTCAGTATTGCGAATACAGTGTGCTGCCCTGCCTTGGTTTATGCTAAGGTGACCACAGTTTTACCCACCCTTTATGCAAATGTTCACATGGGAGTTCCAAGTTCTTTACACATTCTGCTCGTAATTCTGTCAGCTCTCTACAATGTAAATATATTTCTCCTATTCTGAACCTTGTCTTTCCATTTTCTTAAGAGCCTTTGAAGATATTTTAAATTTAATTTTATATATATTTTGATTTGTGTTTTTTTGCATTCTAGGAAATCTTTGCCTAATCTAAGGTCACAAAGATTTTCTTTCTTCTCTAGAAGTGTTAAAATGACTGCTTTTAGGTCTATGACTCTTCTTCAGTTATTTTTTGTTTATGTTGTAAAGGGCAGTGTTTTCCTGTATAAATATCTAGCTGTCAGTACCATCTGTTAAAAACATGAAAATGGTTTATTATCTTTTATGAATGTCATTAGATTCAGTCTGCTAATATTTTCTGCTCCTATGTTCATGAGGACTACCATACTATAATTTTGTTTTGTAAGGTCTTTGTCAAGTTTTAAAACCCTGGCCTCATAAAACAAGTTGTAAGTGTTCCCATCCCCCTCTGTTTTCTGTAAGAATGTTAAGACTGGTGTGAAACCACATGGAACCAAAGTGTTCCTTGTGGGAGGATATTTAATCATTTGAATTGCATTAATAGATGTGAGGCTATTCTGGTATTGTCTATTCTTGTCAATTTTGGTTGAGTTTTATGTTTCCAATTTCCCATTTTGTCTTAAGTTGCTGCATTTACGGCATAAAAATCATAACTTTAGGTATCCTTTTAATTTAGTTAAGAGCCATAGTAATAACTCTTCTTTCCTTTCTGATATTAGTGACTTGCAATTTCTCTGGTTTACCTGATTGGTCTAATTATAGATAGAATGATTTTAATGTTCTTTTGAGAACCAATTATCAGTTTCACTAATTTTCTTCTCCAGTGTTCATCAGTCCTATATATGCCGACTTCTCCACCTTTCTAGTTAATCTGGGTTTACTTTGTGCTTATTTATCTAGAATACAGATTAAGGTAGAACCTTAGACTATTGAATTTGCACTTTTTTTTTTTTCTAAATCTCTTTAAAAAAAAAAAAAAATTAAAAAAAAAAAAAAAGAATTCCTGACCACAACAGAATAAACTAGAAATCAGTAAGAAAATACTACCTGGAAAATCTCCAACTATCTGGAAATTAAATACATTCCAAAAGAATCCAACAGTCAGAAGAAATGTCAAAGCAAATTAGAATATATTTTGAACTGAAAGATGAAAATGCAGGGCACCTGGATGGCTCAGTTGTTAAGCACCTGCCTTCACCTCGGGTCATGATCCCAGGGTCCCGGGGTGGAGCCCCACATTTGGCTCCTTGCTCTGCGGGAAGCCTGCTTCTCCCTCTCCCGCTCCCCCTACTTATGTTCCTGTCAAATAAATAAAAAAAAAAAATCTTAAAAAAACAACAACATGAAAATGCAACATATCAAAATCTGTGTGATGAAGCTAAATGGTATTGCTTGCTAGGAAAAAAAAAAGTCTCAAATCAATAATCTAAACTTTTACCATAAAATTAGAAAAGAGCAAAGTAAGCAAAAAAAAAAAAAAAAAAAAAAGCAGAAATCAAAGAATTGAAAACTGAAAGACAATAAAATCAACAAACTTCAGCAAGACTGATAAAGCACAAATTACCACTTCAGAGTTTGAAGACATGAAAAGGATCATGAGGAAATACCATGACCTCTCCACACAAATTACAAATTTGACAATTTAGATGCAACAATTCAACAAAAAACACAAAGTATCACAAGTCACCCATTATAAAATAGGTAAGTAGACCCATAACTATTAAAGCAATTGTACTTTCTTCATATTCTCCTTATCCCGCCCTCCATTCTCTAGGCCTAGTTTCACAGGAAAATTCTAGTATTTAAAGGATTGAGACAAATTCTATATAGTTCTACAGGAAAATGGAAGGAGGGACATTTCCCAATTCATTTTATAAAAGTAGTATTACCCTAAAACCAAACAAAGTAGGAAAACAAACAAAAAAAAGTTACCAAAAACCTTCATGAACATACACAAAAATCATGACCAAACTCTTAGCAAACAGAATCCTGTAATAAAGGCATACCCTGGAGATATTCTGGGTTCTGTTCCATATGGCCACAATAAAGCATGTTATCACAAAGCAAAATTTTGGGTTTCCCAGTGCACATAAAATTTATAATAGTCTATTAAGTGTGCGACAGCATGTCTAAAAGTACATACCTTAAATACTTTATTGCTAAAAAATGCTAACCATCATCTGAGCTTTCAGTGAGTTGTAATCACTGATCATGGATCACCATAACAAATATAATAATGAAAAAATTTGAAATTATCGTGGAATTACCAAACTGACAGACTCACACGGAACACATGCTATTGGAAAAATGGTGCTGGGAGACTTACTTGCAGCACGGGTGCCACAAACCTTCAATTTGTATGAAAAAACAAAACCAAAAACAAACCACGCAGTTATCCATGAATCATAAAATCATGAATCATAAAAAGGTATGCCTGTACATAAAAAGAATTATATATATAATTCTATTATATCTATAAAAAGAATTATAGACCATGGCCAAACGAGGTTTAATCTAGGAATACCAGATTAAATAGGTGTAATATCCAAAAATTAAGTTATATAATTCATAACACATGAAGTTACATGATCGTATCATCAATGCAAAAAAAAGCAATGAAAATGCAATAACCCATCCATGACAAAACTGATCAAACTAGGAATAGATGGAAAAGTCTTTACCTTGATAAAGAATATAAACCAAAAGCCTATAGCTAACATTTTATTTAGATAGTGAAAGACAGAATGCTTTCCTCAGAATTCTACAAAAAAGGCAAATATGCCGGCTCTCATTATTACTCTTAAACAACATAAGGCTGGAACTTCAAGACGGTGCAGTTAAGAAAAGTAAATAAAACGCATACAAATCAAAAAGGAAGAAAACGCGCCCCAAATTGCAGGTGACATGATTGTGGAAGCAGCTGGACTATTTGATTCCTTCACCGTATTGGAAGAGGGAATCTCGAGTTTTTGCTTTTGCTGTTGTTAGTGTACCTGAAATGCCCAAACAAACCAAACAAAAAAAGGAATTCTTTTTAAATGTTTGGCATTCTTCCTAAAATAATTTTCTCACATCATGCATACTGCTTATCCAGGTATGTCTTACATTTATTATGTACGATAAACACAAATGTTCAAACTGTCAGAAATACTGTAGATTCTGGAGACCAGCTGCCAAGATTGGTATCTTGGCTCTGCTTTGAACTAACTATACTGTCACTGTGGACAAGTTACTTAATTTCTCTGCTCAATTCAATTTCCTCAATTATATAATGCTGATCAACAGTACTTACCTCAAATGTGAAAACATGTGCAAATGAGAATAGCATCTGATGTATAAAAGAGCTCAGTAAATGTTACTCCTATTGCAGATGTGTGAAATAAATGTCTCCAGTTCCCCTTCATGTCTTCTTCTAATCAAAGAATATGAACAACATGACACAAAAATTCAATGTTTGAGGAATTTCATCCAAGAGCAAGGTTACATATGACAAAAATTAGGGAAGCAAGCAAACAAAATTTGTAGTAAAGAAAATTAGTTCATATGGCAAAATATTCAACCTCACAAGTTATTTATAAAGTCCTAGTTAAAACAGCAATGAAGTACCATTTTGTAACTAGCAAATCAGAAATACTAAAACTAATAGCTAGTGCTGATTAGGCTGTGGTCAACAGGTACGTGACCTTGCTGAAAGTGTGAACTGACAGAAATGTCCTGGCAAATGATCTGCAATACATTTGAGAGTAAATAAAAAAAAAACTCCTGTCTCTTACATGTGGTATTAGACTTCCTATAATTCAGCATTTATAGCTTTGTCTCCCTCTCCTCCCACAGTGGACAAGAACTAATTGCAGATTCAATCCTTTCCTATGTTTCCCATTATATCAGTTACCTGGATGTTATCTGACATGAGAAGGAAAGATAAGAAATGTTAAAGCCAAGGCCAAGAACTAAAAGCATATATAGGTGAAGGTTAACTAGAGGAACTAAGACTCAAGTATCAAGAAGGATGTAAGGCAAAATAACATACTCAAGACCAGACTAGACCATGTGAGAGCTTTCAAGACTCAAAGTTTAGAGACACTATTCTGGTGATGTACCTAGAGATAACAGGAACTACGTACAGTAATCTTAACAGTGATTGGTAGTGCTTCTTTTGAGTTCTTAAAGGAAATTCAACCTTTTGAACTAGAAAGCAGAAGACACTAAGACATAATAAACAAATTTTGAGTTCTTTTGGTAAAACAGATGGCTCTATTTATAAATGTATCAGAATGAAGGAAAAATAAATACATTCGCATTCACCAATAGATTGTTACTGATTGGACTCTGAAAACAAGAGGAGACTTTAGATAAAGGTGGAGGGCAGCGTGCAAAACACCTTCTCCCAGGCTTCTATTAAAAAGTGGTAAGGACTTTAAAAAACTTAAGATTGCACACACCAGTTACTAAGCATATAGAAACATGATAACCAAACATCGCTAAGTCTAAATCACTGAGTCTAAATCAGGGCTCTGGCACTGTACCTTCAAAGAGCCACAAACAGCTCGTGCATGCCTAATAGCTTTTTTTTATGTTCCCTCTGTTGGTCCAGATACTTGCTTTTATAAGTCTTCCTCACCTAAATGACTTTCTTAACAACAGAAAACACACTAATATTACCGTAGGAATTAACTAATTAAAAGCTGACTATCAGCTATATTTATCCTCTAATTTCATCTGTTGCTTTGTATTTTTGATTTTACAAACAGAATTTACCACCAACCAGGTTATCTCAGGCTCCCCTGTATATATAAAAGAATTCTGTAATAAAAAAGCATTTGAAGACATGCATAAAATCACAATCCACAGTAATTGGACGACAGTTAAACTAATTGAGAGGAATCTACGTATTTATAAGTGATTACATAAAGGAAGAGAAGATATGGGTTAAGTAACAACATCACATTTTTACATAAATAAGTAAAGTCCAAGTTCTTTATGTTTAAAATATAGGTCAAGGTGAAGGAGTAAATTTGTTCTTTTAACTTCCAGATGTGGTCATTTGGGTCCTTTTGCCTTGGATGTAGTTTCCTTTGGAATCTTTCCATTTTGACATTGAGTAAATCTGGTTACTGTAGAAACACCATCCACAAACTTGGTTTTGAAAAGGACATTTGCATTGTTGAACATACCCTCCTTTAGTGACACAACAATGAACTTAAGGGAAAAAGGAAAAAAAAAAGCATAAAAGATACTTTTTGTAATGTGAAGAAATGCACTCCTATTTGTATTCTGGGGTTAAGAACTTTCTGGAGATATTCTGATTTTGTTATTTCTTTCAGAGCTTAGCTCGAAGCAAATGCACCATCCTCAACTGCAAGTGAAAAACAGTTCTAATACTGGGCACCTAGATGAATTCTAGCTTTTTGTATCTGGGTTTTAAGAGTCTCTTAATTTGACTTTGAGTGCTTCATTACCCAGGTTTACTACTTCCTACTGGTGACTGCTTGTTGCTGTCCTCTGCAGCTGGCATCACTGTTTTGTTGCTAACTCTAAATGCCCTGGTGAAATATCTTTCTCTGTGATATTTTAAGAATATCAAAGAAGGCTACAAATTCCTACAAGCACTACCACTAGCTCAAATGGAACATTTACAAAATTAAGAAAAGGTATCATTCACTGTTACCTGCTAAAAAGACTACCATAATACTATAGTCTGTGATAACTATGATAAGTGAAGCCCCCCAGAGTTGTACGTTGCATTATCTATATAACCATATGTGGCAGCCCCAGTGCCTGCAGCAACAGTTCCATAAAAACAAACTATTCCTAAAGGGGCTTTTCTCTATTTCTTTTCTTCTATTTCATTAGGAAAAATGATGAGTACTCCCATCAAGCACCACAGGATTTTCTGATTTCCTAGAACAGTCTTGCTTTGATTGTGTGTCCTAGGATAGTTAGCTAGAGAAAATAATATTAACCATAAATTAATTCCAAATTATGAAAAACTTAGATTCTTCCTTATGGTACAGTCAACAATGGTAATGCCTGGCTCCCTCTTTAATAGGAAACCAAACCTTTTTTTCCTTCAATATCCACTTGAATGGAAGTATATGTAAATATTCAGTATATATATTTAAAAAGAGATACAAAATGCTTTAATATTTCTCAACCCTAAATATCTTAGTGTTGGCCATTACTAAAGAATAGTTTTAGAAGAACAAATACTAAAACTATGACAGAGACATTTTTTCTGGTTCTTACCTGAGAATGTGTGAAATGAGTACGCAGCATCTGTCCAATATTCTGGGTGTGAGAAAGGTCCAAGGCTGCATCCACCTCATCCAGGATATAAATTGGAGCAGGTTTGAAGAGGAGCATGGACAATATTAATGACAAAGCTACTAACGACCTGCAAAAAAAGACCAAAAGAAAAGTTATCAAGACGTGACTTTACCACTCTTTACCAAAACACTGAAGCAAATTTGCTATCCTCTTACTATCCAATAGTGCAGGCTTAACTGAAGTTTCAAACGTCAACACTTAACGTTTTTTAAACTGGTTCTTTTATTTTACCTTTTCCTTTTTCCTCTTCAAAGAGTTTTATTTTGAACAGGTTTATATTCTTTCCAATCAAAGAATTGGGATAAATGGCACTTCTCCTTAAGGAAAGATGGTAAGTATTTTCTTTCCTTCCCCAATTGCTGTTAGATGCCTAGGTAGCAGGGGAGTGAGGGCTATATACTTACTGGTTAAGACAACAGCTATTGTCTTGGTGAAACTGTAACGGGTTTAGGTGCCTCTTTCAAACTTTCACTATGCAAGCACTTAGGAGTATACATATACACACACGCACACACCAATATCCGTTTTTTATTGGCACCATTTAAGAGTAAGTTGTATAGATTATGGCCCGTTACTTCCCAGTGTCAGAAGTTCAAACAATTACTATGTGATGCTTAATTTTGTATGTCAACTTAGCTGGATCACGAAGTACTCATATATTTGACTAAACTTTATTTCTCGGTTTGTCTGTGAGGGTATTTCTGGGTTATATCTGCATCTGAACTGGAATACACAGTAAAGCAGTTTGCCCTCTCCAGCTGGGTGGACACCCCATTGCCTGCTTAAGGACTCAATAGTAAGAAAGGCAGAGGAAAGAATTTGTTCTTTCCTGCCTCATTACTTGAGCTGGGACATGGATATTCAGCCTCAGTGCTCCTGGTTCTCAGGCCTTCACACCCAGACTGAATTATACCACTGGCCCTCCTGGGTTTCCAGCCTGCAGACAACAAACTGTGGGACTTTTCAGCCTCCACAGTAAGATGAGCCAATTCCTTATTAAAAAAGAATCTCTTCATACACATACACACCCTACTGGTTCTGTTTCTCCGGAGAACCCTAATAATACACCTTACTTAAAATTTGTAGTTAGTCAGATTCTATAGGTCCTCTTTAGTTCTCTTCTAGCTAACCATCCCCTGTAACTGTAGGTGGTTTTGTTCTAATCTGGTATTAACAATCATAATTCTTATATTTTTTTCTTAAAAAAAAAAGTTTTTTCAATGTTTAAGGTGAAACCAAAATTTCTAGCAAAGGCAATGAATGAAACAGTGCCAATAAAAAATAGTGAGACTGACATCTACCACCATAGAGGGGAGCTGAGGTCATTCAAGCAACCTAAAATTATTTTTCCTTGGCTTTCTCTGTGCCAAATGCTTAAGACACTGAGTTTTCTTTCAAACTTATCTTTCAGAAAAAAAAATCTCACCAAGAGTTAAACTACTGTGCTGGATATACATCTAAAACAGTGGTATATATGTAGAAATAATTTCATATCATCTTAATCATGGAAATAATTTTCAGGTCCCAATAAAATAAGCATACATTTGTGTTCCTCTAAACATTTTCTAGGACTTCAGCAAAAAAAAAATGTTAGACACTGGGATCTGAACTATGGAATTCAATTTTAACAGTCACCAGAAGATGTTTTATACTGTTAAAATATTTAGGAATCTTAATCATAATGAAATAAATCAAGGGACCACTATTCTAATCATAAAAATGACAAAGGTTTTCACAAGAAAAATGAACAGGTCTTAGTATTTTCTACATACATTAAGAGTTACATGATGGCATCATAGGGCACGTGAGAAAATTTAAGGACTAGAATTGCACATCCTCAAGGGAAAAAATACAAAGTAACTAACCATCTTTAATTATGTGAATACCCACAATTTCTCTCTCAGGAGGTTTTAATTATTTGGCTCTCTGCAGCAGGTGAGGAATTAGGCCACATGACCTAAGTTTCTCTTTAGTATGCTGATTGTCTGAATCACTATGCAAGGCTTGGAAAAACTTCCCTGAAGTCTAGAACATGCTATTTCCAACACTATTCATTCCTTTATGTAGATCCAAGTTTTCTTCTGGTATCCTTTTCCTTTCACCTGAAAACTTTAACTTGCACAGTTCTGCTGGGATCAAACTCCTCCAGCTTTTGTTTTTCTGAAAAAAATATATTGACTTCAATTTGAAGAATATTTTGATTAGACAGAATTCTTGGTTGACATGTTTCTCTTTTAGCACTTTCTAGATGTTGTTCCAGATTTCTGGCTTGCATAATTTTTAACAATAAGCCTGAAGTTATTTTTATCTTTGTTCCCTGCCATGTAATATGTCTCTTTACCTTTGGCTGTTTTAAGATTTTTCTAATCACTGGCATATAAAAACCACAATTTCATATAACATACTCTGCTATATTATTGTATTTGTGTGGAGGAGGGGAGGGGCAGGGGATGTGTTTATCCTACTAAGGATTCACAGAAACGAAGATTGTGGGTTTACAGAACTCATCAAATTGGGAAAATCTGGGGTAACTATTTGAAGTATTTTTCTGTTTTGCCTCTTCCTCTGTTTTTGGAGCTCCAAATACATGTATGTTAGCTGGTGTGATGGTCAGTGAAGCTCTATTTTTAGAGTTTTCTGTTTTCTCACTTTAGCTTTAATAGTTTCTATTTTCTGTGTCTTCAAAGTCATTTAGGTTTCTTTTACACTGTCTAATCTGTTAATGTCATGTGGTGAACTTTGACTTCTGGGCATATTTTGTATATCCAGAAAGTCTAATAGGTTCTTTTTTCCCTGTAATTCTTGGAAATAATTAACATAATTCTGTAACTTCCTTGTCTTCGATTTTTATCACCTGTCATTTCTAGGTCTCTTTCCAATGAATACTTTTTCTTTAGGCTATGAGCCACATTTTCTTGATTTCTGTCCAGTACTTTTTATCAGATGCCAGATACTGTGTTATGTTAGAGTCTCAAGGTACATGAGGATCAGCTTGCTCTCTTAAAGGTATGCGATGCACTTTCCTTTCACCTCAGGGACAGTACAGACTGAATACTAAGTTGGGGCCTCCCAAAATTCTGTTTCTTTAATTTAGTGAGACCACTTTAGTGAGGCTTTGTGTGGATTCCCCTCCATGCACTTGCAAACCAGAAACTTCTCCTACAGAGAAATCTGGGATGAACACTGAGCTCAGCGCTTTTGTTTCACTGCACTCAGGTATCATATTCATTTCCCAAAGTCTAAAAGCAACTGTTTTTCATATATTTTATCTAGTTTTCTAATCACTTATCCTTATTTCTCCTTTGTTGCCTACTATCTTAAAGGTTTATTTATTTCAGAGTGAGCATGCACATGCATGCAAGCAGGGGAAGAGGGAAAGAATCTCAAGCAGACTTCCCGCTGAGCATGGAGCCCAACTCGAGGCTCAATCCCATGACCCTGAGATCCTGACCTGAGCCGAAATCAAGAGTTGGACAATCAACCAACTGAGCCATCCAGGTGCCCCGTTGCCTACTATTTTAATCAAAAGTTCTTAAAAACAAGCAAACAAACAAAAAACCTGCATTCTTACAAATTAAGCTCTTAAATCCTACATGTAAAGATTACCTACCAATTTTCAATTTTGTTTAGCTTAACTCTGAGCGGATAGATTATAATAAAGTAAGAGGAATGAGAAATTGTAATACTTCAAAGGGATTACTCACCTCTGACCACCACTAAGTTCAGTTAGGTTTTCTTTCCAAGTATTTCCTAAAGCAACCTTGAACTCCAGACCATCCAATACAGTTTGCCCCTCTGGTGGTGCAAGCATAGCATTAGCACCAGGCAAAAGAGTAGAAAAAATAGACCCAAAGTCCTTGTTCACCTGGATTAAAAAAAAAAACAAAGATTATTCTTGGAAAGCCTTCTATAATATTTTAATCAAATGTTGGTAACTGGATCTTCAATCTGTATCTGCTACTAACTCAGGTTTTGACATATTATAGCCCATATGACAAATCTGGCCATGCCCATTCATTTACATATTGTCTAAGGCTGCTAGCACTAAAATAGTAGTCTAGTAATTACAACAGAGACTATACGGCTCACAAAGCCAGAAATATTTATTACCTGCCCCTTTACAGAAAAAATTTACTAAACTCTGCTCTAACTTCCAATGGGAACTAAAGGCTATACTTCTAACTCTACCATGAAATTCTGACTTTTGTAAGCTGTATTATAGGAATCTTCAGAGACATACAACTATATGACAGGAGACTCAAGCTGCAGTTGGGAGAGGCAGAAATAAAAAATTCTTTTTGGCATTAACATGTTCTCTTATAAAACTTGTTTCAGTTAACCTTAAAAAGCCTAAAATCAAGGCGAAGTCTAGGAAAAAAAGAGGCATGAAATCAAACCACCAGATCTGGTCAAGGTGTCGAATGGTCCTTTCCTGTATGCTTCTTCTCAAAGAAGTTGTCAAAAGACAGGAACAGGACTGGACCCCAATAGAAAAAGGCTAAAGAAGCTGTTTGACTTATCTCCATCAAGCCACAGTAGATTACCTAGAGATTTAGGGTCAATTTTTAATTGTAACTGGGTAATTTTTGTGCATACACATTTGATCAATGATTTAAGAATTTGGTCATTTGTCTTTGAATATATAACTAATAATCTTAGAATTCAGCAAATTTGAATGTGTGCATACACAGGCACAAACCCATGAGGATCTGACCGTCATGTTCTCTAGAGAAATCTCCAAATTCAAGTGCTTGAAGAGATCTAGATACATAAAATCAGAATATACAGATTTATTAAGGAATATAGTTTTTCTAAATTATTTTAATAAACATATAATGTATTTTTATCCCCAGGGGTACAGGTCTGTGAATCGCCAGGTTTACACCTTTCACAGCACTCATCATAGCCCATACCCTCCCCAATGTCCATATCCCTACCACCCTCTCCTGTTCCCCCTCCCCCCAGCAACCCTCAGTCTGGTTTTTGAGATTGAGTCTTTTATGGTTTGTCTCCCTCCCGATCCCATCTTCTTTCATTTTTTCTTTTCCTACCTCCCCCCAACCCCCCCACATTGCATCTCCACTTCCTCATATCAAAGAGATCATGATAGTTGTCTTTCTCCAATTGACTTATTTCGCTAAGCATAATACCCTCTAGTTCCATCCACGTCGTCGCAAATAGCAAGATTTCATTTCTTTTGATGGCTGCATAGTATTCCATTGTGTATATATACCACATCTTCTTTATCCATTAAGGAATACAGTTTTAAGAGCAATTGCATACATGCTGAGTAACATCCTACACCAAGTTAATAGGTTGTAGTTTTATCTGGGGTAGATTTCTAAAGTTAGGTGAGGTTCATCATAATGGAGAGGTCTTTTTTGGGATGATAAAGACAGCAAAGTATTTATGAATACCTTTGGTTCTTTTTCTTTAATTTTTTGGCCAGGCAATAGAAAAGCACTAAACAGAGGATTAAAACAGTGGACTACTACTAAACCCTGAACATGACTATGGATCCCATGGGCAAATTCCTCCAAAGGGTAAGAGAAATATATCAGTTAATGCGCAGAGATGAATATGGCCCTATACAAGACAAAAAATGCACTACATTCACTGACAGATATAAGGTGAAATGTAATCAAATTCTGAAAATCCAATATGGTTAAGAAGGAAACAGAAAAATAAACACAGCCAATGCTGTAACTACTCTGGCTTTCTGTATCCAGTGTGCTAGAAGCTAGAAGGAAATATAAAATGCTGAAAATAATACTACTTACCTCAACAGGTTATTGTGAGGATTAAATGAGAAAATATGAGAATAGTACCTGACATATAAGCACTCAATAAATTTACCTGCTTTGAGAGAACCCTGGAAATTGGGGGAACATCAATTTGAAGGATAAATTTGTATTTGTACTAAATCCAGGAACCATGGGGAAAAAACAAGAGACAAAACCTTTCAGATCCAGTGTTAAATCCATATTTATACAAGAATAATGGGACCAACTTTTTGCATGCATTTTAAAAAAGCAACCACCAAAGGGAGATGGAACACTGAAAATAAGTTATAAAGTAGTAAAAACAAGGTGACTGAAAAGGATAATTGTGCTGCCATTACTGAAAATGAAGTTTTCAGAATTCTGATAATTACAGAATTAAAAAAGCAAAAAAGCAAGATGCCCAATTAAATCCTAGAGGCACAGAATTGTTAAAGTACCAAACAGCACAGTAACTATATTTGGAATCTCTTGGCTGAGTCTTTTGCTACGATAGATACAGGAAAACTTCCACGTAAGAGGCTAAGGAATTATCCTAAAGGAGACAAAAACATGCAGCCAGGGAAGCAGAAATACTAGTCAAGAATCTTGAAATCTGCCAAAGTTGTCATAATACAAAATAAAAAAGGTACTTGGGATTTTGCTGAATGACAGTCCAGTGAAAGAATCCTAAACTTCCTTGCTTTCTGCCCAATTTTTTAAGGGCAACAAGGGCGACAGCAGTTAGAAACTAAAGGCAGTTTTAACTTTGATTCTATTTTAGGAAAAGAGAATTCCAGTTTTTTCACCTTGGGCTATATGATCTTAGGCTATTTCAACTTCCTAAGCTTTGATTTTTTTCATCTGTAAAACATGGATGGTTAACTATCAGTTACAGGATTATTAACATACAAAATGCTTTGCTAAAAATGTATAGAATGCATAATTATGAATTCTGAAATGTAATTAATAACTTGTAATTGGTAAACAATATGCCAATCTTGTTAGAGAAATGTTCTGAGAAGGAGTATTTGATCTCTGTCAGCCTGGGCAAGAGAAACCAAGGAAGTTAGAACCAAAGGGGGCCGTCCTTGGGAGGTGCTTTCCAACAATTAGAGCTTCCCTAGTGCAAAACTGAAACTGCTTCCAGCTTCAAGCAGTGGGATATGGCAGATATTGGACAGAATCTAAGGTTTCAGACAAATGGCATCTCCTTTGACAGTAACATAGACATGGAAACAAAGTTAAAAATGAAAAATAAAGAAATCTAAAAAGTTAGAAATTTAACCTAGGAACCAAAGAAGTAGACTGTCAGAGTATGATGGAGGGACACAAACTTACCTTTGCAAATCGGTAGCAGTCAAGTCCAAAAGGACAGATAGATTTAAAAGTCTAGAAGGTCTTAACTAAGGCATGAGTGTGTACCTCAATCAAACATAAATCAGCCATCTTAAATTCATCTCCGTGTATAAACCTGACAATATTCTTCATCCTTGCCTCATATAAAATAAATGATAATATTTTTGTTCAAATACCTTTTGCCAAGCAATATTCAGGGCTTGGTTTTTCTTCTGGTCAAGGTCTTCTATAGTTGCAAGGATTTTGGATTTGTCATTTTCTACGATTCTCTTCTTCTTCATCAAGTCATTATACTAGTAAGATAAAAAGCATACTTAAAGGAAAAATATAAAATTTTCTTTACATTCTAGAATTCAGTCAGGAAAAGAGATTTAAGTTTTTATATATTAATATATACTCCTGTTTACCAGAAAAATAAACTGTATTAAGGGTCATAATGTAAACCAAATCATGAAGAAAGTAATAAATATATCACCTATAGGTAAAATTTAGTTGCTATTATTGAGAATTTATAGAACAAGCTAAATATTTTGATTCCACTAATACTTCCACCAGATCTTTCTAGTAGCCAAGGTAAAAAAGGAAGTGTGTCATATGTATAAACTCAAAAGTAGCCCTGCATGCTTTCCTCTTAAGGTCAGTCTAAGCAGTGACACATAAGTTCAACTCCTCATCATGATATATGAGTCCTACATAATTCAGCCCTTCTTTCTGACTTTTTGGCATCCCACTCCTCGCCCTGATCCAGCGATATGGTCTTTTTTTCAGTTCCTTGAACATAATAAGCTCATTACAGCCTTCTAGCCCCTGCATTGTTCTCCCTTCCCAGAATGCTCTTTCTCTGTATCTGACATAATTGGTGCCTCAAATTTCAGCTCAAACATCACATCTTCAGAGTGGTCTTTTCCTGGTTTATGTGGTAACTCACTGAAAAAAAAAAAAACTGAGGGAGGCTGCAGAGGGATAATTACACCTTGAGTAGCAGCAGAACTTTCTAAAAGTCTTCTTAACTCATTTCTCCTCAAAGCCTAAGAGGAGGCTCCAAATTCTTCCTCAAAAATTCCAGTCAGTCCTGCTCGCTCCCTTGCTGTCTTTCTGCTTTATGCCCAAGCTCCTAAAACCTCCTCTCTACAATTTCCTCTTATTTCTTGCGTAATTCCATGTAGTTTCTTATTTGAACAGACACAAAATACAACAAAAAAGGCCATCTTACTTAACAAAAGAGCTTTCCCTCTGGTAAGGAAATGGCAGGTGGAGAATTCTTTTAAAAAATATTAGACCAGTTATCCTTATCTAATAAGAGCAAACAAGTGAATAAGTTTCATGATGATATGCAGTTCAAATTCAGACTGAAGATTTTCCTCCACAAATATGGCATATATTGCAAAGTTTTAATGGAGAAATAAAAATCAGCCGGAACATTTTATAGATAGATCACAACATGAGCATTATTAGCCTATTTGGTATCTAACACAATATAGATTCTTTGTAGATACTAATGTCAATAACAATTACCAAAAAACCCCATTATAGCAAAACTTCTTAAAGGTAATTGAGTTCATAAGCATTACCACTTTTAAAGACCTCTCATAACTCTGTGATACAAACTCAAACAGAATTTTGCAAAATTAAAGAAGGTATAGGGCATAATATAAAATTACTCAGAGGGCTTTCCTATAGAGCTGTCAAGAATACAGACTGCTTTCCCCTGTGGATTTTTCTTTTAACATGTCAGACTAGAGAAGTTTTGTCGGGGTGGGGAGATGGATAACATTATCAAGTAAGTGAGCATTAAAAAGAGAAGATGCTGCTGGACATACAGATTAGTAGAGGAGTGCTTATGCATATAACACTATTAGTCATTACTTGTGTAATGATTCTATTATACCCTAGAGTCAAAAGGAAGACAATAGCTATGGAATGACTGGTAAGGAGGCAGACAACAGAGTGCACCTTATTTTTCAAAGCCCTTTCAAGGCAAGTGAAAGAAAGATTAGAAAGTGAGAAGTTAACCAGAACAGAAAGTATAGTTTTTATTTACACCAAGAATAAGAAAAGGGTAGAATATGTTCATGGAAAAACCAATAGAAAACTTATATACAACAGAATATATAAATAATTGATGATGCAAAATAATAAGAAAAGAACTGAAAAGGGAAAAACAGAAATTAATTTAGTATGAAGGGCATCAAGAAAAAGATTTCCTCCATTAACTACTGCTGGGGTCAGAGGGAGCCATCAAAGCTACTCAGGTGGCCAGACAGTCAAAGGAAAAGGACTTACCCGCTCTTCAGCTTCTGTCAGAACATTCATAGCTCTCATGTTGACATTTCTCCCCAGTTTCTCCTTCATTTCTTGCAACTTCTGAAGTCTCTGACCAGCTTCTTTGGGGTTGTTGGTTTTGAAATCATAGGCACTATTAGGTTGCCCAAAGAGGTGTTTCTCTGTATTAATCCAGTCATAGTCTTTCAGCATTTTAGAGACCTAGCCACAGAGGTTAATAGAAGCATCTATCATTGTTTACAAATAGACATTTAAAAACCAGTTTCGTGGGGGTGCCTGCCTGGTCAGTTGATTGAGCCTCTGACTCTTGGTTTTGACTCAGGTCATGATCTCAGGGTCTTGGGCTCCAAACTCAGCAGGGAGTCGGCTTGAGGATTCTCTCCCTCTCCCTCGCCCCTCCCTGTGCTCATGCTCTCACATAAATCTTTTAAAAAAAGGTTAAGTACTTAGTAATTTTAAGTTAATGACTCATTTACAAAAACTGAGGTTTATTGTTAACAGGAAACCTATACTAAGTATGAATTTTTTTTCCTGGAGGATATTCTCAAAAAAAAAGATCTTCCTATTACTTAAGCCTCAGAAGAAGAGCCAGCAGCTCACACATATTTATAGAAAGCATATGTAAAATACCTCCATTAGAATGAAATATAACCCAGATAAGCCTCCTTCAGATTTTACTAAACTCAATCAATTGCTTCAAAAACAACTTGTAAAAGTTAAAATTCTTATAGAAATACTTAAGTCTTAGATTTGGTAAATTTGTGGAAGCCTAATTCTGACTGACTGACAATTTTGAGAATTATTAAATAAAAAACCGCCCTAAACAATGACTATTCTCTTAGCCACGCTCTTTTGACAAGGCATAGAAATGTACTTTATATACTATAAATAGTTAAAAATTTTAAATTATAGTGCTTAAGGAAGACTTTCTTCTACTAAAATTGTTTAAGGTTGGTTGGTAGAATCTAATCCTTGTCAATTTATTTATCCTTACTAATTCCATGAGTACAGTCTCACCTCCAGGCTCCAAAGATGATCATTTCCAGTCTGCCTTCCCTGCTGATCTGTAAGCTCTATGAAGGCACTCTGGGTACGTTTTGCTTATCCTTATCTTTAGTGCCTGGCCTACTATCTGATACTAATTGGTATGCAATAAATACTTGGTAAACTACATACTTCAAAAATTCCTTGACTTTTTAGCAGTTCCACTTGTGAATCTCCTTTTCACTTCCTTAACTATATAAATAAAATCCCCCAACAATCACCACTACTGGCATTTTCAATTATAAAAAATTATTAACAGTAATATTAACATTGGTAATATTTCAGTGAATCCACTAATACCAGGCTACCAGGCTAATGGAAATAAGTAATAACAAAATATTAGGATATTAATGATGTGACTATAAAAGAATACATATTTTTTAAACTAAGTCATGAGGGGTGCCTGGATGGCACAATCGTTAAGTGTCTGCCTTCAGCTCAGGTCTTGATCCGAGGGTCCTGGGATCGAGCCCCACACTGGGCTGCCTGCTCAGCGGGGAGCCTGTTTCTCCCTCTCCTGCTCCCTGCTTGTGTTCCCTCTCTTGCTGTATCCCTTTCTGTCATATACATAAAATCTTTAGTAAAAATTTGAAAAATATACTAAGTCATGAACCTGAACAGGCACACATGGCTTTTTCAGAGGGTGGGGTGACTGTTCTGTATGTTCTTTTTTGAAGTTAAATCTCTTCTACTTTTAAGGTGCTAAAGAAGATTTAAAAGGGAACAAACTTCAACATTCATCAGAAAACATGAAAGGTGAATTACTAAGATTTCATGCATGCAGCCTCTTAAGTAATGAGTTTCTGCAAAAGCATGTATTCTCTTTAAAGTATTTAAGACACTGTGTTACATAGAAGGAAGAAACTTTTAAAGAGTGACCCAAAAAACGGAGATAACCTTAAAAAGATAGCTGCTTAGCAAAACATCAGATTTCAGATGAGGCTGCAAAACTGACAGTACTGATCCTCACAAGGACATCCGGAAGCCAATTAAGTCCTCATTTTAGAAGTTGCCTGTATATATATTTTGGTGAGTTTTTAATTCATTTTGAAATAAGGTAAATAATATATATTATCACTACTAATATAGTAATAGTTCTATGAATATTTGGGGATTAAAAAACGGTCAGTTCCATGGGAGACCACTATTTGGTAAAAACATCTTGCAGATAGGGATAAGTACCTGAAATTTAGAAACAAAATATTTATGCCATTTGGTGAAAATGAACATTGCTGAGAAGCTATTTAAATAGCTGTAAGCATCAAAATTCTGTTACACAGCAGTTTTGCCATTTACACTGAATTCTTCATTGAACAGTTTACCAGAATATTTCAACAGCTCAGAAGCAAAAATCTGATTATGGGTAAAAATAAACAACACAGCATGCCTTTGCAGCAGCATCTTCAGCTTCCCGTTTATGTTTGCTGATGTTGTGGTCCAGTTCCTTAATTTTAAGCTGAGAATCATTGTTTTGTTCCTTATGTGTTGCTACTTCAGCATATTTAGCTTTAATTACGTTGTCTTGGGCTGTTATCACTTCTTTTTGCTTGGTCACCTCTTCTTGAGCTTTATTTACAGATTCCTGAAACATAATTTGAAAACAACATATAGCAAAGTAATATGGACGTATTTTTAGTTTATTAAAAGATCACCAAACAAACTTTTGGGTAATTGGGATTGTGATTATAAGCAGATGGTCACCTAACCCTCTACATATTATATCCCTGTTAAAATGACTAATTTACATACGGGAGAAAACTTGTTCTACCAGTAGTAATAAGATGCAGTGTTCATTCTGGAAGCAAAAAAGTTTCTACTGGATACAGCTTAGTTGGGATCAACTTGCAGGGGGGAGGAGGGACTATAGGAATCTAACTTTTGAAGTCTCAGAAAAGTGGCATTTTTTTGGTAGTTAACAGGAAGATATGACAGATCCCCACATATCATTTACCAGGAGGGGGAGAATGTTGGCTGGGGCTTTCTACTTTTCCCTTCAACAGATATAAGCCATATTTACCAGTGACAATTGAAGGTAATAATGTTTGGTTCTAGCATAGGGGTCAAAAGAGAAAAATAAAAGAGAAACTTTTTTGAACAGATAGGTCTGTGGCACAAAGACAAACTTTTTTGCTTTGACTTTTATTATCCCCCTACTTCCCGAGGTTGAAGCTATTCTATCTCCAAAGTGGTAATTATAACTGCAATTCAGTCTGTCACCAAACCCTTCCCCCAGAAACTCCTTTGCTTCATTCTAGATCTTAAAAGAACTCACAGAAATGTCTAAACCAAAAAAACCTAGTTCAACTCATATATAGGTAAAAACCTAAGTAGGACAACCTGCTACAAGCCTCTAAATAAGAATGGTTCTTCAAGATGAAATGCACAAATAAGGGCACGTGAGTGGCTCAGGGGGTTGGGCCTCTGCCTTCGGCTCAGGTCTCAGATCTCAGGGTCCCGGGATCAAGCCCCACATCGGGCTCTCTGCTCAGCGGGGAGCCTGCTTCCCCCCCTTCTCTGCCTGCCTCTCTGCCTACTTGTGATCTCTGTCAAATAAATAAGTAAAATCTTTAAAAAAAACCACACACACACAAATAAAAAATTTAGTGACTTTTTATTAATGCTCATTAGGAAATGATCATTTTGAGCAACAAAAATAATGTTATGCTCGGGTTACTGAATGTGCTCAAAGTGCTTTAATTTCCTTATAATGTTTAATCTGTGTCATTAGAGGTCTTTTGAGGAAGGAAAATAAATCATGGCATTCATACAAAAACCTAAAGGTATTTTAGCTTTTTGAAACCTTTGAAGAACAAGAAAAGAAAGTGAAAAATACTCTGGTGATATTATCCAAAGGGAAAAATAACAGACATGGGTTTATTAACTACTACCATATCTAAAAAAAAAACATGTTTATGAAGATTCCCTCATGCCTACAGGTTAAAAATTGCCTTGCAGGGGTGTCTGAGTGGCTAAGTAGGTTAAGCGTCTGCCTTCAGCTCAGGTCTTGATCCCAGAGTCCTGGGATCAAGGCCTGCATTGGTCTTCCCACTCAATGGGGAGCCGTGGGGAGCCCTGCTTTTCCCTCTCCTCTGCAGTTACCCCTGCTTATGCTTGCTTTCTCTCAAATAATAAATCTTTAAAAAAAAATTGCATTGCAGTTTTGACTATTTTAGTCTTTTTTTTATAATAAGAAGTCTGTCACTAAGGTTGAACAGAAATGAAATTTTCATTTTGTCTAATTAGTTAGTAAGCAATTTCTTTTCATAGCCTCCTGGGAGTGTCCTTTGATACTCTTATCAAGGAAAGGAAACAATTTAGAATGCAGAGCCTGAAAGAACCACCATTTTAAACTTTCCCATAAAGAGAAATGGAAATAGGTACATGTTCTGACTTTGACTTTATTTAGATTGAGAATGGAGTAGCTAATTTATTTTCACATTTATCTTTAGAAACATGTATCTAATTTTTAAAAAAATTCTATAACATCATGTCCACGAAAGACAGCAGAAAATATGGAAGGCTAAAATGAAAAATACGAGATTAAGACAAATCAGAAAAAAACTAGATACTTTTAATTAAAACTAAAATTTACTTTGGAGGCAAAATAGAAACTGAAGAGAAACGAGAAAATTTAATAAGCAACACAAAAACACAAAGCTGAGAAGCATTTTTTTATCTCTTAATTTCAAAGAATAAAAACTGTTATTCTATTGATTTGTCAAGGTGTTAAAAACAAAAAAAATTTGAATTTAGTCACGAAGAGAATGAAGACGAAAGGCCTACTTTCCAAATCATCATATGCTACAATTAAAACAATCATTTCAAAGGAAAAACATAAAAGAAAATGTAGACGTAGATGACACAAGGCAGGCAAAAACCTCACAGTGAAGATCAAATGAATGAAACTCCCTTTTTTTTTTTTTTTTTTTTTATTTAGTTATTTTGACAGGCAGAGATCACAAGTAGGAAGAGAGGCAGGCAGGGAGAGAGAGAGGGAGAATCAGGGCTCCCTGCTGAGCAGAGAGCCCAACATGGGGCTCGATCCCAGAACCCTGGGATCACGACCTGAGCCGAAGGCAGAGGCCTTAACCCACTGAGCCACCCAGGTGCCCCTGAAACTCCCTTTTTGAAAGCTATCTACATTCAGTTAACATGAAAATCAAGGATATCATTTACCAACAGTATCAACAGCAACATGACTGAAAAATCCAGCAACATGGTGACTACCGTCAGTAATACTGTACTGTACATTGAAAAGATCGTAAAAGAGAGAATAGATCGTAAAAGTTCTCATCAGAAGGAAAAAAACTCATAACTGTGCAGTGGTGGATGTCAACTAGACTCATTGGGGTGGTCATTTTGCAATATATACAAATAAATCATTAGGCTGTATCCTTGAAACTAATACCTATCAATTATACCTCAATATGAAACAAACAATTCAAAGTCAAAATCAAAGAAAGGGGGACAAGAGAATAGCCAATATTCATGACAGACAATCTCTAATAAAGACCTACCCACTATGAATTTGCGGATGACAGAATATCATGTGAAATCCCCTCAGCCCTAAATCCATCCTTTACTTCCCCGCTTCTGATATCAGAACATTTCTCCCCCACCAGCATCAACTGTAGTAAGCCTCACCAGTAAAGGATACTGTAGGGAAACTGTAGAAAGAGGCTTTACATCCCAGTTCTGGCATGCTTTTCTCAAAGGTAAGTTTGTCAGTGCCAGGGCCAGGAGCTTGCACGGCTGCCCTGACATCCAGCAGAGGGGCAAAGGGGAGCAGGGCTTTGCAGCATGTTCACATGGCCAATTTCCCCTGACATCCCATGTGGCATTTCCCTATGGATGGCTTCACCGTGTCAGCAAACTTCACCACCAGGGGGCCACAGTTATGTCTTCTCTAACTAGATCTGGTTTTCAGCCCTACAAATACAATGAGGCTCTTTGCCAAATTTGTTCCTTCCATGGATGCACTCACTCAGCCCTTTGGGTGGTAATGGCTATTCCCCATATCTGCTGTTCCTATGATCACTTAGCATTCTCTCTACTCTTTAGTGATCAATCCCACACCATTCCAAACTCCTACGGTAGTCATTTTTTTATTTACACTTTGCCTATTTGAATTACCACATAGTTTTTGTCTTGCTATTTCTCCAATATGGTAAGTAAACTTTACCTTGTTTTTAGCCACCTCAGCTGCCATTACTTCAATCTGTACTTCATAGGATTTGATAGCTTCATTTACAGCTTCAAGTTGTTGCTTATAGGATGCATGCTCTCTCTTGAGCTCTTCCAGCTCCAGAGTGATAGCTTCAACTTCCTGTAAGAAACCATTATCTACACAATCAATAGGCTATTAATTACTGAAAAATGACTATATACATGTCAATAAAATCAGTAAGATTCTCATGCAGGTAAGACCCACAGCTTAGTTATTCAACTATCAAAACACATGTAAACTGTTTCCCCTGAAGAAGGAAGGAGAAAGGGAATTTATTTTCCTACATTAAAAAAAAAAAGACAAATGTATGTAGTTTTTACAACTTCAAAGAACTTAGCATAAACTATTTCCTTTATCCTTTTAGTCCTATGGAGATAAATACAGAATTCTACATAAGAGATCAATTAGCAGAGGAAAAGCCTTTTTTAAAACATAATTACTCAATGTCGGGAAAAAATAAAGTTTCTCAATTTTCTTCTTTTCCATTATACCCTTTAGTTTGTTAGAAGATACTCTGTGCAGGTATTTAGTGACAGAATAGGAGGAAAAATAGATTTAAATAAAAGTGTCTAGAAAAGTGATTCAGAGCACAGCCTTCAGAGACAGTAAAAACTAGGTTCAAGTTCCAGCTCTGGCACCATCCAAAAGATAAAAGCAGTTATCACCACCCATAACTGAATGGCACTTTGTAAATCTAACATGCTTTGTACTATATCCATCTTTCCACAGTATCCATTCATAGATGATCATCAAATTAGAAAGGTCACCACTGAAGCCAACATGACTTAGCTCTACTACAGGATACAAGCTTTTGGTCTACTCTTAAGTGAAGCATTTACAAAAAGGCAATTTTGCTCTTTCTCTAAAATTACCAAGACAATACAACCCATCCTTATAATTATGACCCTACATTACAAGGCTTTCAGCAAAATGTCTTTTGACTTAGAAGATGAATAATTTATTTCCCGAAGCGGCACAGTGTGCTTTTAGATATTGCGGTGAATACTGACGAGTAAGGCCAGCAAAGAAGCTCTACCACCCTCAGGTCTATATTGACAATAAAAGATTAGTTCCACTTCAAGAAAGGTTATTACCTGTTGTTTTTCTTTCATTTTCTTACTAGAAGCATCTGCTTTCGTTTTGGCAAAATCCAGTTTTTCCTGAGCATCCTTCAGTTCTCGCTCTCTTTCAGCCTCTGCATTTTTCATTTTATTCTCCAATACTTCGTATTTTTCTTCTGCTTTTTTCTGGATTTCTTTGGTGTTTTTTAAGGTCTCCTCACTTTCCTCTGCATCATAAAGTAGGCAAATGTGGCTAAATGAGGTCCTCCAACTATTAGAAGTTATAGATAATGGTTTACAAAAGCCTTATAAATTCACCTTATTTTAAAAGGAGAAATGGCCTGAAAAACCGGAGCTTAAAATTTAAAAACATTAACTGTTCCAACCCTATTCTAGAAATGTTATGTTGAAATACAGATCCTACCTGGTCCAGGATCAAATGGTGATCCATCTGATTTACCATCCATCCATTTACTGGTGAATTCTACCAAACATTCAAAGATTTAATACCTAGCCTCAAAGTCTTTGAAAAAACAGAAGAGGAGGGCACACTTCGAAACTCATAAGGCCACCATTACCCTGATATCAAAACCAGACAAGAACACTGGGGGGGGTGGCAATTACAGTCTAATAAACCGTGATGAACCCAGACACAAAAACCTTCAGCAAATATTAGCAAACTGAATTAAACGATACATTAAAAGGATGATACACCATGATCAACTGGGATATATCCCAAGGATGCAAGGCTGGTTTAACATTTGCAGTCAATGTGCTACACCATATTAACCAAATGAAGGATAAAGAGCATGTTTTCAACAGATGCAGAAAAAACATTAGACCAATTTCAATATCCATTTATGACAAAACTCAACAAAGTGGTTATAAATGAAATGTATCTCAACATGAAAAAAGCCATACAGACAAGCCCACAGCTAACATTGTATTCAATACTGAGAAGCTGAAAGTTTTTCCTCTAAGATCAGAAACAAGACAAGAAGGACTCTTGCCATTTTTCATCAACATACTACTAGAAGACTTACTCAGAGCAATAAGGTGAAAGAAACAAACAAAGGCATCCAAATTAGAAAGGAGTTAAACTATCTCTATTTGTAGATGACATATTATATACATAAAATCCTACAGACTCCAATAAAAAACTGTCAGAATAGACATATTCAAAAAAGTTGTAGGATACAAAAATCAATGTACAAAAATCTGTTTCTATGTACTAATAATGAACTGTCAGAGAAATTAAGAGAACAATCCTACTTATAATTGCATCAAAAAGAAAAAAGTACCTAGGAATAAATTTAACCTAGGAGGTAGAAAGACACATACACAGAAAACTTTAACTCACTGATAAAAGAAATTGAAAAAGACACAAATAAATGGAAACATATGCTGTACTCATGAATTGGGAGGATACTGTTAAAATGTCCGTATTACCCAAAGCAATCCACAGATTTGTTGAAATCCCTATCAAAATTTTAATGGCATTTTTTCAAACAATCCTAAAATCTGTATGGAATCATAAAAGATTCTGAGTAGCCAAAGCTATCTTGAGAAAAAACAAGGGTGGAGACATCATACTTCCTGATTTAAACAATAATACAAAGCTATAGTAATCAAAACAGTATGGAATTGGCATTAAAAACTGACACATCAGTCAATGAACAAAACAGAGCCCAGGAATAAACCCATGCATGTATGGTCAATTAATTTATGACAAAGGAGCCAAGAATATACAATGAAGAAGGGGCAGTTTCTTCAATAAATGGTGCTAGGAAAACTGGACAGCCACATGCAAAAGAATGAAACTGGACGACTACCTTATACTACACATAAAACTTCACTCAAAATAGATTAAAGACTTGAATGTAAGACCTGAAACCATAAAACTCCTAGAAGAAAATGTAAGTGATAAGCTCCCTGGCATTGGTCTTAGCAGTGATTTTCTTTGGATTTCACGCTAAAAGCAAACACAACAGAAGCAAAGATAAGTGGACAATATCAAACTAAAAAGCAAGAGCAAAAAAATCCATCAATAAAAGGCAACCTAATGAATGAGAGAAAATATGTGCACATCATTTATCGATAAGGGGTTAATATCCCAAATACATGAAGAACCCATACAACTCAAAAGAAAAAGTCAAACAGTCTGATTAAAAAATGGGTACAGTATCTGAATACATACTTTTCTACAGAAGACACAGTCAACAGTTGCCATGAAAAGATACTCAACATCACTAAGCATCAGGAAAATAAAAATCCTAACTGTAATGAGATACCATCTCACACCTATTAGAAGGGCTATTATCAAAAAACAATAAATAGGGCTGCCTGGGTGGCTCAGTGGGTTAAGCCTCTGCCTTCAGCTCAGGTCAAGAGCTCAGGGTCCTGGGATCAAGCCCCACATCGGGCTCTCTGCTCTGCTCCCCCTCTCTGCCTGCCTCTCTGCCTACTCGTGATCTCTCTTTCTCTGTCAAATAAATAAATAAAATCTTAAAAAAAAAACAAGAAATAACAAGTGTTGGAGAGGACATGGAGAAAAAGGAACACTCACACACTACTGGTGGGAATGCAAATTGGCGTGGCAACAATGGAAAACAGTATGGAAGTTCCTCGAATAATTAAAAAAATAGGTATGATCTAAATAAAAGTTCCACTTCTGGGTATCTGAAGAAAACAAAACATTAACTCAAAAAAATATATATATGCACCCCAGTGGTCACTGAAGCATTATTTACAACAGCCAAGATATGGAAACAACCTAAGCATCCACCCATGGATGAACAGATCAAGATAATGTATGCATGTAATATACAATGGAATATTACTCAGCCAGTAAACCTTGACATTTCCAACAATATGGATGGACCTTGAAGACATTCTGCTAAGTGAAAAAAAGAGAAATACAATATCACTTACATATGGAATCTTAACCAATTTTTAAAAAGCCTAGCTAATGCATACAGAGAACAGATGAATGGTTGGCAGAGATTGGGGGGGGTGAACAAAATGGGCTAATTTTTACTTTTATAAAAGGGGAAGAAATCTATTAGTGGGAACATTGACCTAAAGAATGAGAAAAACTAAAACTACCATATACAATTAAGTTCTAATTAAGTATAAGACAAGTTCTTAAAATTAGGGGAAGAGATGGCTATAAAGTGAATTATGTCAAACACTTGAAATTTCCGTTTAACAAAAATACTATAAATAAAGTTAAAAGACAAGCACATAAACCAAAAGATATTAGTAAAGCAGATAATCTACAAGAAATCAGAACTCTTAAGTATAAGCATAATAGAAACAAACTATAAACAACTCAAAAGAAAATTCAGAATAGTAGAAACCAAAAGGTCCAAGGTCCAAGGAACATACATAGATCCCAAGCTTCACCAGCAAATCAAGGATCTGCAAGTTAAAATACTAATGTGCTATCTCTTCAGAACAATCAGATTGGAGATATTTAAGTCTTTTGAGAAAAGAAAGGATTTGGAGAAATGAGAACTTTCAGATGCCACTGGTGGAAATGTATATTGTTGGAAATGGGCAGAACGTGGCAATATAATAATAATATTGTAATAATACAAATATTTAGAGTGATTAATTCAAATAAATATATAATAAAGAGGAGCTCTAAAATATCTAAAGTAAGGTTAAGCACAGAATGTTTTTATCTTACCAATGATTTTTTTAAGAGCATCTAATTCTTCTTGTTGCTTATGATACGAGCTTTGCTGGAGCTTGGTTTGTAATAAATCTGCCTCCTCGGTTTTCAGCTCCCACTGCTGTTTTAGTTGGCGATACCTTAGAAAAAGAGAAATTCACAATAAATGATCACAACTTTTCTGATATTTGAGATATGCATTTAAACTACAGGCTCCTTCCTAAAATAAGCTCACAATATAAACAATGTAAAATGCCACTAAAGAAGAGTTTTGATGACTCTTGTTTTTGACACATCAAATTTAAGTCTGATTTGGTCACTGAAGGTAAAGGACTCTGAATGACCAATACCGATAATAACTATTTACAGATATACTCTTAATTTTAGAAAACACTAAAAATAACCTTAGAATAAATAGGTTCCCTTAAAAATGGTCTCTCCTGGGGTACCTGGGTGGCTCAGTGGGTTAAAGCCTCTGCCTTCGGCTCAGGTCATGATCCCAGGGTCCTGGGATCGAGCCCCGCATTGGGCTCTCTGCTCAGCAGGGAGCCTGCTTCCTCCTCTCTCTCTGCCTGCCTTTCTGCCTACTTGTGATCTCTATCTGTCAAATAAACAAATAAAATCTTAAAAAAAAAAAAAAAAAGTCTCTCCTACTGATCCTTACCAAGAAAAACTCCACAATAGCTCCCCACCACAAAAACACATTAAAATGTAACCACCAGGGGCGCCTGGGTGGCTCAGTGGGTTAAAGCCGCTGCCTTCGGCTCGGGTCATGATCCCATCGTCCTGGGATCGAGCCCCGCGTCGGGCTCTCTGCTCAGCAGGGAGCCTGCTTCCTCCCTTCTCTCTCTGCCTGCCTCTATGCCTACTTGTGATCTGTCTGTCAAATAAATAAATAAAATCTTTAAAAAAAAAAAAAAAATGTAACCACCACACAAAATTTCAAAAATCTGGTTATCAATTCCCATTTTCAAATATTACACATAGTTCCCCTAAATTTTGTAATGAGACCAATAGTTCAAAAAGGTACAGTACTTAATTTAAACATTACAGTGCGCTCTTCTTGCAAATCTTAAAATTCTAGCCCATTTCTAGCTGCTGAAAATTCTTTCTCTGGAAGGTATTTAGCTAATTCAGCTGCAGTGAAATTTCAAGCTGTAATAAATTCACAAAGAAGCTTGGCACTAGAAATTCATGAGGTCTGAGGAAAAAGGAAGGAAGCAACTTATAAAACATAAATACTCCCTAGAGTATTCTTGCCTGAGAATGCTTGACAGCAATTAAAGCCATAATTTTCAAGCCATTTCTCAATTCATTTTAAAAACATGGAGTGCAGGGGGCGCCTGGGTGGCTCAGTGGGTTAAAGCCTCTGCCTTTGGCTCGGGTCATGATTCCAGGGTCCTGGGATCGAGCCCCGCATCGCGCTCCCTGCTCGGCGGGGAGCCTGCTTCCCTTCCTCTGTCTCTGCCTGCCTCTCTGCCTACTTGCGATCTCTGTCAAATAAATGAATAAAAAATCTTTAAAAAATAAAAAAAAAAACATGGAGTGCAGAAATTTGAAAGAAGTAAGAAGCTATTTTCCTAATATGGTCTGTGAAAGAATGGCTTTAAGACCTTTCCACTTTCATATTTTAAAAGTAGGCTCCACGCCCTGCATGGAGCCTAAGACAGGGCTTGAATGCACAATCTTCAGATCAAGACCTGAGCTGAAATCAAGAGTCAGATGCTTAACTGACTCAGGCACCCAGGTGCCTCCCACTCTCATTATTTTTAAGAATCTATTTCCTTTCCTTGACCTCAGTGCCACAATCAGTCCAGAAGACAATTCTGCAAAATAACTTTATCCACCAGTATTGGATCATTTAACAGTTCCAAGCCAAATACAACTACAAATTCACTGCCTTGCCAAAGCTTCCACAGATCTCAGTAATCTTCCCATCTTTTTCATGGAGAAAACTTCATTCACTTCTTGGTAATTTATGTTAGTGAAGGCAAAAGCAGACTTTACATATATGTTTGAAAGTGGGCATTTTGATAAAATTTCTATCTTAGAATGATTATGACCATCTCTTCCATATGTATAGTATTCCAAAAAAGTTTTGGCACTATTCCAAGCTTTGGTAATTCAGAAGATGAATGCTTAAAATGTACAAATATATATATATATATATATATATATATATATATATTTATATATTTCAAGCTTGTTAGCATATATATTTTAACCTTTATTCAGTATTGTGAATTCTGAATAAAATCTTCGGTTTTAATTTTAATTCTGTTCCCATTTGGCATCTTCAAAGAGACTAGAAAAACTTAGAAACATTCAAATAATGTACTTTTAAAGTTTGTGGCATTTTTCCTCTCTTTGGAGTTAGCATTATCTAATGTTTTACCAATTTAACTCTTTTTATTGTTTTCCCAACTATGTATATGAAAACAAGAAGGAAGAGATTTATCTGTTTGGTTTACTGCTACATTCCCACTCCTAGAAGAGTACTTGGCAAACAGGAGGCACTCAGTAGTAAAAAACATTAACTGACCTAAAAAAAGTTACATTAAATAGCATGATCCCAATTGCAAAAAAATAAAAATATGTATCTACCCATATCATACACAAACGGAAGTAATGTTGAGAAGCACACATGCATACCCATATCCACACCCATACAGAACAAACACTGTAAGGAAATACTTTAACAGTGTCTTTCTGACATGAACTTGTTTACTTCCTCAGTAGGCAACCCAGTGATCTTTATTATCTACAGGACAGCCATAAGCTGCTAAACTTAATGTTGGCATCTGAAATGATGCTATACTGTTCATAATTTAAATCAAGGACTCCAGTATCCTCTGGTATCAATCTCCAGAGTATCTATGGATTTCCCCACCAATCCCAGTAAAATGTTAACAGTATATCTCAACAGGGAAAGAAAAATATTTGGCTGGTTTTTTTTTTCTTCCTTTTGTTTAATTAGCTTTCCCTATTTCCTTATAAGAAAGACATTATTTTTATCAGAAAAAGTAAAAAACTGATATGCAAGTTACCAACTCATAATTTATTCAAGTAAAACCGAGAATATTATGAAAAAAGGCAGAAGTTGTATTTCTTTAGATAAAATTCTTTCATTTTCTACCATGGGAGTCTTTGACCAAAAAGAACACAGAAATATAACTTAATCTGACAAAAGTCTTACTTTTCAGCTGTATTTTTAAGACCTGCTAATTCCTCATCTAGAGTCTGTAGCTTATTCTCCTTGATTCTCAGTTCATCTTGAACATCTTTGAGTTCTTGAAACTTGGTTAAAATAGAAGCTGCCTGGGATCGAGCACCTGATAGAAATAAATTGTAACAGGCCTTAGACATTAAGTTATTGCATATTTAGTAGACAAAAACTTTCTAAGAATTATACTTGAAAAGATTCAATAGCTAATCTTTTATAGTAAGCTTATAAAGATAAGAACTCATTTTATCAGTGGAATCTTAGGGCATACATACTTGATAAGAAAATACTTGTAAGCAGATGTGATAGATTGTTTATTCAAAATAATCACTGCCCCTTCCTACTGGGCCCATTCCTCTCAGGGCCATTTTCCTCTCCAATATCAGCTGAGCCATGTGGTTTGCTCTGACCAATGAAATGGAAAATGTGCCTCTTTTGAAAGTAAGCTTTAAAAGACAGCACATAATTCACCATTTGTTTTCCCTCCCCCCTGAGAAAAGCATGTTCAAAGTAGGGGCTATTCTTCCCTCAGCCTGGATTCCAGAAAGAGAGTAACAATGAACAAAGAGATAAATGACCTACAGGTAAAAGTAGCATAATTATGGTACTTATTATAAGTGACTGAGATTTGGGGGCTATTTTTTACCACATCCTAACCTGGCCTAAACTTTGATATAGCAGAGGAAGCAGAGGAAATTGGTTTCACTTTACTAGCAACTATAATTGTCTGACAATAATAGGTTATGTTGGCAAGAAAACTCTAGGTTTGATGGGAGAATGCAAAGGTCAATTAGCAATGCTATATGAGCACTTTGGTAATACCATACAGGGATATTTCTGCCATCCCTAAAGTAGGAACTTCAAGAACATCCAAATCAATGAAATCTAAAACGTTTCTTATATTTTACATAATTAAAAATATATCATCTCTCTTAATCCTCCAATTATAGATACTAATCCTCTTATTGTATATACTGGAATTCATTTCACAGCTATTGTCTCCTTGGCCTAAAAAGAAATTAAGTCACAGGCATTATACAGTCTCTTGATTTGGTTAAGCATAAACATTGAAAACAGATAACCTGAATTCAAATCCTGGGCTTTGCCAGTTACCCACAAGTTATTTAACCACTCTGCACATTAGTTGCCACAACTGTATACTGCAGATGATAGCAATATACTTACCACATAGCTGCTATAAGAATGAAAAGAGTTCATTATTTAAAGCTCTCAGAATACGTCTTCATAAAGTAATAGAAATGTGTATCTGCATTGCCCAGTTACCCATTAACTATCTGTGGTCACAGAGTCCTTGAAATGTGACTAGGACAATCGAGGAAATTATTTTCATTTAACTTTAATTATCGTAATTAAGTGTAAGAGCCGCATATGGTTACTGTACTGGACGGCACAGTCTCACAATGTTGCCTGTTACATAGGAAGTACTATTTAGGGTTTGTTAGTTACTTGATCACTCAACACAGATCTGGAAACTCAATGTGGCAAATTTAGAATAAGAAGATTCTCCAACAGTGGAGAGAAGTTAAGTTTCATCACTGTGTGCCTACATTGATACAGAAGGACAGGAGTATGTCTGAGACATAAATCCTACATGTATTAAAGTTCCTGCTAATGGGAATTTTCCTAGGGACTGTGGATGCTGGTTCATACTCAAGACCATTTGCCTCCACACATCCTCAAGGTCAATGATGCAACGTCTGAAGTACAGAAGCCATCTTACAATCAAGGCTAAAAATGGCAGACCAGGAAGTAGAAGGAGTCGTGCTTTTGATGACTTCCCAAAACAAATGTCCCAATTTTAGACTGCCCACCTCTGGAGTTCTGGTCATGTGAGAAAAACCTGTTTAAGCCACATTTGAGGTTTTTGTTGTATGAAGTCATCCCAATTCTAAGTGACACAAACTGCTCCAACAATTTTAATTTTATTGATAAAAAGCGGTCTATTGGGGGGAAAATGCTTGAAAGATTTTATTTTAAAAACTCTGGGGACTAGCTCAGACTTCTATACAGGAGAGTGTATTGGTTGAGCAAGTTAAATTTCTCTCTGCAACTATAAATTTACAAGAAGAGATAATTAAAAGGAGTTATACACAGACAAAAAAAAATCCTTATTCTCAAGGACAGATTTAATTTTTTTGATTTACTTTTCACAGATGTAGTGGTATATACCCAAATTAGAACTTAACATTTCCTGAACAAGGGCAAAAATGTATTGAATTAAAAAAAAATTTCCAGTGGCTAGAATATCCTAACAGGGCAAAATGCAAGAGGGGGGGAAAAAAAAAACTAGACTTGAGAAAAATTTTAAAAAAGCAACAGGACAACAGGACTGATCATTACAGTATGAACTCCTTGAAGGCTGAGACATTTTATAATTTCTCCGTATTTATTTTAAAAGATTTTATTTATTTATTTGAGAGAGAGAGTGAGAGAGAATATGAGAGCGGAGAAGGTCAGAGGGAGAAGCAGACTCCCTGCATAGCTGGGAACCCAATGCAAGACTCGATTCTGGGACTCCAGGACCAGGACCTGAGCCGAAAGCAGTTGCTTAACCAACTGAGCCAGCCAGGCGCCCCTAATTTCTCCATATTTAATTAAATAGCTGTGACACGGTAGGTATTCAAAAGAAAACCCAATTCTTAAATTAGAAATAAAACTCTGGATCAAGTCATTCTGAACCCACAATTTCCTGTTTTAAAAAACAAAACAAAAAAGTCCCATCCTATTTACCAAAGTTTTGAGAACATAATGATATAAAACCTACCTCCAAGATTTGCATGGAAGATGAAAGCAGAATAGAAGGACCCTAGGCTCACCTCATACCATGAATACAACTAGATAACTATGAAATCATCCAAAATACCCCAGAAATTGACCTGAAGACTGGCAGAAAAGAGACTACACCAAAGAAGGTAGGAAGTATGGAGGTGTGATTTGGGAGAGAAACAGCGACTGTGGTGGGGTAAGGAGCTGTGGTCAGAACTGGCCTAGCACAGAGAGGAGGCCACACAGGGAAGACAAATCCCCATAACAACTGGCTTCAGAAGTGAGAGGGTCCAAATTTCATGAGTTATGGCAACCAGCAGAGCTTTAAACCTATAGTTTTAAAGGTCAGCATGCTTGGCTCTGGGAGAGCCCCAAGGGTATTGTTCTTTGGACAGAGTGGGGAAAACAGCCTACCAACAAACAGCATGGTAACAGCTTTCTAAGAAGCACCAGGGGACGTGGTGGGGAGGTTGTGACCTCATCTGGAAGCATGTCCCAGAGAGGCAGTATTCACAAAGAGGCCCCCTCCTAGAACAAAGGAATGACCAGGCATCATTTCCCTCTCCCACCTCTCAGTATAAACACAGGGACACTTGTGGGAACCAACCCAGCAAACACTTGCTATCTTTTTTTTTTTTTTTAAAGATTTTATTTATTTGACAGACAGAGGTCACAAGTAGGCAGAGAGGCAGGCAGAGAGAGAGTAGGAAGCAGGCTCCCTGCTGAGCAGAGAGCCCGATGTGGGGCTTGATCCCAGGACCCTGGATTCATGACCCAAGCCGAAGGCAGAGGCCTTAACCCACTGAGCCACCCAGGCTCCTCTGCTACCTAACATTCTTACACCAAAACTCCAACTCCCATGCTCAGGTGGATTCCGCCTTCCCAATCACTCTTGCCTCAGGCCCAGAATAGGAGGTTCCCGCCCCCAGAAGAATAGTCCAAAGCCCTGGCAACACCGTGTCTCCCAACGTGGGAATTTACAGGGCCTCAGTTCCACTGGCAACAGGTCTCATTTCACAAAAAGACCAGAGCACACCTAGTTAAAAATGCTCCACATTCAGGCCAGGGACTAAATACTGCCCACAATAGGCAAAGAGAGCCTCTGCAGACAACAGACTTGAAGGATAAGAGGGCGGGACACAATGCAGACACTCCCAGAACACTGGGTCCTGGAGAACAGGGGACACTATACTGCTGGGCACTATAGGGACCTCTTCTCCATCAAGCCATTACCATCAACAATAGGAGAGAACTTTCCTAACACAGAGAAATAGGCACAAACGTCAACAAAATGAGAAGACAGAGGAATCTGTCCTAAAGAACAGAACTAAGCCACAGCCACAGATCCAAGCAAAACAAATACAAGTAACATGAGTGGAAGAGAATTTATTTAATTTTAAAGATTTTTGAGAAAAAAAAAACAAGCGCGTGAGTGCACAAATAGAGGGGAGGGGCATAGGGAGCAGCAGACTCCCCACTGAGCCCAATGTGGGGCTTGATCCCAGGATCCTGGGATCATGACCTAAGCTTCAGACAGATGCTTAACCAACTGAGCCTCCCAGGTGCCCTGAAAGAGAATTTAAAGTAATGATCATAAAGGTATTGCACTTGAAAAAAAAGTGGAAGACATCAATGAGACCCTTAACACAGAAATAAAGAAAAAGAACCAATCAGAGATGAAAAGTGCAATAAATGAGTTTACAAATACCCATGATGCAACAGACAAGAGGCTGGAAGAAGCAGAAAAGCAAATTAATGACCTAGAAGAGGGATGGAAAATAATCAACCTTAAAAGAGAAAAAAGAATTATGCAAAAAGAAAATAGACTTAGGGAACCAGTGATTTCCATTAAGTGTAGTAACATTCATACTGTAGGGATCCCAGAAGAGTAAGAGAGAGAAAAGGAGGTAGAAAGTTTGAAGAAATAATACCTAAAAACTTCCCTAATCTGGGGAATGAAACAGATAACCAGACCCAGGAGACGAAGAAACCCCCCAAAAATCCACAAAATCAGATCCACATGAAGACATATTGTAATTAAGATGTCTAAATTTTAAAAGAATCAAGACAAAAGAAGACAGTAATCTATCAGGGAAACTACGGAAGGCTATCAACAGATTTTTCAGCAAAATCTTTGAAGGCCAGAAGGGAGTGGCACGAAATACTGAAAGTGAATGAGAAAAAGATGCTGCCAAGAATATTCTATCCAGCGAGGCTATCATTCAGAATAAAAGGAGAAAGAAACAGAAAAACAAAAATTAAAGCAGTTCATGGCCACTACACCAGACCTGCAAGAGACTGACTAGCAAGGAAAGACCAAAGTGACAGCAAGAAAGTAGGGAACACAGAAGTAATAAAAATATTTCTTAAAAAAAAAAAAAATACAAGGAATTCCCAAAACACAAGGATGTAAAATACCCAAATACCTAAATGTGGGGAGGAGAACAGTAAAAATGGGCTCAAACTTAAGCAAATTGTTTCTTCATATAGACTGCTACATGCAAAAGTTATTATATACAAACCTAAAGATAGCCAAAAATTTAAAACCACTAAAAGAAATGAAAGGAAGAAAAAGGAATGCAAATAGTATCATTACAGAAAACCAGCATACATGAAAGAAAGAGGAGCAAGGACGAGAAAAACTTCAGAAACAAGTAACAAAACGGCAATAAATACATACCTATCAATAATTATTTTGAATGCCAATGGACTAAACGCCCCAATCAAAAGAAAAAGGGTGACAGAATGCATTAAAAAGAAAAAAAAAAAAAAAAAGGATCCATCTGTATGCTGCCTGTAAGAGACATTTCAGACCTAAGTCACCTGAAGTTGAAAGTGAGGGGATGGAGAAACATTTATCATACAAATGGATGTCAAAAGAAAGCTGGAATAGACAACGTGTATCAGTCAAAACAAATTTTAAAACAAAGACTATAATAAGAGACAAAGACACTATATAATAATAAAGGGGACTATCCAGCAAAAGGACTGAACAACTGTAAATATTTACACACTCAACATGGGAGTACCCAAATATATAAAACAGTTAATAGCATAAATGAACTAATCAACAGTCATACAATAATAGCAGGGGACTTTAATACCCCATTTACATCAGTGGAAAGATTGGTCAGAAAATCTACAAGGAAACAGTGGCTTTGAAGGACACACCGGAACAAATGGATTTAACAAATATATTCAGAACATTTCATCCTAAATAGCAGAATACACATTCTATTCAGGTACACAAGGAAAATTCTCCAGAACAGATGACATATTAGGTCACAAAAGAAGTCTCAACAAATTCAAAAAGACTGAAGTTTTACTATGCATCTTTTCGGACCACAACACTATGAAACTAGAAATCAAGCACAAGAAAAGTCCACAAATAGGACAAATACATGGAGGATAAAAACATGCTACTAAATAATGAATGCGTCAGCCAGAAAAATCAAAGAAATCCAAAGATACATAGAAGCAAATGAGGGCGCCTGGGTGGCTCAGTGGGTTGGGGCTTCTGCCTTTGGCTCGGGTCACGATCCCAGGGTCCTGAGATCGAGTCCCGCATCAGGCTCTCTGCTCAGCGGGGATCCTGCTTCTCTGTCTCTCTCTGCCTGCCTCTCTGCCTACTTGTGATCTCCGTCTGTCAAGTAAATAAACAAAATCTTAAAAAAAAAAAAAAAAAAAGAAAAGAAAAAAGCAAATGAAAATGAAAACACAACAGTCCAAAACTTTTAGGATAGAGAAAAAGCAGTTCTAAGAGTAAAGGTTATAAAGACGGAGCTTTAAGACCTGAAACCATAAAATTCCTGGAAGACAGTACAGATAGTAATGTCACTGATACAGGTCATAGCAACATTTTTCTAGACACATCTCTCAAGGCAAGGGAAATAGAAGCAAAAATAAACATTTGGGACTACATGAAAATAAAAAGCTTCCACACAGCAAATAACCAACAACACTAAAAGCCTACAGAATGGGAGAAGATATTTGCACCCGACATATCTGATAAAGGATTAGTATCCAAAATATATAAAAAACTAATAAAACTCAACACCCCAAACTCAAAAAATCCAATTAAAAATGAGCAGAAGACATGAAGAGACATTTTCCAAATAAGAAATACAGATGACCAATAGACAAATGAAAAGATGCGCAACATACTCCGCAGGGAAAGGCAAATCAAAACTATGAGGTATCACCTCATATCTGTCAGAATGGCTAAAATGAAAAACATAAGAGACAAGTGCGGCAGAGGATGTAAAGAAACAGGAACTCTTTTTGCACTGTTGGTGGGAATGCAGACTAGTGCAACCCCTGTGGAAAACAGTATGGAGGTTCCTCAAAAGGTTAAAAATGGAACCACCCTATGATCTATCAATCACACCATTGGATATTTACACAAAAAACTCAAAAACACTAATTCAAAGGGATACATGCACCCTTATGTTTACTGCAGCATTATTTACAATATCCAAATTATGGAACCAGCCCACTTGTCCATCAACTGAAGAATGGCTAAAGAAGAGGTGGTGTATGTATGTGTGCATACATATACACACATACACAAACACAATGGAATATCATTCAGCTATAAGAAAGAAGGAAATCTTGCCATTTGCAAAGACATGGATAGAACAGGAAATATAAAGCTAAGTGAAATTTAAGAAACAAAGGAGAGAAAGAGAGATAAGCCGAGAAAGGCTCTAAACTATAGGGAACAAACTGATGTTACCAGATAGAGGGTTGGTAAGGTGACCAGTGAAATGTATTACAGGGATTAAGGAGAGAAGTTGTTGGGATGAGCACCAGGTACTGCATGAAATTGTTGAATCAATAAATTGTACACCTGAAATTAATGTATCATTGTATTTTAACTATACTGAAATTAAAATTTAATAAAATTTAATATAAAAGAAAAATACAATCAATATTGCATGATTCTTTTTACTTTTTTGTTCTGTTATTTGTTTATTTAAATTCAATTTAACTAACATATACTGTATTATTACTTTCAGAGGTAGAATTTAGTGATTCACCAGTTGCATATAACACCCAGTGCTCATTCCATCAAGTGCCTCCTTAATGCCCATCTCCCAGTTATCCCAACAACCCCACTTTCCCTCCAGCAAACCCCATTTTTTCCTAGGGTTAAGTCTCTTATAGTTTGCCTTCCTCTATTTCCCTTATTTTTCCTTTCCCTTCCCTTACGTTCATTGGTTTGTTTCTTAAATTCCACAAGTGAAATCATAATTTTCATCTTTCTCTGACTTATTTTGCTCTACATAATGCCTTCTAGTTCTATGTCATTGCAAATGGCAAGATTTCATTCTTTTTGGTTGCTGAGTAATATTTGCACGTGTGTGCGTGCGTGTGCGTACATACACATATAACGCATCTTTATCCATTCATCTGTCGATGGACATCTGGGGTCTTTCCATAGATTGGCTATTGTGGACATTGCGGCTATAAACATTGGGGTCCTTGTGCCCCTTCAGATCACTACGTTTGTATCTTTGAGGTAAATAACCCAGTAGTGCAATTGCTGGGTCGTAGGGTAGCTCTATTTTTAAATTTTTGAGGAACCTCCATACTATTTTCCAGAATAGCTGCACCAGTTTGCATTTCCACCAATAGTATAAGACAGTCTCCCTTTTTCCACATCCTTGCCAACATCTGTTATTTCCTGAGTTGTTAAGTATAACCATTCTGACCAGTGTGAGGTGGTATCTCATTTAGTTTTGATTTTATTGGCCTGATGCCAAGTGATGTAGAGAATTTTTTCCTTCATGCGTCTCTTGTCCATTTGCATGTCCTCTTCGGCGAAATGTCTGTTCTTATTTCTTCTGCCTGCTTCTTGACTGGATTTTTTGGTTTTTTTCGGTGTTGAGTTTAAGAAGTTCTTTATAGATTTTTGGATACTAGCCCTTTATCTGATAAAACATTTGCAAATATCTTCTCCCATTCTGTACATTGCCTTTTAATTTTTGTTGACTGTTTCCTTTGCTGTGTAAAGGCTTTTTATCTTGATGAAGTCCCAATAGTTCATTTTTGCTTTTGTTTCCCTTGCCTTTGGAGATGTGTTTTGGAAGTTGTTGCTGTGGCCAAGGTCAAAGAGGTTGCTGCCTTTGGTTTCCTCTAGGATTTTGATGGAGTCTTGTCTCACATTTAGGTCTTTCAACCATTTAGAGTTTATTTTAGTGTATGGTACAAGAAAGTTCCAGTTCCCTTTTACTTTTAATACATGGAGTACATTAGAGTATTAATCTTATCTTCTAGGCTTTTCCTTTTGTTGCTGTTTGTCTCATATCTTGTGTATCTTTCTAGTTATTTATTTTTACCTTTTTTCATCATTTAGGTTTAAGTCCAAAAGTAAAGCCCAAAAAAAACCACAACGAACCCTAAAAATAAATAAAAAGTCAACTCCATAAATCTTTCCAGAAAACAGTTAAGCATATCAGTTTACTAGAGATATTTAAATCACTAGTAAACTGATATGCTTAAGAACTGTTTTCTGATTCTCCTTTTTACAATCTTACCTATCTCCTAGAACTATTGAACCATTCAATAAACTAATGGTATGGTTCCTGGCATATCTAAGTTCTCAATAAACATACAGTGGAAAGAATATTTAGTAGCAGTTCAACATTAGCTCTGAAATACAATTCTGAGTTAAAATACTAGTTCTAACACTGTTTGCTATTAAATGACTTACTAAATTTCTTCTAATTTCCATTTCATTCCCTAAAAGAATGGGAAAAGTAATAAAACTACCTTTATGGAAGAGTTGTAAGGAATGAACGAGGAAAAAAAAAAGCAAATATGTACAGCACCTGACAAAGAATGAATTAAACATTACCTATTTTTATTCTTTGTAAATAAACAAAAAAGCAACCTACCTCCACTCAATGTCCCATGAGGATCAAATATTTCACCTCCGAGAGTTACAGTTCTAGTCATTATCCTTTTATCAAAGGCCACTTTTTTTGCATTATCCATATTATTACAAACAAATGTTGTTCCAAAGACAAATTCCATTGCTTTCTGAAGTTCTGGCTTGTATTCAACCAGGGAAAGAGCCACATGAACATTGTTAGGACCAACCTGTGGGAAAACAACAGATATGTCACAGTACATACTACCCCTTTTCTTTCAAATATGATTTTACAAAACAGAACCAGTATACTAGAAATTTAAGTACTACTCACCTAGCACTAAAGCTCCTTCTGAACTTTTTAAAATACTATGGAAAACTCCAGAGTTTTAGAAAAAAATTGAAGTTTAAATATTGAAACTTCTATGGCTAAGTAAAATATTTAAAGCACTAGGCATTATGACAGTGTCTATTAAGCAGGAGCCACTACCAAGTTTCTAAATCCAAAATGGACTATTTGGACACATTCTCCTAGTTAAAATACAGCAATTGCTAGATCAACACAATTATATAAAATGTTTTATTTCAAGTATTAATTTATTTACTCTATAGTGAATACTTTTTCACTCAAATTAAACACGCTAGAGCAGCTACCTGTCAGTTACAGAAAAACACAACTAACAATTGTAAGGGCAAAAAAATTTTAAATCCCTCAGTGTTTTATTTTGATCCAACTGCCTCTTCTCAACCTTTGTTGATGTGTACTCTGCTCGTCTTTTTAAAACAACTAAGCATACTTTAAGGAGCTTAGTAACAGCAAGAGAAATCAAAATGAAAGGAGCTCTGTATAACAAATGTTCAGCATTGCCCTCTGACACAGCAGCAGCCATTAAAAAGGTTTGGCTAAGGGACCTGGTAGAATTATTTTTGCTGCTACCTGAAACCACGATTTACTTCTTACACTAGGACTTGGCTAAAAGCTGAAGTAACTTCCAAAACCTTCCAGACCCAATGGTGATTTTTCAAAGTAAACAAAGCACTAACCAGAAACACCACCTTTCAATTACTCGGCACTCATTTTCCTTCTGCTGAGAGTATACAGGTCAATACAACCGCATTTTGAAGTAATTCATTAAAGACTTCTCAATATCAGCAAGAACACTGAATATCCATTTTGTAGCTTAATTATACATGCATTTCTAGGTTTCACAGAACTGTCCTTTCAACTGATGCACTTGGAATGTCTGCTCAATAACAAACTGGTAATACTGCTGAACATTAGGGCTGGCTTCATGCTATTATCCAATGTTACACAACTATAATTGCCTTTTAAATGTACTGCCTTGTATTCCTTTGGGGTTTGTTTTTATTTTTTATTTTTTTACTAATAGCTGTATCACTTTAGATCCACCTCAGCAGCTGAATGGGTATCCTGGTCCCCTGTTTTTCATGTTCAGAGGTTGGAAGGCAACTTAGAGAAACTCTAATAGAGAAGCATCTCTTTAAGACTGATAGATAACTCCCATAATAGTTGTCACTATGGGCAGTTTAACAGCGTCTGGCATAAAAAAAAACCTAAAGAAATCTGGTATTTATAAGCTCTGTAATTCTAGTAATTCAGAGATTGGAAATTTCCTACTAGCATATGATAATCATATGACCTGACTGAAGGTGTAAAGACATTTTAACACTGTAACTCTGAAATACCAAAGTTTTGCACCATTTCTATTCTCCTTCCATCTGTTTTCATAAAAGCCAACTTTTTTTTTTGTAGCTTAAATGTGTAACAACAAAATTTTGTGGTTCTACATATGATTATGTCCCCCAAGTTAATGTCCTCTAACTAAAACAAAGCAAAACAACAAAAAAAAAAGTAAGGTGTAGATAAATCATATAAAGACAACTTACAAGATTCTGAGCGACCCTCAGAGTTTCTGGAGCAATACATCTGGCTGAAATTTTATTGAGTGGAATTATAGTGTATCGACGTTTCAATTCTCCCTTTTCTAGTAACTTTTTTCCAGTAACCTAAAAAATTGTGCATTTGAAATAAGTAAATAAAATATTAATGACAGAAAACAATCAGAGGTAAAGAGTACAACTTTAGGAATCCACAACTGTTTAGTGCCTAGTATCCTGAACGATGGAAAGTCTAAAACTTGATAATATACATTCTGGATTCCTGAGTTAACACGAGACTTCTTTGGGAATACAGTTAATCAAATATGATATAATCAATAATATAATAAAAAGTCATTAACTGAAGAGCTATACATGTAAAGATAAGCAACTTTAGGAATAGCTTAAAACATCAAGAAAGTACTCAATTCTAGCAGCTCATGGTTTTTCCAGCTAAGGAGGAATTATAAACTTTAATTAGAATTAATTTACCTCTGTGTCTACTACAACATTGTAGAGCCGTTCCCCGGCCACCAATTCTAAAGCTGTGGTTGCAGAAGTATCTTTCACACTAATCAGAGAAGCTACAAGTCCTTTGACACAATTTCTATTCCAGTTCTTCTCTGGATCCCTAAAATAGAACAGTTGACAAAAATTAATCTGAAAAAATAAAACAGAAAAAGTTGTATTTTACTAGTCCAGATCTCTTCCTAACAACACATTAAAAGAGAAACATATACACTTTTAAGAAAAACAAAAATTTAATGTTCAGATGACTACCCAACTATTGTTTTAAGTCAATCAAAAGATCTTTCAGTATATATTATTTTCAATGAAACAAAAATAACTTTGATATAATAAGTATATAATAAGTAGAGGGGAAGGAGACTCGCTGCTGAGTGCAGAGCCCCACACAGGGCTCAATCTCAGAAGCCCAAGATCATGACCTGAGCTGAAACCAAGAGTCAGACCCTCAACGAACTGAGCCACCCAGGTACCCCTGAGGCTATAATCTTTAATACATATATTACTCTAAGTATTCCATAAAAAAACATGTAAATCTGAAAACTGTAAAATGTTAATGTAGATATTTAAAGAAACTTTGGACTGAGATTTAATTTCCCTCATTTTGGTCTTAAGAATTCCCACTGCCAACACTTGAAACATTTCAATAAACATTTAAGAAAAAAAATGCCAATTAAGGAAAAGCAGCTGACAATATTTTTCATACAAAAATCTTAATGTTAACAAAATTTTCAGATTGTCTTCCAGCTTAAATGAAAATGTATCCTGGTTAACATTTCAGTGAGTGTTCAGGGGAAAAAATACCAATTAAGGAAAAATAGCTTACAATACTTTTCATACAGAAATCTTGATATTAATGAAATTTTCAGACTGTCTTCCAGCTTAAATAAGAATGTATCTTGGCTATTACCATGTTAAAATTTAAGGTTAAAATCTCTTACCTGTAGGCAAATTGAATATTGGGAAATCTGGCTAAGAGAGCTTCATATGTTTCTTTCAATCTACTGATATCACGAGATAGCTGCCTGCGCTTTTCCAGAAGTCCTTCCTCCTTGTTTTCTGGATAGTAAATCACAGGTAAATTGAAACAGAGTTTTAAAAATGCAAATATTATAGTTTTAAAGAAGCTATCAGTAACCTCTATTTCCAAAGCATTCCTAGAAGCAAAACACAAATTTCTGGTATTAAATAAAAAGCAAACTTAACATGAAAGATCAAGTAGACACTATTACCAACAAATAACAAATTTCCATTCCAAAAACAATATATGAATTGAGTAACAATGAATGTGGGAATAAATATACAAAGGACATTTTGGGAGTTTTCAAGTGGCACTTTGGTGACCGAAGCAGGAAACTGTCAATAGTGAGTTTTCAAAAATTCAAAGAGCTGGGAAATGGGAAAGTAGGAGAATCTTAACCTCACCATGTCCCATGGATTCAACTAGGTAACACCTACATCAGTGTAAATAACCCTGAAAATGGCCCAAAGATTGGCAGAACACTCTCCACAGCTAAATGTAGAGAAGAGACCACATCAATGAGGGTAGGAAGGACAGAGATACAGTCACGAGCCAAGCAGATCTGTGGGATTGTGAATGGGAGGGAGGGACACTAAGGACATAGATAGCAGAGAGAAATGGACTGTAGTTACACCAAGCACTCCAAACACAGGAAACCACAAGGGGAAGACAAATCCCCACTGAGGAGCACCTGTGTGGCTCTCAGTCAGTTAAGTGTCTGCCTTTGGCTCAGGTCATGATCCCAGGGTCCTGAGACTGAGCCCCACATTGGGCTAGCAGCTCAGTGGAGTTTGCTTCTCCCTCTGCCTTCTTGTGCTCTCTCTTGCACATGCTCTTGCTCTCAAATAAATAAATCATATCTTAAAAAACAAACAAAAAATTTTGCCTTAGAAAACCAGAGGGGCAAAAAAAAAAAAGAAAAGAAAAAAAATCAGCGGGGCATAATTTTTCACATTCTCATGATCTGCAGGGCCTAAAACCTGGAACTTTAAAACTCAGCAGGTTCAGCTCTAAGAGAGCCAAGATGGTGAGAGCAAACAGACTCCCAGTCCTTAAAGAGATAGCATGACAAACAGCCCCACAGAGACACAGCATAAAAGCAGCAGTTTGAAAAACTGCCTGGAGTATTCTGGTGGGAGATTTGTTTACCAATTTCAGAGCATGTCCTGGAGGGGCAGGGATCCTTGGGAGCCTTCTCTGGGAACTAAAGAGCTGGCAGGGACTATTTCCATCCTCTTTCCCCATCCTAGACACACAGACAGTTGCAGGAACCAGCACAGCTCTCCACCTAGCCTGCTAACAGTGTATCTCACCCAAGTTCTGCAGACATGTCCCTTCCCACAACCGACCTGTACAAACCTTGATAAAACTGCTGCCCCATTCTGCTTTCTCCTGTGGACCTGCCCCCTCCAATACGTCCTGAGTCAGAGCCCATCCAAAGCAGTACCACCAGCCAGGCAGGGTATAAGCAGCCCCGACAGGGACCAGCACCACTCTAAAATAAACTCCCTACACTGCAGGGAGGGGAAGATAACTATATATACCAGTCCCATTGTGGCCTCAGCAGGAGGCTGGGGTCAGATCTCTGGTCTGACTGTAAGCCTCACCCACCAAGGAGTTTCTCAGGGGAAAACAATAGTTCTGTGCTACCACAGCTCTGGCAAACACCTGGTCTGATTCAACTCAAGCCCAAGGCAGTCCCAGACTGGCCCACTAACAATACAGGGTCCAAACCCTGTCCATGACCAGCAAAGAGAGACATTCCAGACGACCAGACTGAAGGCAAAAGCGGCTTAGCCACAACGGTAGGGAACACGCATCACATAGGAGATATCACAAAAGCATCAGGTTCTGGTGAACAGGGGACATTGCACTGCAGGGCACCACAGGATCTCTTCTTCAATAAGATCATTACTTTGAAGAGCAGGAGATGCAGCTAATGTTCTTTAACACATAGAAACAGACACAAAGAGACAAAATGAGGAGACACAGGAATATATCCCAAAGGAAAGAGGACAAAATCATAGCAAGAGAGCTAAATGAAACAGAGAGCAGTAATAGGCCTGATAAAAAATTTAAAAGTAATGATCATAAAGATACTCACTGGACTTGGAAAAAAGTGAACTTCAGTAAGTCCCTTAACAAAGAGACAGAAAACATAAAGAACCAATCAGAGATGAAGAACTCAATAACTGAAACTAAAAATACACAAAATGGAACAAATAGTAGACTAGAAGAAGCAGAAGAATAGATCCCCAACCTGGAGGACAGTAACAGAAGGCAATCAAGCTGAACAGGTGATAGAAAAAATAACAAAAAATGAGAAAAGACTTAGGGAACTCAGCAATAGTATTAACTTTCCCATTATAGAGATTCCAGAAGAAGAAGAGAGAGAAAAGGGGGCAGAAAATTAGAAGAAATATTAACTGAAAACTACTTGAATCTCGGGAAGGAAACAAATCTCAATCCAGAAGGGAAAGAGAGCCTCAACAAAATCAACACAAGGGGGTCCAAACCAAAACACATAGTAATTAAAACAGCAAAAAGTACTGATAAAGAGAATTTTAAAAGCATCAAGAGAAAACAGTTACAGTATCAGTTGATTTTTCAGTGCAAACCTTGCAAGCCAGAAGGGAGGGGAAAAAAAAAAAAAACCAAAAACCTGTATGGCATGCTATATTCAAGTGCTGAAAGAAAAAAAAAACCTATACCCAAGAGTATTCTATCCAGCAAGGCCATCATTCTTTTCAAGTGCACATGGAACATTTTAAAGAATAGTTCACATATTGGGCCACAAAAGAAGTCTCAGCAAATTCATACCATGTGTCTTTTCTAACCACAATATTAAGAAACTAGAAATCAGCCCACAAGAAAAAGTCTGCAAAGAGCATAAACAGATGAAGGATGGACACTGGGGAGGGTATGTGCTATGGTGAATGCTGTGAATTGTGTAAGACTGATGATTCAAAGACCTATACCCCTGAAACAAATAATACATTATATGTTAGTGTAAAAAAAAAGCTACTGGGGCACCTGGGTGCCTCAGTCATTAAGCATCTGCCTTGGGCTCAGGTCATGGTCCTGAGAGTCCTGGGATCGAGCCCCACATCAGGCTCCCTGCTCAGCAGAAAGCCTGCTTTCCCTCTCCTAGTCCCCCGCTTGTGTTCCCTCTCTTGCTGTGTCTCTCTCTGTCAAATAAATAAATAAAATCTTTAAAAAAAAAAAAATTGCTACTGAGGAATGAATGGGTCAACCAAGAAAGAAAAAAAAAAAGGGAAGATGAAAACACAATGGTGCAGCAAGCTGTTCTAAGAGGGAAGTTTATAGCAATACAGGCCTACCTCAAAAAGCAAGAAATAACTCAAACAACCTAACATTATACACAAAGGAGCTAGAAAAAGAAAAAACAAAACCCCAGCAGAAAAAAATAATATAGAGTAGAAACAAATGAAACAGAAACTAAAAGGACAGAACAAATATAAAAGAAACCAGGAGTTCGTTTTTCAAAAAGATCAACAAAATTGATAAACCTTTAGCCAGACTCAATAAGAAAATAAAGAGGACTCAAATAAATGAAATTAGAAATGAGAAGAAATAACAACCAACACCACAGAAATACAAACTGTAAGAGTATTATGAAGAAACAAAGTGCACAACCTGGAATGGATAAATTTCTAGAAACATAGAACCTAACAAAAATATATTTCTTCCTGTTTCAGTTTAACAAACAGACTGCCAGGGGGCGCCTGGGTGGCTCAGTGGGTTAAAGCCTCTGCCTTCGGCTCGGGTCATGGTCCCAGGGTCCTGGGATCGATCCCCGCATCGGGCTCTCTGCTCAGCGGGGAGCCTGCTTCCTCCTCCCTTTCTGCCTGCTTCTCTGCCTGCTTGTGATCTCTGTCTGTCAAATAAATAAATAAAATCTTTAAAAAAAAAAAAAAAACACAACTGACTGCCAGAAATGAAACAGAATCAGTAATATAAAAAGTCAAAAAAGCCAAAGTCCAAGACCAGACGGTTTCACAGCCAAATTCTACTAAACATTAAAAAAACAGTTAATACCTATTCTTCTCTAACTATTACAAGAAAAAAAAAAAACAGAAAAGGAAGCAGAACTTCCAAATTTATTCTATGAACCCAGCCTACACTGATTAAAAAAACAAAAAACAAAACAAAACAGATAGAGACTCTAAAAAAAGAGAACCACAGGCAGAATCTTTGATGAATATAAATGCAAAAATCCTCAACAAAATATTAGCAAACCAAATCCAACAATACATTAAAAGAAATCATTCACCACAATCAAGTGTGACTTACTCCTAGGTTGCAAAGGTGGTTAAATATTCGCAAATCAGTCAACGTGATTATCACATTAACAAAGTAAGGAATAAAAACCACACAATCATTTCAATAGACGGAAAAAAAGCATTTGATAAAGTACAACACCCATTCAGGATAAAAGCCCTCAACAAACTAGGTTTAAAGGATATATATCTTAACTTAATAAAGGCCCTATATGAATAACCCACAGCTAACAACATACTCAAGGAACAGGAACAAGACAAGGATGTTCACTCTCACCAGCTGTATCCAACATGATACTAAAGTCCTAGCCACAGCAATCAGCCAACAAAAAGAAATACAAGGCATCCAGATTGGTAAGGAGGAAGTAAAACTTTCACAATTTCCAGATGACATGACATATATAGAAAAGTCAAAAGATCCACCAAAAAACTGCTAGAACTGATAAATGAATTCAGTATAGGTGCAGGATACAAAAATCAACATACAGAAATCTGTTGCCTTCTATACACCAATACTCAAACAGCAGAAAGATCTAACACCAATGATGAAACAGCAGAAAGAAAAATTTAAGAACCGCTCCTACTTAAAATTGCAGAAAAATAATAAAATACCTAGAAATAAACTTAACCAAGGGGGTAAGAGACTTGTACTCTGAAAACTATAAAACACTTGAAAACTATAAAACTATAAAAAACTATAAATACACTGAAAACATAAAACAAATGGAAGACACTCCCAGTTCATGGACTGGAAGAACAAGTAGTGTTAAACTCTCCATACTACCTAAAACAATCTACAGATTTAATGCAATCTCTATCAAAATACCAGTATTATTTTTCACAGAACTACAACAAACAATCCCAAAATTTGCATGGAACCACAAAAGACCCTAAAGAGCCAAAGCAATCTTGAAAAAGAACAAAGCTGGAGGTATCATAATCCTACATTTCAAGATACATTATAAAGTTGCATTAACCAAAACAGTATGATATAGGCACAGAAGTAGAAACATAGGTCAATGGAACAGAGCACCCCAAAACAGACCTATGATTATATGGTCAATTAATCTTTCACCAAACAGAAAGAATATACAGTGGGGAAAAAGACTCTTCAACAACTGGTGTTGGGAAACTGGACAGCTCTATGCGAAAGAATGAAACTGGACACTTTCTTATACCATACACAAAAATAAACTCAAAATGAATTAAGGACCTAAACATGAAACTTATAACCATAAAAATCCTAGAAGAATGCACAGGCAATAATTTCTCTGACATCAGCTATACCAACATTTTTCTAGATAGATCTGAGGCATGGGAAGCAAAAACAGAAATTATTGGGACTATGTCAAAATAAAAAGCTTCTGTACAGCAAAGGAAACAACCAACAAAATTAAGACAACCTACAGAATGGGAGAAGATATTTGCAAATGACATATTCGTTAAGGGTTAGTATCCAAAATACACAAAGAACTTATACAACTGAACACTAAAAAGAAACAAATAATCCAATTAAAAATGGGCATAAGACGTGAACAGACATTTCTGCAAAAACATAGAGATGGCGAACAGACACATGAAAAGATGCTCAACATCACTAATCACTAGGGAAATGCAAATCCAGACCACAGTGAGATACTACTTCACACCTGTCAGAAGAGCTCTAATCAAAAACACAAGAAACAAGTGTTGGCAAGGTTGTGGAGAAAAAGGAACCCTTGTGCACTGTTGATGGGAAGGCCAACGGGGGTAGCCACCATGGAGAATAGTATGGAGGTTCCTCAAAAAATTAAAAATATGATCACCACGTAATCCAGTAATTCCAATACTGGGTATTTACCCAAAAAAATGAGAACATTAATTTCAAAAAATACACACCCCTATGTTTACTGCAGTATTATTTGCAATAGCCAAATTATGGAAGCAGCCCATGTATCTATCAATAGATGAATGGATGAAGATATGGTATAGATAAACAATGGAATATTACTCAGCCACAAAAAAGAATGAAATCTTGCCTCTGCAACATAGATGGATGTAGTGAGTATAATGCTAAGTGAAATAAGTCAGTCAGAAAAAGACAATTATCACATGATTTCAGTCATGTGGAATTTACAAAACAAAAGCAAGTAAGTAAAAAAAGTTAAACCAAAAAAACACTCTTAAACTATAGTTAACAAATTGATGGGCGAGGTGGTAGGGGGATGGGTGAAATGAAACAGGTAAAGTAGGTTAAAAGTACACTTATCATGATAAGCACAGAGTAATGTATACAATTGCTGAATCACCATACTATACACCTGAAACTAAAATAACACTGTGTCTTAACTATACTGGGATTAAAACAAAAACAAATAACAATAGCTGTTTTATACTTAGTTGACCCTTGAACAATGGAGTGGGTGGCGGGAGCGGATAGGGGGAGGTTGGGGCACTGAAACCCCTGCCCCACAGTTCTAAATCCATGATTAACATTTGTTTTTGTTTGTTTGTTTTTAAGTAACCTCCATGCCCAATATAGGGTTTGAACTCAAGACCCTGAGATCAAGAGTTTTATGCTCTACCCATTGAACCAGACACTCCTAAATCTGTGTTTAACTTTTGACCCTCAAACTTAATAGCCAAATGTTGACAAGAAGCTTTACAGAGAAGATAAATGCTTAACACATATTTCATATCTTGTATGTTTTATGTATTATACATTGTGTTCTGACAATTAAGTAAGCTAAAGAAAATTGTGAGGAAAATATATTTATAGGACTAAACTGTTTTTATCAAAACAAAAAGAGCCTCAAGTAAGTAGACCCATGCAGTTCAAGCTTATGTTCAGGGGTCAACTGTACTTATAAAGATTTCTTACACAAACACCCATTAACTGAGTAAGAAAAAAAAAATTTCCTATTTGTTATTTCCTTAATTTAGTTTCTATCATCAAGTGTTTAAATGCAAACCTTCATAATTTAGCTTTTTCATTTCAGCTTCAAGTTTTTCTTTAAGTTTCTTCACAGCCTCTAAAGCTTCTTGATCCTTCCTGTAGCCACTATCCATCTTCTTAACTTCAGCCTGTTTAGTCTTTAATTCTTGTTGGGCATGTTTCAACTTCATCTGAGCCTGTTATTGAAAATTTAATAGACCATGTGAGGCAGACAGTGCTAATGATTAAATGGCCATAGGTGCAGATTGGTTTAAGAAACATCAGCCTTGTAAGTGTAACTGTTAGGTCACTTGCATTAATATCTCAAGAGATGAATCATTTCCCAGTATTTTCTCAGAAAACTATTCAGAGTCTAAACAAATATATGTTTAACATAAATCAAGTAATTTATAATTTAAGTCCATATTCTTAATACTTATAAAAGATGGTATTACTGAGTTCAAAAATTGTATCAGAGAATAACTGTCATTAGATGGTTAAATTAAAAACACAACAGAAAGCGAGTAATCAGAATTCTAGTTTCTCTTCCTTTCCATTTAGGTATGTGTATTTATATTTGTGTATTTTTCAGTGTTGTTCAATTAACCGTAGAGAAACTGTACTGAGCACTAAGAAAATTACACTGGAATGGGAAACTAAACTGACAAAGCAAATTTCAATGCTAGGAGTTGGATATTCAAATGCTAATTTATATAACTGAGTACACTGTTCCTTAAAAGCATGAACCAGTATGCTTGCTGAGATCTAGCTGGGTATCACCTCTATCTAAAACTGAATAATGGTGGATTTTTCCCAATATATAATAAGGTAACAGGAAAAACTGAGGACCTGAAAGTTTTTCTATTGGTTTCTTACAGATTTTTTCATGACCATCATCTTTGAATGAAGTTGCAAACATCTAAGAGAAAATGCTGAACAGGATTAACACCAACACAGACACAACCATCTGTATATATTTTTAAAGTTCTCTTCTTTAAAAAATTTAAAATGAGTGGAAAAATATATATATTTTTTCTTTCTGCTCTCAAAACTTTTGCGTCCATAGGACTTTAAAAGCTGCACACTATCTAAACAAATTTGAAAGCCCTGACTGACAAGCCTTGAAGATTATGAAATCGTGTAGGGAAATGGAAGACTAGAATGGGGGTTAAGAGGAAGGGAGAGGTACTTCCAAGGACTAAAGGTAAGGACTAAGTGTGGTGGGCAAAGAAATGGAAAGGATATTCACTTTCCTGTTAAAGCTTAAGACTGCAACTTTATGTTGCCAATAAAAAAAAAAAGAAATTGACCTTAAATAGTGCATACAATACCACAAATAAAGCATTTATTGCATTTACAATTTCAGTTAACTTATGAAGTTATTTAATGTTTTATAGCATCTTAAACTATTGTCATCAATATTTAGCAGCTAACATATTTGAATTTCAGCGTATTTATTAGGTGCTATAGAGTGACAGAATAACAAATTCCTTCTCAGTGATCTGATTATTGTCAACGTTTTATAACAACTGCCAAAGTATAATGTGAAGCAGCTTCTCAAAAAAGAAAGAAAAAGAAAGAAAGAAGAAAACAGTCAAACAATAGTTAATGTCTGTATTTACCTGTTTGGCTTCTGTCTGAGCTTTACTTATGTCATTTTTACAAGCCATCATTTGACCAGCCAGAGTTGCTTCTGCTCCGTCTTCATTACTCGACAGTCCAGCGGATACAGCATTGAAGTGCTGCTGTGCAGCAGCCAAAGCTTCAGCATCTTTATTACTTGCTTCCTGAAGTGCGTTCAGCCCATCTGTTATCTTTTTAACCTCTTTTTCCTTTGCTGCTAAAGTTCTAGAATCCTTCAGGAAGAGTTTCAGATAGGAAAATATCATTTGTTAGGAAAGACTCACATTTTTTTCTTATGTGCCTATACCTTTGTCATCAAATTTCATAGCATTTTGAAGTAGGCATGATTAAAAGGAAAATAATTTAACGATCATAACCTTATTTTTTTAAGATTTTATTTATTTATTTGACAGAGATCACAAGTAGGCAGAGAGAGGGGGGAAGCAGGCTCCCTGCTGAGCAGAAAGCCTGATGCGGGGCTCAATCCGAGGACCCTGGAATCATGACCTGAGCCAAAGACCAAGGCTTTAACCCACTGAGCCACCCAGTCACCCCAAACATCATAACTTTAAATACTTTATTTCCATTTTGAATTCACCCTGTTTTTAAGATAAATGTCCCCTTATACTACCAGAAATACTTTCATTACATATGTTATAATCTAATCTAGAAATCAGCTAAATTATAATGTAAACCAACCATTTGAAGAAACTAAAAATCACTTTCTAGAGCTTTAAATTTGAAGTAATAACCATTCTAATCTAAGCTTCAAAGTAGAGGTTGTAGGATTAAGAGCATGTACATGAAAATTTATAAACTATCAAAGGCCATAAAATTTAAATATTAAATACTTGTGGGGACAGCATTACTAATACTTAATATCTTTAAAGTTATATGCACTAGAACACCATTATACACTGAGATACCAGCACAGGGGGAAAAAAAAAAAAAAAAATCCAGCTATATTATTTACACGAAAGTGACCAGAAATTTTGGCCTACCTATTTACCTCATGATTCACTAAATATTTATTAGATGTTTACCACGTACCAGGCATTGTTCTAGACATTAAAGACAGGCTCCTCAGGGACCCTATACTCTACAGTGGAAAACACAGTAAAAAATAAAGCAAGGTAAAGGGATAGAAAGTGATGGGAACTACTATTTTAAGAATAATAAGGGAAGGCCTTTTTTATGACATTTTGAGCAGAAACCTACATGAAATAAAAGGAATGATCAGGCTGATACTAGGGGGACACATACTAGGCAAACTCTGCAGAATATGCTTCGGTGTTTAAGGAACACCGAAGCACAGTGAGCAAGTGGAAAGGAGCCAGGAATCCTATCAGGTAGGGTCTTGTAGACCATGGTAAAGGCTGAATTTAATTACACATGTGACTTTGAAACCATTAAAGGATTTTAAGCTCAAGAGTGATGTGATCCAATTTATATTTTAGCTTCTATAAAGAGCAGACTGTAGAGCAGCAAGAGTAAAAGCAGGGCAACTAATAAGGACACTATTATAGCATCCCTCATGGGCAGTGATGGCCTGCAGATTAGCAGTGATGAGGTGATGAAAAGTGGCTGTATTCAGAATGTACTTTTAAAGTCAAGAGAATTTGCTGATGGATTAGATAATGGAGTTTGAGAAAAATGGTGGAATGCAGGAGGACTCAAGGATTTCTGGACTGAACAATTAATAGCAAGTTTAATAGCAGTGCCATTTTCTAACATGGGGAAAATTTAGCAACTCAAAGAGGTTTGGGTAGGTAGGGAAATTTTAAGAGTTCTATTTTGTATACATTAAGTTTTAGACTTTCTGTTAATCATCTATGTAAAAATGTCAATCCAATAGCTGGACAAATAAGGGAAGGAGTCAAGGTTAAGTATAGATCTGAACATCACCCTGCAAATGGTATTTAAGGGCTACCATGCTGGGTGGGATTACCTAAGAAATGAGTGCATATAAAAGAAGTCTGAGCACTAGCCCTGGGGCATGCCAACATTTCGTGTATTGATTTGTCTGTCTAGACTGGATTCAGTATTCCCATATTCAACTACCTAATCTCTACTTAGATGTCTAACAGGCACCTCAAACCTATTATGTTCACATTGTACTTGTTTCTATTCTCTACTAAGCTAATAGTAACAATATTTCCAATTGTCAAAGACAAAAATCCACTGCTATATTCCTAGCTCAAACAACTATCCTAGGTCCAGAGCACACACTCAATAAATATGAATGTAATGGACAAATATTTACCCACCTCAATCATATTTTTTTCTAGCTCTTTGCGTTTGTTCTCTTCACTTGCCAGATTTTTTTTCTTGAGATCAAAGGCACTTTGAGATTTAGTGTTAACTCGCTGAGCTTCTGCAAGCGCATCTTCTAAAGATCGAAGTATACCTCCAATTTCCTATAATCAAATGCACCCAATTCAATCAAAGTACTTACAATTTACTAATGTCATTATTTTCTTATATGACTTCTAGAAGATTTACTTTTTATGACCTATTTTGTTATCATACATTAAAATTAACAAATCAATGTGGAAGACTATGCCCAGTGAATATTGTTTATAATTTCTTCACAGTATATTATTTATTCTTACGTATATGTCTGACCTTATCTTTTCCTTTTTCCAACTCTTCTATTTCACGACTAAGTGCTTTTATTTTTTTGTCATTCTCAGACAATTTTTCTTGAAGCTTTACAACTTTATCTTGCATTTCTTTTAATTCCTCAGCTGAGCGTTCTTTTGTATCTTCAGCCAGCAAAAACTGATAGGCAATATATAAACGACTCAAATGTTCTATTTCCCTCATTACTTTTTGGTACTCCAAGTAGGAAGATCTTTCCTGGAAAAGAAATCACCAGTAAAGTATAACTCAAACTTCATAGAAATAGAAAAAATTTGGACATCTGTTTCAGTACCCTTCACTTACCATTGGTCTTGACAGCAGTAATTGCAATGATAGTCCCTATTATACTAGAAGTTATTCACTCTACCAACAGGGTTACTTACTAGGTATGTGATATCCTCAAGAAAATGTTCCACTCAATTCTAATTATTCAAGAAAATCTAGACTTCGCTTCAACAAAGTATTACAATCTGACATAACATTTGCTGAAACTATGAAGAGCAGTCTTCAAAATCATTATGATTAATAGATATGAAGAACATGTCCTCTATGAGTAGAAAGCTGATTATTAAGTACCAACTCTTAACTCCTATCTATCCCACATAAAAATTCCTGTGACGTGTATACATTTCATCTCTATTTGTATGATACTGAATACATCACCATTTTTGAGAGACGTTCTAGCTGGTTATTCTCTATTTAACATACCTCTTTTAGTTTTTGAATTGTTGGAGTAATCTCTTCTTCAAGTATCTGGAAAATAAAAGAAAACCAAATTTTTCAATATGTAAAGTACCATTAAAAAAACTGAAAAAAAACATTAAGTCTTAGGAAAACTAGGGAGGTGGAATTTCCTCTTTACAGCAAAGAAACCCAAAAATTACTCTCGTCTTTAAAAATATTTTATGTAAATTTAATTACCGTCTTAATTTCTTTCAGCTTAGCTTCTTTTTTTTCTATAGTTTTCTGGGCAGCTATTTTTTTGTATTCATACATCCTGGTTCCAGCTGCTTCTTCTATCATGGACAAAATCTGGAAAGACAGAAACATTATATAAATGTTTTAAGAATCCAAGATAAAGAACTTCAATGGAGTTTACAAAAAGTATATAATTTAAGGTCTTAACTTCACTAAGCATCTTACCAAATAATGTCCCAAATGGATTAGGGAAGTTAAGTACATAGAAAGTACATGTATTACCCACAGCCCTAACATTCAATATTTCTCGCCTTTACTCCAATCCTGAAATCAAACTTCATGCTACACGGAGGTTGCAGAGTAAATCTCTTTTAAAACTGAAGCCAGGGGTGTCTGGCTGGCTCAGTCGGCTGAGCATGTGACTCTTGATTCTTGGGGTTGTGGGTTTGAGCCCCATGTTGGGTATATAAATTACCTAAAAATAAAAATCTTAAAATAAAAAAATTGAAGCGAGTACTCCTCCCTCCACTTTTCCTTCAAGTATAGGGGTGCCTGGGTGACTCAGCTGTTAAGCATCTGCCTTTGGCTCGGGTTGTGGTCCCAGGGTCCTGGGATCGAGCCCTGCATCAGGCTCCCTGCTCAGCGGGAAGCCTGCTACTCCCTCTCACACTCACCTTGCTTGTGTTCCCTCTCTCACTGTGTCTCTCTGTGTCAAATAAATAAAATCTTTTAAAAAATAATAAGTATTAAAAAAGTAAGGACTAACAATACTCAGTTGTCACTTTAGAAGTTTCTAATTAAAATTGTTCCAAGAGACTGCAGTCATTTTTTGCCAGGATGAAGCATGATTTAACACATGCATGCATTCCAACCATGGCACATGCTTTAAGAACTTCGGCAAGTAACTTAATTTTTCGTGCCCGTTTCTTCATCCACAGGGTACTTAATATCTCACAACACTGTTGAGAATTACACAAAGTAATTCATGTGAAAAGCACTCTGAAAAAGGCAAACACTAATCAATTACGATTTAAAAGTAGAACAATTTTGCCAGCACTCCTTTTTCAGAAGCTTCTACTCACCATCAATCCTTATTTCAACAGAATTATTTCTCTCGAAACCATTGATTTCTATGTATTCGGCAGGTTTCAAATTAGAAGTTTCCCTTAAGATGTTATCTAAAGATATGCATGACCTCTGTTCAAACCAGACTGCTGATACCAATTATCAGTTTCCTTAGTTCTTCTCAGTAGAAAAGAGTAACTACAGAGCCTTTGTTCCTATACAAATTATTCATTCTTTTATATCAACTCTTTTCAAGGGGGCTCCAAGAAAAAAATTAAAATTAAGTCTTAATATTCCATACCCTAAAGCAATTCACTGCATGCAATGAATCAGTTTCACTCAACTCTTTTTCTGTAGGGTTTAACTCTGAGATGGCACACTGGTTAGGCTGCTTGATATAGCCAAATTTCTTTTAATATTGGACACACAAAACTCTTAAAAGAAAACACAGGTTAAGCTCCTTGACATTACTCATGGTGAGGATTTTTTTGGATTTAACACCAAAAGCAAAGACAACAAAGGCAAAAATAAACAAGTGGGATTATATCAATCTGAAAGACTGCACAGTAAAGGAAACCACAAACAAAATGAAAAGGGTACTTACAGAATGGGAAGAAAACAGTTGTAAGTCATCAATCTGCTAAGGGGTTAATACCCAAATACATAAGGAACGTGTGTATGGGAAAAAACATTTTTCACAAAAGACATACGATGACCAATATGTATATGAAAGGTACTCAACATCACTAACCATCTGGGAAATGCAAATTAAAACCATGAGCTACTAGTTCTGTTAGAATGGCTATTATCACAAAGACAAGAGGGGTGCCTAGGTAGTCCAGTCTTGAAGCCTCTGCCTTTGGCTCAGGTCATGATCGCAGGGTCCTGAGATCGAGCCTGGCATCTGGCTCCCTGCTCCGCAGGAGGCCTGCTTCTCCCTCTCCCACCCCTGGTTGTGTTCCTGCTCTCACTCTCTCTCTAATAAATAAATAAAATCTTGGAGGAAAAAAAAAAAAAGTATTGGTGATGCTGTGGAGAAAAGGGAAACATTATATATTGTTGGTAGGAATGTAAATTGGGAGCAGTCAGTATGGAAAACTATGAAGGTTCCTTAAAAAATTAAAAATAGAACTACCATATATAATCCAACAACTTCACTTCTAGGTTATTTATCCAAAGAATACAAAGACACTAACTTGAAAAGTATCTGCACCTTCATTTATTAATATCAAGACATGGAAACAAAGTGTCTACAGACAGATGAATGGATAAAAAAATGTGATATATAAATATATATGTACAATGGAATATTATTCAGCTATTACAAAATACAATCTTGCCATTTGTGACAACATGGATGGAACTTGAGGGCATTAAACTAAGGGAAATAAGTTAGACAGAGAAAGACAAATACCATATAGTTTTACTTGTAAGTGGAATCTAAAAAGAAAAAAACAAAACAAAACAAAACTGAGCTCACAGAGAACATATCAGTGGTTACCAGAGATAGAGGTTAGTAGGTGAGCAAAATGGGTACAGGTGATCAAAGGTACAACCTCCCAGTTACAGAAGTCCTGGCGATATAAGGTACAGTATGCTGACTGTAGTTAATAATACTGTATTGTATATTTGAAAGTTACTAAGAGAATAACTCTTGAAGATATCATAAGATAAAATTGTTAACTGTGGTGATGGTTGACAAATGACTTTTTAACATCCATCATTTTGCAATGACTACATATATTTAATCACTATGCTGCATACCTGAAACTAATATGCCACTAACAACTCCATTAACAAAAAAATCTGCTCAACAATGTCCCATGCCTTTTCTTAAACTTTCTCATTTAATCCTCAAAATACCTGAGGTAAGGACTTTTGACTCTAACTTACACATGGGGAAACAAAGGCTCAGAAGTGTTATTTTACATAGCTTTAAAACGGTGGGGTGACATAGTGCCAAACAGTAGGAAAAAAAAAAAAAGAAAAAACAAAACATGACGTTCTTTACTAATTACTCTTAGTAATGTTCCCAAGAATTTAAATGGAAGAGATTATGTTTAAAAAATTGACTTAAAACCCCCAATATCTATAATTTTAATTTTTACTGTCCATAAAGAGTATTCTTACCTCTGGAGGTTTCATATTCAATACTTTTGTAATTCGACCCTAAAAAATAAAATGGCAGTTACTATAATGATAAATTAGAGTCACCTAAAGGCATACATGTTTATCTGCAATGAAGTTGTTCCATCCTAATATACCAGTCTTTTAGTTCTTTCTTTCTTTTACCTCCATTGCATTTGAGAACAAAGGTACCTTATAATTCCAGAATTTTGCTATTTACCTTTTTATTTACCAGTGATATACAGTTATTAATACCAAGTTAACTTAGAGCATATTTCTGAGACAATGATACAGAAGTCTCCAACAAGTATATAAATATATAAATGTTGGCATAATTATTGAACACTTCTTGATTTTTTTTTTTTAATGGCTGTGCTCCAAGATAATTTCTAGAAATATACTGCACACTTCTGGGCCTCAAATAAAACAGTAACATCTTTTATTTCAATGCCAGAATATCACTATCAAAAAACAAAACGAAACCACACACCCAACCCTCAGGGCATCATATTGCTTAGGATTTAGATTCATTTGAAATAAATTTTCAGCTTTGAGGCTGGGATGTGGTAAAAACAATGTTATTTCGGTTGCATCAGGATCCTGCCATTGGCCTTGCTGTGACTTTCTAAGAGGACAGATGGATGAGTCAAGTGAGATAACATAAGGATAAGACAATATTAGCACTTATTTTTCATTTGAATAAGTGTCTCAAGAAGAAATAACTTAAAATTTAACATATACTTGAAATAATAAAATGCTTGAATCCAGTACTTTAAAAGGATACACTATGACAATATAGTCTTAAAAATTTTTATAGTGACCATGTATTATTCTTATAATAACAAAATAAGTCAAGGAAAATTACTTCTAGACATTCTTCAAACTTCAAATGTGTATGTTAGAACATATCAGTACATATAACCAACCTAAACTCTTAACAGGTACCCAAATACCAGTATAATAGAAAATAAAAAACGGAAAACCCAAAAATAAGCACTTCTCCTATTATAATAACTTAAAAATAAACGATGTCAGAATCATTTATATAGAGAACATGAACAAAATACCTGCATGATGAGAAAGTGAGGGTTGTTAACATTAAGGCCAACAGAACAGAAGAGATCTTGTACTCTGGTATTGTTTGCATTTACTCCATTGATTAAATATTTATTTCTACCACCAATAACCACCTAAAAAAGAAGTATTTTAAAAAATAGAGATTATGCTAAGTGAAATAAGCCAAATAGACAAAGTCAATTATCATACGGTTTTACTTATTTGTGGAACATAAGGAATAGCATGGAGGATATTAGGAAAAAGGAAAAATGAAGGGGGAGAAATCAGAGTGGGAGACGAACCATGAGAGACTATGGACTCTGGAAAACAAATGGAGGGTTTTAGAGAAGAGGAGGGTGGGGGGATGGGTGAGTTTGGTGATGGATATTAAAGAGGGTAGGGATTGCAAGGAGCACTGGTTGTTATATGCAAACAATAAATCATGGAACACTACATCAACATTTAATGATGTACTGTATGGTGACTAACATAATTTAAAAATATATATATATATCTACACATACATACACATATATAAATGAACATACATATCCTGAACTAAGATGATAAATTCTCAAACATGTTTCACTTGTTTGTTCTGTCCAACTAATGGTAAATAAAACCAGTTCTGAGTAAATAAATAATGGAGGAAGTATGAGATGGTCAACAACAATATAGATTATTAGTCAACTGTCGTGACTTAATCCAACAACTTTTGCTAACTAGTCATATAACCATGCACAATCCTCCTAACCTCCCCTGCATTGGACAAGATCTCTAAGTCACTTTTGACCTTGTTTCCAAGTATGTGTAAAACATATTTGATCCCTCATCGCTCTTCCTGAAATTTTTCCACCCTCATAGGTTGGCCCCTTTCTTCCACTTTTTAATTTCCAAAGAACAGAAAGAAGTCAGATACTAAAAACTAAAGACAAGCAGTTTTGGTTTTTTTCATTTTTTAAGAGGGAAAGGAAGAGAGAGAATCTTAAGCAGGTTTCATGCCCAGCATGGAAACTCAGGAGATCATGACCTGAGCCAAAATCAAGAGTCAGAGGCTAACAAACTGAGCCACCCAGGTGTTCCAAAGACAAGCAGTTTGGTAACAATCCTTGACAAGATTCTAAAAGGGGTTAATAAAGACATGACTTGTGACTTCGAGAAAGAAAAAAGCATTAATCATTGAGCTTCAACGAGATACCAGCTTGTTAATTCTTTACTATAGAACTTACACTGTCACCTAATGGGCATAATCATCTCACCCATGTATTCTGAGGTCCTTAAAAAATGTTTCTCATTCTTCTCTCTGTATTTCCCAGTGCCTTCAAGAATGCCCAGCACACAGCAAACATTTAATAAAATATAGAGTGTTGGGCACCTGGGTGGCTCAGTGGCTTAAGCCTCTGCCTTCGGCTCGGGTCATGATCTCAGGGTCCTGGGATAGAGTCCCACATCCGGCTCTCTGCTCAGTGGGGAGCCTGATTCTCCCTCTCTCTCTGCCTGCCTCTCCGCCTACTTGTGATCTCTCTCTCTGTCCAATAAATAAATAAGTAAAATCTTAAAAAAAATAAATAAATAAAGAGTGTTAATTCATTTCTTTTTTTGACAGGAGTATTACGCTGATCATATATTAGTATATTTGAACAACAGACCTAAAAGACATAAGTACTTTAACAAAGTCCTTATGACAATATTTTGGTGAAAATACAGGCATACAGATTGCATGAGGACAGGAATTTTAGGTAGATTAGTAGCAGACTTACTGAAAATTCCTAAAAGGTATTTGATGGATGCTTAATGACACACAACTGGACTTTAGCCTCGTCAATGCCTTATTTTTTTTTAACCAGAGTTTGATATTGAAATAGAAAGGGGACTTGTAAGTTACATAATGCTAAGATGGAGAGTAAATAGGACTTAACAACTGACAAAGTAATATTGTATGACTATAAGAAAAAGGGACAAATGTATGGTCCTGCACTGGTTTTAAAAACCTGCTTACAGGGCGCCTGGGTGGCTCAGTGGGTTAAGCCTCTGCCTTTGGCTCAGGTCGTGATCTCAGGGTCCTGGGATGGAGGCCTGCATCGGGCTCTCTACTCAGCAGGGAGCCTGCTTCCCCTCTCTGTCTCTGTCTGCCTACTTGTGACCTCTCTCTCTGTCAAATAAATAAATAAAATCTTTTTGAAAAAAATTTTTTAAAAACCTGCTTACATAAACAGCAGTAACAGCTAATAACACACATTTAAAAAATTAGAGTGATTTTAAGTAAATCGGATATGAATTCATAATGCATTATGAACTTGCCAATGTCATATAGGTGAAAACAGAAGAGCACTTAAAATGAGAGAAATGACAGTTCTGCTTAATCCTGTCCTAAGGAGACTAATTCTGGTAAATCCAATTTAAGGTGTCATGCATTAAAAATAATAAAGGCATAAAAAACTACGGCAAATTTGTATTCAGTGTGATCAGACAAGTGACGGAAATAGAAATTATCAGTTGAAAGACCTAGAGAGATTTAGCTTAAATATTTAACACCTAAATATTAAACCTAAATATTAAAACATGGAATACATTAGATTTTCTTCTCAATGCTAAGAACCAGATTTAATGTGTAAAAGTTGATGACAATATTTTGACTCATTTTATAGCAGTAACTTTTTAATTAGACCTGTCCAGTAACAGAATAGATGGCCTAGATAACTAGATCCCAAGTATAGGTATTCCAGCACAGAGAAGATTCAAGTATTAAGATTTAAGCATGTTTGAGTGCCTATACTGATTGATGGCTTTTCAGATCCCTTTCAATCCTCTTGGTAAATGGTAGAATTTGCATGATCAAATTTTTAACATAAGGAAGATACTGTTAAGAAATCTAGTCAGCATTTGATCAATTCTGCTCATAAACTCTCTCTCCGTGAAAGATGTATTGCCAAAAAACACCTCGGACTTAAGTTCTTAGATATCCAAATATTTTGAAGCCACTCACCTGCCTTGTTACTGTAATTTCATCATGAACCTCAAATCCTAAAGGGCTTTGCTTTTTGTCAGAATTATCAAATGTGATTGACACAGAGGCTTTGGTAATACCAGCCTGCCCATTTTTGTAAACTAAATCTTGTAAATTAGAAGCCCGAACCTAAAATAAAAGAAAAGTTTAACAATTACAAAATCCCCTACTGCACAAAATGGCACTAAAAATGGGTTTCTTGCTGTCGCAAAACCACCCCTGTAGTATCCATTAAGTAGTAAGGACAGACAGTTGCATTCAGAAGCAAGGAAAAATGCAAGAAAAGCAAGGAAAACGGGAAACTACCTAACATGAGTGCCTTTCTCCACAGGACTTTTCCACCCCTGCAAATTGTTTTCTACTCAGTTCTTAACTGAAGTTCATTTGAAAGACAGAAAGACAGCATCTAAGAATTTCAGTGTTCATCCAATTCCTTTCGATCCTGAAAAGGCATTATAATGCAGGGTGAGTGGGTAGGAATACAGACTCTGGAAGAAGACTGCCTTAAAGAACGCCTGACTTTGAGTATTGCTCCCAACATCTTAAAGGGATAAACCTTACACAATCCTAAGTTTCTGTTTTCTCATTTGAAAAATGGAGTAATAATATCTACCTCTAAAGGACTGTAGTCTAAGACAATTTGCATAAACAAAACTGCAAATGAAGAGAATACTGGCAATAGTCTCTAAGTTCAATATGGAGTCCCTTGAGGCTCCCCAAACTTATAATTCACATAAATCAGAAAGTTTACCTGAGACAGGTTGGAGATGCCCAGCAAAAAGCAGATGGAGTCCAATATGTTGGATTTTCCACTACCATTTAAACCAGTGATAGCATTGAAGAGGGGGTCAAAACCATTGACTTCAGTCCTCTGAGCATAGGACTTAAAACCTTCAAGGATGATTGACTTAACATGCATTTTCACTAGGGACTTGGACAGGTAAACTGCTAGGAATCAAACAGTCCACAAAGAAGTTCTATACAAAACAGAAATATACAAATGGGACAGAAATTTGTAATCATAATATAGGTAAATGACTAAAACATAAGAATGACAGCTTAATAGAAATAAAACAGCCACTTGCCCAGCTACTTCCTCTGATGTAAAGACACCTTTTCCAACTTAATTGGAAGTTAATTAAACCATTAATTCAACCTGGAAGTCAACGACTTATTTTTCTAGGCTTACCTTCCATCTTTTATCATACTCTAACAGAAACTGATTATTTCATAACCCACCCTCTTTGCCCATAATGTCCTGCCCCCCAAAACTGACTTGACTCGCTCTCCTTACTACACTCAAGTCTTTGTTGAAACGTCACCTTTATGGGGTCTTTCCTGACTTCCCTATTTAAAAACGCACCTGTCCCCGTCCCCTCACTCTTTTTCCTTCATCGTACTTAAAGATGACACTAAACAGTATTTATTTATTCGTCTATCCAGACTTTCGTAATACAAGTTCCTGTAGAATCTCTGCCTGCGTCCACCGCTCATGCCCGAATAGTGCTAGACTCCAGGGCGTCGGGAAAGGGGAGTGTCATCAATATTCACTAAACAGTTGAATCCCATATACTCTCCGGCTTGTTGTCACTCGGCCTGTTCCCTCCCCCTACCAGGCTTTTCTATCAACACTTGCTTGCCCTACTCCAAGGCTGGATAGGAAGTAGCCATGCTGTCAAAAAAGCCATTAGGAGTGATTGTAGTTTGAGGTCCCTTCTTGCTAAACCGGCTCTCCCCAAGAACACACATTCCTCTCTAGCCAAGGAATGCCAGACTAGGCCCAACCTGCCGCGAGCACGCACCCGCCTCACCGCTGCGCTCGGCCGTCCGGGCTTGAGGCGCCTTAGAAGCTACTCTCGGTTACAAGAGCAGTAAGCCGGCCCACTCTGCCGGGCTTCGGGAGCTATCAAGAAGACTCCAGCACAGCGGCTGCAACACTCACCCCACGATCGGCACCCGGGCCGGAAATATTTATACCTTTGAATTTCGGCGCGAGCAAAGGACCCCACCACCACGGCCTATTTCATTGGCCGGTGCCTAGGAGATGCCTTACTTAGAGTCTCCATTTTCCCCTCCCATCGTACAATCAAAGTAACAGGGAGATAGGAACGAGCGTCACGACAGGGGCAGCTCCAGGAATGCGACGGCTGGGGCCTGAGGACTAAAGGAGCAAGTGCCGTGTGGTGAATTCCGCGTCCGGCACTCCTTGGGCAGCCATGCACCGCGGCCTCGGGGCCTCGCGCTTCGCCGGCCCCGCCCCATCCTAGGCCCCTTGGGCCTCGGGCTCTCCCGGAGGCCCCGCCCCGTGCAGAGTCTCGCGGGCTTTGAGGGGCTCGCCGGTCCGGATTGCTGTAGTTTTAAGAGTCGTGGAGGTAGAGAGGTGGAAGTCTTGTTGCCGGTGTCTTCGTTGTAGTTCAGAAGCCTCAGAATTTACCCGATTTGGCTCACATTTATCAAAAAAAGGAGGCTGCGCTCTGTCCGGGCTGGAGAGGCGCGGGACTTGGAAGGACGGTGGGGCGCGTTCTGACCCCGCCCCTCTCGGCTCCGGACCCTGGCGGGCTTTTTCATCTCAAATTTCCGGATGGGGAGGGACGTTAGTTCTCGGGGCCGTCGGCGGCCGCTGTGCTGATCCCAGAGGAGGAATTGCGTGGGGCCGGTAGCAGGAGGTGGACAAATACCTCCCCGCACTTCGATAAAGCAGTGGCAGAACTAACATTTTAAGAGAATTTTTTTGGAAACCCGACAGCTAATATTTATTGAGCTTTGTGTGCCAGGCTGGGTTCCAAGGGCTTTAAAATTCGCAGCGACTCTGAAATCCGTGACACTGTTCTCATTTTATAGATGAGCGAACTTAATTGGAGTAGTAAGTGGAGAAGCTGGGATTTGTTCCCAAGCGGTTTAGCTCCAAAGCGAATACTCTTAAATTGCTGTATACCTTTCCTCTTCATGTTCAGAATCCAGGACCACTAATAACAGATTCTGCATTTATTACTGTGTATTGTTCTTAACAAGCAAAACTGACCAATTTACTCACGGTTGAGCATACTGGTAATAGTAATTTAGGAAGAACCGCTTCAGAGTGCGCTGTGGTGCTATCCCTAGGTAATGTATAAAAAGATGTTGCAGCCGGTATATTACTTTAAACCATTTATTTAAAATTTTCTCCCTCCTCCCCCAATGGCTTTGCAGCATTGGACAGGGGTCAGACTACTGACAATTACCAAGAATGGGCCTATGTTTTTAAATTCTTTCTCTACTTAATAACATAAAATAAGTTTGGGGTGGTTTTGATTTGTTTACTAAAGAATTATTTACTCTCATATCCCACCCCCTTCTGTACTGTCAGTGGTTACCGGCCTAACATCTTTTAGTTAAGTATTTATCTTTGTCTACTTCAATTCTTGCATCTGCTGCATTCTATAACTCGTATGTATTGGTTCTATTTAATTCTTTAGTTAAATTTTTTATTTGAATTACGGTATCATTAACATAGAATGTTTATTAGTTTCAGGTGTACAATATAATGATTAAATACTTCCATACAACACCCAGTGCTTACAAGTGCATTCCTGAATCCCCATCACCTATTTAACCCATGTCCCCACCCACCTCTCCTCTGGTAAACATCCACTTTTTTCTCTAGTTAAGAGTTTGTTTCTTAATTTGTCTCTTTTTATATTTGCTTGTTTTGTCTCTTAAATTACACATATGAATGAGAGCATGTGGTATTTATCTTTCTGTCTTACTTAGCATAATTCTCTAGCTCCATCCATGTCATTGCAAATGGTCTATTCAGTTTTAATATACATTTATTTTCAACAATGTCCTCTTCATCACTTTGTGAGTAAATATTTTAATTTGCCAACCAACCCTAAAGTGGGTTTTACCAAGTTGTGAAATAAACGTTTCTTTGGGGGTGAAAATAGATGCTATTAGCCTTTCCACTTATTTAATAGATTAATAATTAGCTTATGTATTTACGTGAAATGGATTAAAACAGATGCAGATGCACTTTTTGCTGGATGAGCACCTCTGAGTTGTTATAAGAATATACATATGTACTTCCACTGAAAGTATTTACTAAAATGAAAATTACTTATTAAAGGAGAGATCTATATCAGTTTTAGTCTTCCAGCATGCCAGGAACAGTAAGGAATTTCCATTAGTATGGATGAACTTGAGGAAATAACTAGTGCCTGACTTACAACTGCCTCTTGAGATCACAGGGAAATGGAGATGATCAAGGCACAAAGCCATTCATACTCCCCAATTTAGAGAGGGAAGGACTGGAAGTAAAGATAAACCATAGGGTAAAAGTAGTAAAAATAAAGCACTGTTCTTGTTTCATCACCATGGATCAAAATCTTTTGGAAGTTTCAAGATTGGCAGGCTTGTGGGGTTTTAGTCCTTATGTACAAGGCAGCAGCACCAACAAAGGCACTGATAAAACCAGAAGGGGGACCTAGGAAAAAGATTTGGTCCACTCTTCCAGAGCACTGGGAAGGACGGTTTTTCGCTGGGCATACATTTCTAATTTTAAATTCTAAAGTAGCTCTTTTGGGGGCCTAGATGAATCATCTCTCCCTGCAACTTAGAACAGAAGAAATAATGAAAGGACTTTATCTTCCCTGCAGACATAAGGAAAGGTTGATTCATTTTGTTGAGAGATTAATTTGGGGTGCAAAGGGATGAATTGATAATGATGGGAAGTTCATATTGTATAACTGTATTGCATAGCAGCACACTTTGACTACACCAAATATAACCTGTTTGACAAGAAATAAAGCTGAGCATAATTTAAGGTATAGAAAAGGAGGTGACTATTCATTCACCTATGGGATCTGGTTAGACCCATTCATTTTCATTTCAGTGACAAAACTTTTCAGTACTACATGTTCTGTTTGGTTGTGAAATCTGCCTATATTCTTTCATCATAACCTCTATTATTTTGCCTTTTTAATCAAATATCTTTATATTCTCTTTCAGGAACTTGCAGCTTTTGAATTCCTAACTCTACTGTTTACAACATTTGCTGAGTTTTACTCATAGTGATTTATATCCTCCCGTGGTACTGTTCTGGGATGGGGTTGTTTTGTTTATGGGAGTCTCTTATGCCCTGAGTTGTGAAAGAGTCCCTTCAGAACAGTTATGTATTTGTTTCTGCCAGGGTTTTTTGGCTCTTAAATATCCCGGGGCATTTGTGAATGATTATTTCTCAGTTTGTGGTTCCTGAATTATGCAGATATTGTAAATTTATATCTTGCAGGCCTGGGGTTTTTATTTCTCACAGGTACCTTTGGTTTTTTAACCCCTATCCAAAGCCCCAAGCAAAGAACAAACTTCTTTTCTTCCCCAGACTTGTAGGGGGAATTCTTCCAGTCCTAGTGACTGGCAGTTATTTAAGGCTCCAGGTTTAACCTAAGGGCTTAGTTCCTTCTACTGAGGCTCCTGGTCTGTATGCTTGTGCACGGAAACGCAGCCACTGGCTCCTGAGCCATATAGCCAAGGGTAAAATGGGGGAGGGCTGCAATTTTCCAGTTTCTTTCTGGCATTGAGAATTTCCTGTCTGTTGTTGTTGTTGTCATTGAGCTTGGCATATGGTTTATATAATACTTATTATTGTATTTTATACAGTATTACTATATAAAGAGAAGTTCAGTCAACCATATTAGAGGAGATATTCTTGATGTAATTTCTGAATGTAGGTGTGTTGGTGGGGTGAAGTTAGGAGCTGGCAACCAAGAAAGAATTCTTAAGATCCCTTTGCTGCAAAAAGGTGGTTTTATTAAGGCACAGGGACAGGACCTGTGGGCCGAAAGAGTTGCTGCACTGGGGTTGTGAGGAATGTCTGATTATATACTTGGGAGTTGGGGGGAGGTTAAGGCAGAAGGGAGGTTTTCAAAAGAACTTTTGTATGCTCAAGAGGACCTACAAGATATTGAGACCTTGCCATTGTCAAGTTAAGGTGGTTTTTCCCTCTAGCAAAGCATTAGCATTAAGACGGCTGGGAGTTTCCAGAAGCAATGTCATACTCTGCGTATCACAAGTCCTTGTCCAAGGGCTGTTGGTTATAAGGAAATTTTATTTTATTTACATTCCCTTCTACCTTTGTTTACCACACCGCTGTGGATGAGTAGGTGATGTTAGGGCTCCTGGAAATTGAGTCGTTGGGTCTCTGGTAGTTAGGCTATTGATAAGAATTCTTTTTTCTTGTAAATCACTAATACATTTGTAAAGGAATAGAAGCTCTTGTCTTGTGGGACTGTGATCTCTATTAGTTAACCGTTTGTTTTTGTTGGTTTTGGTTTTTGGTTTTTTTGTTTATTTACCCTTTCCTTAGTTTGAGGGCTGCCAGGAGTGCCTAAGGAATGTCATATAGATCCCACCTGGGAGTGGGGGTGGGGGGTTTTCAGGGTGTCAGCTGGTGCTTTGTCTTCAGTTCCCTCATCATTCTCATTCATCATTCTCACATTTCTTGAAGAACATCAGGGATCTGTTTTGCACCTGCCAAGCATTGCTTTCAGATTCTTACATTCCACAAAGAAAGTAGCTTTTCCTAAAAAACAGAAGGAAGTCTGGTACCAACTAGATCTTAAGAAAGTATTTTCACACAGTACTCACGAAATCCGAAATCTTCTTGTTTCATATTTGTAATTTCAGTTTTTCAGCTCTCCTTGGCTTTTATCACTTCCATGCTGGGTTACGGCCAAAGTTACTCATCTCCCTTCTTCTATTTTGCCACACCCCTTCCTTTATGGAGATGATTACTGGCTCCCCTTTTTCAAATCTAATTCATTGTTCTCAAATTGTTATTTCATTGTTCTCTTTGTCCTGATGGTATCTTACTTTTTATTTCAAATCCATACACATCTGCTTGACCTTCCTCCAACTGGTTCCCTTTTATTACTAAGTTCTTATTAGATCCAAACAGACTCTTCACTCTTGGATTTTTATTTCACAAACTCTGCCTCTTTAATTAATATTTTCTCTGTAGTCCTCTACATCATTCTTCAGTCCTCTAGAGTCACAAGTATTTCTTATTTGAATTCTGACTTAAATTACGACTTCAACAAATACGTATTAGTACCAGTCTCTGCCCTCTCTAAAGTTCTACAAAATATTCACGTTTCTATATCGGAAATACGGTATCTCTGGCTATTCCCTTTCAGTCTCCACACTCCCTCTACTCCATTCTCCCCAAATCTCACTCCCACATTTGAAGATGGGCTCTTGCCCTTTGTTTTCCAAGGGACTTCAGGCGAGGATAATGTAACAGCAATACATTTCTAAGAGTTGGAGGTTTTTTTCCTTCAAAATGTAGAATTTGTGGGACGTTCACGGCAGAGCTCATGATCTAATTCTCTTATAAGATCAAGATCTAATTCTCTTTATAAACCTGTCCATGGGCAATGAAAATCATGTCTCTCAGTCTTTTCTGCCATTTCCGGTTCTCCTCTTCCAATTTCTATGGGTCACTGCTTGGAAAAAATAAATTGCTTTTTGACTTCTATAAGGACAAGCAATAATGTACAGCATAGAATAATCTAGATCCATACATAATAAAAAAAAGTTTTTAAGAGAAACAGATTTTACCTACAGTATTAAAAATGTTACGATATTAAGCAAAGCTGTTTATTTTCTTGGTGCTATATACTAAAATCTTTATTCTAGCAGAGAACCATTGCTCTACATTTGTATAAACCTGAGTATCCATTCAGGTGATTCTCCAAAAACAAAGGCTTTTTATCCCCAAAAGTTTAATCCTTCTGATAGGTCCCCCAATAATAATAGGTCCGTGATTAAAGGAGCGAGACTGATACAAAGCAAAGGTCAAGCAAAGCTTTATTATTTCGCGCAAAGCATCAAGAATCAAACCTAACGTTCGGGGCCGCACCTCTTACAAGACAGGGCGACCTTTCTGTTTCACAGACTAGCTTTTAAGGGCAAAGGCCATGCGGTTGGGCCTGGCCACGCACAGGTGGCCAATGAAATTGTAACACACAGAGAAAGCTGCACGGTGATGCTAGGTGACCAATTGAATTACAATTTACACTATAATAGACATTTGACCTAGCCTATCACCTTGGTTAGAATTGGCGCCCAAAAGGCTCCCAAAGGGCGGGGCCCATACTCCTTGGTAGCTAGGGAGACAGTATGCAATCCCCCACTGATCAATGTCTCCACCTGGCCTGACCTACCCTTGTATCTGGGCTTTGTTACCTGGGGCTGGTTTCTGGGACTTGTTTTTAAGTAAGTCCTCTGGGGGAAGGGGAGCAGGGACAGTTTAAGGGTTAAACAACAAGGTTATTGTTTAACCTGGATGGAAGCCTCTGGCTAAATAGGTCCTTACACTTCACATTTTAGGGGAAAAAACAGGGCTTGCAACTTTCAAACAACAGTTTTGCCCATCACTGCTCTTCAAGGATTTAAAATAATCTTATTTCAGACTTACCCCTTGAGTCATCTTTTTGTTATTAAGTAATTTTATTCCTTAAAATATGGTTGTATACTTGTGCTGTGTCAAGTTCCAAACACTTTTCCTAAATTACTTTATGTAACTCAATAATTATTTATTTATTATTATTATTTTTTCTTAAGTACACCCATGCCCAGTGTGGAGCCCAAGGTGGGGCTTGAACTCACAACCCTGAGATCAAGATGTGAGCTGAGATGAAGAGTCCGATGCTTAACTGACTGAGCCACCCAGGTGCCCCAAGAATTCTTTTATTATCTCCATTTTATAGATGAAAAAGCAGGATCACAAAACTAGACTTTGATCACAGAGAAAAGCTAGGACTAAAGTCCATCCGTTCAATAAATGCTCACGTACTTAAAATGTCCGTGAATAATACAACAACAATTTCTGCCTTATGGAGCTTAGATTAGTGGATATCTTCTTATTTTATAGAATCAAAGCATAACTTTTTGCAATAATCTTATACTGCCCTAGAAATAGACAGCAGTCTTGATGCATCCAGTAATTTTCCTTTCCATGTGACTACCGAAGCCCTCAAGTCATTGAAACCCAGGTGACCTGTTTCACCAGATGCTGGACATTCTCAGTCAAGTTTGGATTTAGAGTGGGTACCCAAGTTTAGGTCAAAAACATAAAATATGAACAATTTTAACCAAGAATCCAGGGAGTGGATTCTTAGCGAAGAAGTAATATCCCACTAAGAATAAATGACAGGCTAGAAAGGCAGATTTGTAAATGTTTATAAAAAGCAAATTGGATTTAGCACAGGTAGAAGTGCTGAGCAGGGACAATAGGAGGAAATGTTCTTCCTGGTGCTGGTCAGTGGCATCTTCTTATACAAAGAAGTGTTGCCAACAATTCTGCTTATACTAATTTGGAGTAATTTTTTATTTTGAATATTTTTTATTAGTTAATGGGATCTAGGAGTATAATATAATAACCTGCTAAGAATTTCTCTGCAAATGGCAGTCGGATTAGTCTTATTCATGAAACTCATAAATAAGCTATAATTCAACATTTTATGTCTAGGGAAAATAAAACTGGGGTCATGCTGTTTAAGAGGGTAAGGGAATTTAAGGGAACACTAGGGGATTTACAGCAGATTTATGATGAAGATACATTCTAACTGGGAGCTTAATTGTGATTTAAATTACAGGTCAAGCTGTGCAATGTGTTTTTAGGAAAAAATCTTTGAGGAGGTAGAGTGTACTTGTTTAAAGAAAAAACAGAAAGCAAATGAGAAAAGATTGCATTTTCTGTTTTTCTTTAAAACTTTCAAGCTGTTTTAAGTCAAATTGCCCCTGAGTTCCTGATGTTGGCTGTTGTGAAATTTCTTTATTTTACTTTCTTTGTGTTATTCTCACCCTCTGTTCCGGAGCAGTTATTTCACTTGACAGTAACAAAAAGATGTAGGCAGCATATCTGCCAGCAAACTAACATGGAAACCGGAGATAAGGTATTCTCAACCTTTCTAGAATTGTGACATCCTATCATTTTAGGCTGACTCACACAAAATTAGTAAGTTCTGCAGATGGAAGAGCCCTTGAAGAATTATGGCTGCTCATTTTGCCAATGGGAAAATTAAGTCTTCTAGTGATTTTCCTAAATTTACTCTGTATCTCAAGTAAATTAAGGTCTAATGAAGAAATAAAACATGCATATGAATAATTTTAATTCAACATATAAAGAAATTACTTCCCTGCAAAATAAAAATTAAAACAGATAATCAGAGGTTGACTCTGTAGGGAGGCATTGTGCTTGGAAAAGAACAGTTAGACCTGACAGCTCAGATTCTTACTCTCTGACATTTCCCTCACCCTCCAAAAATTCCTCAATACTTAACCACAACCACCATTCAGGATTCAGACATGAATGGGATGGCATCAGGAGTAAGGAATGGGGACAGAGGGCCTTGAGATGAACTGCTCTCCCTTTAAGTCTCTGAAACAAGGCCAAGTCAAGAATGCAACATTTAAACAATCTTCTACTGGAGCTTTAGAACAATGGGGAAATAGTCCATAGAAAATGGTGAAAGAGAGAAAAACCTAGCTTGCAAATCATGACAGGGGACGGCAGATACTCTGGGACTCCCAGACTTAGGGTCTTCTGTGCAAGACCCCAAAGAAACAAATGGCACTAGTATGTTCTATCAATTTCTCATGTTATCCTCCTCCCCACCGTTTTCCGTCTTAGTTTCTCTATGCCTCAGCTTTAAGGAGCAGCTTCATAGTCATTCACTTACAGGACCTTTTCCCCATTCAAAGCAAACATAACACAGGACTGGTGTAGAGTGCCAAGAGAGTCCAAAAGAGGAAAAAAATGTGGCTGAACACAGCATCATTTCCTGGTATGGTTTCCCTAGATGGCTTTTGAGGTGCATCCTTAAAGGTAAATATGCTTTTGACAGTTGGAGATCAGGAAACAACAGTCCAAGTGGACAGATCATTGTGGACAAAAATTAAGAGGTATCAGTTTCCATAGGTGATAACCAGGTACAGGCTCCAGTGATTTTATTAGAATTGATATTACTCTTGTCGTGGATGATGTGTTGCCTCACACAAAACACCCTTCAGGACAGAGGCAGAAGTTCCTTCAGCTGCCAGGAGCAGTGGCTGCGGAGAGCGCAGAGCCGAGCCCCTTCCCAGGCACTGCTCTCCCCTGAAGGAAGCTGCCTAGCTGAGATCACACCTCCTCTTCTGTGATTCGGCACATCCAATGGCTGGCTGATACACTGACACAAAAACCCTTTGCTTCAACCAGAACAGATATGAAGGGTCATCTAAATATTTCCCCCGTACTGTCATCAGGGGCGCTGTGATTGAATCACAGTTCAGCATCTCCCTGGGGCCAGTTCTGTTTTCTGCACTTGGTCACGGGAGTTGTTGATCTGGACAGCCCTCTTGGATTGACTTTCTGCATAGCAGTCTCTGGTCTCACTGTATTCTCTGGGGAACCCCTTAAGAAAACTCCAGATATAATTTGAGACACAATAGGCTATTTTAATAACATTTAACACAGAATTGGGAAAGCCTAAATACTATATATGACTAGAAGTGCTGGCTTGTGGTCTCTGTGGTAACAAGTTGGCATTGAAAATTAAGTGCCAAGTTGCTAAACCAATTTATATCACGCTGACAAAGAACTGGAAAGGAGAGAAATTGTATTTGAGCTGTGATCTGGCTGTCCTCAAGCTTTGCCAAGACCATCAATCAGTTCTGGTCATTAAGTGTTAGGGGCTCTATCAGTAAGATTGTTTCAGGAAGTTATGCTGTGGGAAAACAAAATGAAACCAAAACCACACAAAAATTATCAAAGGCTTAAAAAGCAACAGTGGTTTATTTCTTGTTCATGCTGTATATCCACTATAGGTCAGAAAGGGGAAGAGATATTGCTGCTTATAATCACTATGGGAGATAGACTAATGGAGTAGTCAAGTCCCTCCCTTAGAGCCTTACAGATGTCGGAGCACCTGGGTGGCTCAGTCAGTTAAGCTTCTGACTCTTGGTTTCAGCTCAGGTCACAATCTCATGGCTGTGAGATGGAGCCCTGTGTCAGGCTCTATCAGTGCAGAGTCTGCTTGAGATTTTCTCTCTGCCCCTCTCCCTAGCTCACTCTCCACCCCCACCACCACCCCCAACCCCCGTCTAAAATAAATAATGAAATCTTAAAAAAAAAAGAAAGAAAGAAAGAAAAAGAAACTTACAGATCCCTTCTAGAGGGAACATGAGCTCTGGAATGGTCTAAAACTAGAATTTAACATGCTCTACCCAAAATAACATTACTTACACTCACAATTTACCAGAAAGGAGCAGGGACTGGAATAATTGGCAGGCTGCAGGGGCACCTGGGTGGCTCAGTGGGTTAAAGCCTCTGCCTTTGGCTCGGGTCATGATCCCGGGGTCCTGGGATTGAGCCCCACATCAGGCTCTCTGCTCTGCGGGGAGCCTGCTTCCCACCCTCACGCCCCCCCCCCCCCCGCCACCATCTCTGCCTGCCTCTCTGCGCACTTGTGATCTCTGTCAAAAAAAAAAAATTCTAAAAAAAAAAAAAAAAAATTGGCAGTCTGCTTTAATGAAGACTTGGGGGGAAATCTTGGACTCTAGAAAATAAGAAAAAATTAAAATCTGGTTAATCTCAATTTGCAATGAAGTTTTTAAAAAGGTTGGTAGTAAGTAATCATTGATCCTTTATTATCTTTCAAATCATATCTGTACTGTTTAGATTTTACATTTATTTTATAAACATGTGCTAGTTACCTTTTATTTAAAAAGTGCCCTGATTGTTAGTCTTGGAGCATAACTATGAAATATCTCTAGAATGTTTCTTTAAATACATTTGTATCTAATTGAAGACATAGGCATTTGAAATATACAGGAGAAGAGAACAAAAACAGGATAGGGGCAATGTTAAGTGAGTGCAAAGGAGGAAATGGTTAAGTGCCAAGTTTTATGTCTGAGACTGGACAGGACAAAACTGTACCCTCTACAAGTACACTTGAAAATACTCTTCTCGGGTGCCTGGGTGGCTCAGCCAGTTAAGTGTCTGCTTTGGGCTCAGGTCATGATCCCAGGGTTCTAGGATAAAGTCCCACATCAGGTTCCCTGTTAAACAGAGAGCATGCTTCTCCCTCTCCCTCTGTCTGCCACTCCTCCTGCTTGTGCTCTCTTCCTCTCACTGACAAATAAATATATAAAATCTTTAAAAAAAAAAAAAAAAGAAAAGAAAATACTCTTCTGATTTGAGTTATATAGAAGAGCTAGATAAGGAAAAGTGAATGTTATACTATTGTTTTTAAACCCACTTCTTGATTTTCATTTCCCCCTCCCATTTAAGACCCTTCTATTTACATTTAAATTATTTTTCCATATATAGCACCACAAATCTTCATGCTCTTAGGATAAATTATAATGAACTGAAAGCTAATACCATAGCTCCTTGAAATCAGGAGCCATGCTTTTTTGGTATTCTGTACACTCTCTTCCAAGTTAATGATGATTTATGGTGATAATTACAATAAATTGCAGCTCTAATGCCTCTTACAGCTTATAAAGCAAGTTTACATATACTATTAAAGTTATTTCCACAACATGCTCATGAGATAGGTTCGGGAAGTTTTAATAAAATTATTCCCATATCAGAGATAGAGAAGTTGAGGCTGAAAGAAATAAAATGACTTAATTACAGTTGCAGTTATTTATAGCTGTGAACAAACCACCTTAAAATGGTGGCGTAAAATAATGGCACTCATTTATTTTGCTCATTTGAGGGCTGACCGGGCTCAGCTAGTCAGTCCTCACTTGGGATCATGCAATTACCTGATGGCTGGGGCTGAGGTCACCTCAAAGGTTTCATTCATTGTCTGATGCCTGGGCGGGGAAGATTCAAACATCCTGTATGAGAACTGCTGGGGCTCTCTAAAGCCTAGCTCTCTCTGTGGTCTGCCTACAGTCTTTCCACTTTAGACGTGGGCCACCCCAGGAAGGGCTATAAACTTAGCAAACCTGGTTCTCTGCGGCTGAAGCAATCCCTGATGGTAGTGACAGCTGAAGACCATCTGCCAACAGGACTCCCAGCAGCTGAGGCAGCAAGTTCTTCATTAAAGGAGAATTACTCACTTTGGCTCCAAATACAGTACCCTCCTATTATACCATACTGTCTCCACTAATACAACATTACTAATCTGTAGACATTAATAAATGTTAATTGTGAATTAATTATACTGTGAAAGTATATAATCACATTGGGACACTTTAGCAATTATATAGCTCTTTGCATGTACATCTATTACCAGAACATGCCATACCTTACTAATTTGAGGGTATCAATGAGATCACACAAAATCTTGCTTGCTTCAAGCTCCCACATACTCCTCCAACAATTCCAGCTCCCTTCCTTTCAGAGTAACCATCCTTGGATATGTATGGGAATGCCTCTAGATGGGATATATGGACTATAAATCTGTCCAGGGGATCAATGGTTATCAGCCTTGATTTACTGCTCCAGGCTGCACTGCCAGTGCTCCTATCCCTAATTCCTGGCTTGCTGCAGTGGAGAGTCATTGCTGTGATCCAACCTATCCATCAAGATCCAGAGACTCCTTTACCCAACTGCTTAATCAACATTTCCATTATTATTAAGTCAGAATCTCAAAATTTACTTGTCCAAAACCGAACACCCGATTTTGCCCACTGAAACCCCTATGCTTCTATATTTCAGTAAATGTCGTAACCATGCTTCAAAACCTAGAAGTCATCCTTGATTCCTTTCTTTTGCATTCCAGGTATAAATACCCAAAATTATATTATTTACTTGTTCATCTATTTATTTTCTCTCTCCTCCTCCTCCTCAAATTTCAGCTTCATGAAAATAGAATATTCATTTGTTCCATTCCCTAGTGTGTGTCTAGCACCTGCAAAAACTTGGGTCTAAGGGTGCCTGGGTGGTTCAGAGGGTTAAACGACTGCCTTCACCTCAGGTCATGATCCTGGAAGGATGGAGTCCCACATTGGGCTCCCTGCTCAGCAGGGAGTCTGCTTCTTCCTCTGACCCACCCCCCTCTCATGTTCTCTCTCTCTCATCTTCTCTCTCTCAAATAAATAAAATCATAAAAAAACAAACAAACAAAAACTTGGGACTATGATTTACAGAGAGTAAGCACTAGATAAATATGCCTCAACCGTTCTACTGAGATGCTACCCCAAGAAGATACATCAGCCCTAAGCAGAGATAGTTCTTAGTGGGCTTAGAATCAGGCCATCTCTACCACCACTATTTACAGAATACCAGCGACTCTCAAGATTTCCTGACGTCACTACCAGGATCACTAATATGATGGAGACTTCCCAGGTGCTGGCCTCTGAAACTGTTTTGTCTTTCTTTTAACGGCACCATGTCCAGTGGCCTATGATGGCATAAGCCGGCATTACTATGGCCGCTATGCTAATACCACTGCATTTGTGAAGTATTTATGTTCAGTTGTAAAAAGAAGTATTCCACAGCAGAAATATTTGAGTCCCAAATCATTCCGGAGTCTAGTGAAACAGACCTTTCAATTGATACACAGCCCCTTTTATTCTCCCTGGACCTGGACACAACCATAGCTGGGTTAGGATGGATACAAATTAAAACTTAACACTGAAAGGGGCCAGTTTCCTTTCAGACTAACTCTTGCCATTCTTTTCTTTTTTTTTTTTTTTTTTTTAAGATTTTATTTATTCATTTGACAGTGAGAGACACAGTGAGAGAGGGAACACAAACAGAGGGAGTGGGAGAGGGAGAAGCAGGCTTCCCACCGAGCAGGGAGCCCAATTCGGGGCTCGATCCCAGGACCCTGGGGCCATGACCTGAGCTGAAGGCAGACACTTAGAACCTTATAGATCTTGGGGCACCTGGGTGGTCACCCAGGCACCCCTAATTCCTGCCATTCTTAAAGAGAATTCTCTTGGCAGAAGTCCTATTGTCCATTACAATAGTCTGTTTCCAATTTAACACAGTCTTTCCTTCCTTCCTTCTCCCTCTTTCTCCTTCCTACTAATCTTTAACAAATATTCACAGAGCGCCCATTCTGTTAAATACTGGGGAAACAAAGATAAATTGGAGTCTGTAATCCCAAGGTGCAGACATATCTTTGGAAAGGCGCAAAAAAATTATTTCAGGTTCATGACAAATATATAAATGCTCGAGCCACAGTGGGTCACAAAGATAGGCGAGGCCAATTATTTGTAAGATCTTAATTCAGGAGGAGAAACAGGTTGTATCCGAAGACATGGTAAGTTTTCTTCTTTAGAGTGATAACGGAATGTTGGGAGGCAAAAGGAGAAAAAGGGATATAGGCAGCTGGAACAGCACAGGTAAAACCATGAAGAAGCAGCCTAACTCATGACATAAAGTATTAAATCAATCTAAGTTGGACATCTGGAGATTTGTCTTCAATTAAAAAAATGTATTAGGTTTCAGATATAAACAATTCACTAAGGGGAGAAGACATCCCTTCATTTTTCTTTTATGAATTTTCTTATTATAAAAGTACCACAATTCATCCTGGGAATTCAGAAGAGTACATGATAACATCCTGGCATATTTTCTCCTAATTTAAATATATGTTTGTGTATTAGGTACATATTCTTAATATTAATATAAAATTTTTTAATATATAGCTAAGGTTATATTTTATAGACATTGTCACTTTTTTCTCATCTGTAATGCACATATAAATCTAACTGCTCCAGGGGAAGGTACAGTTGGGTGTATGATGCAAATGTTTCCACTGAACTGCTTGTCTGTTCCAGGACATGATTAATTTGGGGGGTGTGGCCCAGTAGGATGCCACTCATATAAAATCATGGTCTACATAGTTCACATTTCTGATTGATCTGATAGATCTCGTTATAAAAAAGGAGAGAGGGGGCACTTGGGTGGCTTGGTCAGTGAACTTCCGACTCCTGATCTCAGGGTCATGAGTTCAAGCCCCATGTTGGGCCCCATACTGGGCGTGGAGGCTACTCTTAAAAAAAAAAAAAAAAAGGAAGAGAGAAACACACACATTTAAAGAATATAGAGTATCCTATGTAGAAACTATGCCAAACTATAGCCAAATAGAATTCACATGAAATATGAAAGTATTTTTCCTATTATATGAAGCACACAGTCTATATTTTCACTCAGAATAATAGTTATGCTTTACCAAGTACTGAAAATTGGCAGATATTGTACTCAGTTTTCTCATGTATTACATCTAATCCTCAAAACTATTTCCCTGTATTTACAGATGGGGAAACTGAGGCTAGGGGAGATTAAGTAATTTGCTCAAGGTCACACATCTAATAAATGCCCAGATTGAAATTAAACCCATTTGGATTACAGTAATTATTGTAATATTAAATAAATATCCAAGTTATCTATTCTTCTGTTAATGGATACTTTGATTGGAGAAACAATGATATTTTAATAGTTGTTACCTATATTTGGTAGGATTTTGTAGTTTAGTTTTATTCTTTACTGTTACAATGAGGAAAAATTACTATGGCTGTGGCTTTGCCTGGTCCTAGCAGGACAACACTGGGCAAATACCCTCTTCATATTTAATTTTTCATCTTTGTCGTATCTGGAAATTTATAGTGTTGAGATAACTTTTTGAGGATCCCTTCTTTTTTTTTTTTTAAAGACATTTGATTTTCTTTTTTTAAAATTTTATTTATTTTTTTGACAGAAAGAGATCACAAGTAGGCAGAGAGGCAGGCAGGGGTGGGGGGAGCAGGCTCCCCGCTGAGCAGAGAGCCCAATGCGGTTGATCCCTGGACCATGAGATCATGACCTGAGCCTAAGGCAGAGGCTTAACCCAGTGAGCCACCCAGGGGCCTGAGGATCCCTTCTTGCTCTGAAATTCTGTGGCTTGTAAGACTTGACAGGTGACAGAATATTGCATGCAGAGGACCTGTATAATGTTGAAACTAAAGTTCATTATTTCTAGAAATACATTACAAAACTCAATTTTCTCTAGAAAAAAACAAAAACAAAAACAAACAAACAAAAACCTCAGAAGAAAAACAAAAGCAAGGGGAATCATTTTGGAAGAAATGTACAGTAGAAAAGCACTTTTCTGAGAAGCAAGACCAAGTTACATTTCAGGGTTTGCTACTTTCCGGCTGTGTTGTGAAAATACTTTCCCTCTGATTCCCAGTTGCCTCTCCTACCATAAATGAGGCAATTAGGAATTGAAGAAGTTAATGTCCTGCTATAGTATCAGGCAAACTTGATGCTACACGGAACATCTGAATCAGAGCAGTAAGCAAAGTAGGTTTATCACTTTCTGGGGGATAGAGGGAAGAAGGCAAACCTTGCTGACTCTTGGACAGTAACACAACACATACCAAAGGTGCCTCATTCCAAAAACAAAATGAGCTTTTCAATATAAGGCTTTCTAGGAGATTATGGAGGTAGAAGAATAAGAATGTTCAGTGATGCCTAGGCTACATAATACCAAAAGTCTTGTTCTATGAGATCTGTATGCTTCTTTGCAAAGGACTCACTTGGAGATAGTCAGGCTTTAACCAAACATTCCCTCCATATGGGAGCAGAGAGAGGTGCCCCTACTCAACATTCCTGATTTCTTCCTCCCACAGAATGAAACCTCTTCCTTGCTGCAAACCATGGTGGAGGAACTGACATGGTTCTTCTCTACTGTGTAATGATGATCCATGATCTCGATGAAGAAAGAGTCCGACAGTTACATAGTTGAGTACACCCTGAGGTCAGAGGGGAAAGGGATCACAGTGCAATATATGATAACAAGAAAGCATGTAACTTACTTTAGGTGTTAAAAAAAACAACAACAACAACAAACAACTGTGGATAAAGGGAACTCTCACCCACAGTGAATGAATTGTTCATTAGTAATATCTAGCGATGATGAAGGTGTGTATATTCCCTACAATTCAGCAGCTTCTTTTCTAGGAGAAGTTCTGCCATGTGTATAAAAAGAGAAATGTTTAAGATTTTATGGCAGCATTGGTTGAAAGGTGAAAGAATAAGAAACAAAGTGTCCATCAACAGGAGAAAAAACAAATTGTGTGATTTAGTCATGAAATAGAATGATATGAATATAAAGCAGTCAAAATAAACAAACCAGAGCAACACATATAGTAATATGGATGACAGTCACAAACATAATGTTAAATACAACAAAGCACTTTGCAAAACAATACCTATAATTCATGCTATTTATGAAAAGTTTAAAATTTAAAGTTTAAAGTTTAAAATTCTGCAAAATTATAATATAAATTGTTTAGAGAGAAACACAAGTGTAGAAATAATAGAAAACCTAACTATAAATGATAAACATCAAATTAATGAGACTACCTCTGAGAAGGAGCAAAGGTCATGGACATACCAAGGATTTTAGAGAGAACCCCGACAGTAACAAAAGCAAATATGGAATAATGTGAAAGTGTGATAAAACTAGATGCTGAGTACATGGTTTTTATTATGGTATTCAGTATTGTTGCCTGAGTTTTTTGAACTACTTAGTCTTGAAACACTAATTTGAAAAGCTTAAACATTATATATAGCATATTCAAGTTTGTGTATTTTTTAATGGGTATAAAAATTGTCTTTGACATGTATAAAATATAAGATGCCAACCAAATGTTAGAAATATTGAATTATCACCTCTGGATTCTGTAAAAACATATGAACCTATAAGAGGAGATAAATTAGGGAAATTATGGGTTTCATTATCATAGAGGATTTTATCCTCTTATTGAATGAGAGAAATTTTATCCATTTGTATGACTCATATTCCGGCTCTGAGTTTTACCACATAAGCACAGGTATTTCAATTTTCTGTAATTTATCCATTTCTAAAATTGACATATTGTTTTTTTCCAGATTATTTGGCAAGAAAAGGTAGCTTCTAAAATCGTAAGTAAAGTCAGCACATTTGTTTGGCTACTAAACCCTATGTGTGCTTTATTTCAGCAAGTAAAACTCACAGGAATGCATTCTCACCATGTCTGTCTAAGACACATTGAGGCAGTGAAGTTCGAAGGTGTTATGTTCCTATAGATTTCTATTATAGTAAAAATCCTTGAAGCATGAGAAGTGTGTAGCCATACTGATTTTCTCCCAGCATGCGATGCAGAATTTATATACTCTATTTTTCTTCCATAAAAGAAAATCTATTGCCAAAAATAATGGTCCTGCACAAATTATATATTGAAAATGATCAAATACCTCCTTTTAAAATTCCCACTTTTTATATGACATAAAAATCTAAATTAGGAAAGTAGAGTTGGAAGAAAAATGGTTTAAATTGTCATGGCTTTTAGCATCAGTTTTTATTTTGCTATATATTTTATATAACTGGAATTAAATATAATTTTGAGGCAATAATGTATCTATTTAATTGCATATTTTTATTAAAATATTTTTTTTAACTTTTCAGAAAGTCTTCTAAATTATAAATTTCTATAATCCCTTCATTTGGTACTTCTTGTAGACTTACCATGTGCAGGATATGGGGGACCAAGATGTATAAGGAACACATAATTTAGCATGTATTGAATTTATATATTCAAAGCATTTGTCAAGTACTTCTTTTTTATTTTTTTTAAGATTTTATTTATTTATTTGACAGAGAGAGATCACAAGTAGGCAGAGAGGCAGGCAGAGAGAAAAGGGGAAATAGTCTTCCTGCTGAGCAGGGAGCCTGATGTGGGGCTCCATCCCAGGACCCTGAGATCATGACCTGAGCCAAAGGCAGAGGCTCAACCCACTGAGCCACCCAGGTGCCCCTGTCAAGTACTTCTTAATCATATCTTATTCTGCAGTAGCTCTGAAATGTAGATATTCCCATTACGCTGGTTTTGGCAGTTTCTCCTAGCAAGTAGAGTCTATTTCCCATGACTTGAATCTGAACTTCCCTTTTGGTTAATTTTTGGTCAACAGAATGCAGCAGAATTGACTGTCATTTCTGAGCTCAGGCTCTAAGAAATCTTCTACTTGCTAGCTCTCGGCATTCTCACTACCATGTGAGATTTTCTAGCTTAGGCTAGCTTACTGGAGGATGAGAAATTATGTGGAAAGAACCAGTTGTCCTAAGAGCCAATTGTACCAACTGAGGCTATCCTACATCATCTTACTGCCATTCAACTACCAAACACGGGAAGGAGCCGAGCCAAGATCAGTAAAGCTGCACCCTTGATACAAGTCTCATTGCAGATGTGTAAGGAAGCCCAGCTAAGCCTAGAAGAACCACCTACCTAGCTTACTCATAGACTTAAGAGAAATAGGATTCTAAGCCAATAGCAAGACTATAATTTATAATATTGTATTGTATATTTGAAAGTTTCTAAGAGTAAATCCTAAAAGTTCTCATTTTCTTAAAAATTTCAGAAATGCTTATTTTTTTCTAAAGATTTTATCCATTTATTTGGGAGAGAGAGAGAGAGAGCATGGGGCAGGGGGAGGGGGAAAGTGAGAAAGAAGGAGAAGCAGACTCCCTACGGAGCATGGAGTCCAGTGCTGGGCTTGATCCCAGAACCCTGAAGTTCTGACCTAATTCCAAGGCAGATGCTTAATGGACTGAGCCACCCAGGTGTCCCAGAAATGCTTATTGTTTAAATAATGCTTATTTAATGCCACTGAATTTTGGATTGATTTGTTACAAAGCAATAGTTAAGTGATACACTGATCTCAAAAAAGTGACATAATTTAGATTAGAGGCGACTACTGAATCACACCTGTATAATTTCAAAGCTCATGTTCTTTCCATACTTGCATGGGATATAAATAATGTAGAAGTGTATAGACCAGGGGCGCCTGGGTGGCTCAGTGGGTTAAGCCTCTGTCTTCAGCTCAGGTCATGATCCCAGGGTCCTGGGATGGAGCCCCACATCAGGCTCTCTGCTCAGCAGGGAGCCTGCTTCCCCCTCTCTCTCTGCCTGCCTCTCTGCCTACTTGTGATCTCTCTCTGTCAAATAAATAAATAAAATCTTAAAAAAAAAAAAGTGTATAGACCAAAGAAGTAAAGCTATTCCAAAGACATAGGTGTAACTTCAACAATGATTAAGAAAGCCATTGTAAGGAAGATTTTCTTTGGATTGTGCCCTTAATAGCTAGAGAGGAGGCTTGTTATTGAAAAACGAGCTAAGGTGCAAAAGCAAGAAGGTGAAAATCATGTTCAAAGAATGGTCAATGAGGCTGTTACCCACAAAGTATGGTTGGCAGAAAAGAGCATTAGGAGATAAGGCCCCAAGAGTGGTTTTTATTCATTAGTTTTTTTTTTTATTCAGATGAAAATTTATATGGGAAGAAATTGTTATTAGTTCATAAGCAGAAGTAGTAATTGGTTGAGTGTTTTGATAACTTGGATTATAATTTCATCATGTTTTGAATTAAAATATACAAATGTCAAAGTGTAATTTATAATAAAAAGTTGGTGTTTCAAGAAGAAAATATATTTACCCTTTTAAGTGACTTGATATAACTGAAAGTCAGAGATGTCAGAGAGACAACACTGGATATGAAATTCAGCTTGGGCATTTACTGCCTGGACATGGCCAAGATCCTTAACATCTCCAAGTCCTAGTTACCTAACCTGCAGAATGGAGACGATGAATACCTATTTCATAGGATTGCTTGGAAAATTAGATATAAGGTATATAGAAATGTCCATCACAGAGTAGGCACTTGGTAAATAATAGCTATTTTTACAAAATCAACATCTAATATACTTTTAAAAATGCCCTTAGAATCAAAGTTTCACTAGTGACCTTAAAGATGGATACAACCATGAATGAATTCAGTGGTGTTCTTCAGTGCAATGATTCTTCATATCCTACTTCCATGATTTCTTAGATTGTATGTCAAATAGAAATAGTTATGCTATTCTGCAATTATGGAACCTGCAAAAACTCATCTTACTCCCTACTCCCTCCATAAGATGAAATGCAGAATGAAATATATCATGTTCCAGCACCAGAAAATATTGAGTTAGTGATTTTGTGGTAAGAATAAAGTGTAAAATGAATTTCTCTCAAACACAGTTGAAGAATGAACCAGCAAATTGGAAAGGGGTTAATTAGGGGTGGGATCATTTTCCCCTCAGGGGTTTATCAACTGTTCTTATAAACTTGCCATTGTTTTAAGAGTTCTATTAGGGAGCAGCAATCTAGAAGGGGATAATGAATCCACACACCAACAGTCCATACGAAACGAAACTAGTGTGACTGTTAAAGACGTAAAATCCAATGCTGTATCTTCTTCTATTAACAAATATGTGCAAGTGAGTTTGTGTTGAAACTAGGGCACTAGTCCACACTTCTGAGAGTATAAACTGTAGTCATCTTTTGTAAACAAAGTAGCAAAAACTTTGAAAATTGCCAAGTTTTTTGACCTGCTGTTGCTATTGTTGATACTCTGTATTATTTTAAGGAAAAAGTAAAAATCATATGCAAAAGTACTCATTGCTAACTTATTTATAACAGTGAGAACTTGAAAGCAGTTTAATGTCTAAAAACTGAGAAATGGTTCAGTAAATGATAAAATATCAATTTGTAAGCTAGAAACCAGCATTAAAAAGTATTATTGTGAAGAACAGCAACATATAAAAATGTTTATGACATAGTGTCAAGTGAAAAAAAAAAGTGTACACTATATTTCCAAACACATAAAATTGTTTTCCTCTGATCAAGAGAACACAAAATGTGAAAACAAAGGATTTGCTAGTGAGGTGGGATTGTAAGAGATTTTTCTTTTTATTTCTTTCTTTCATTATTGGTCTAATGTTTCTAGTGCTACAAACAGAAGACAGAATTAGAAATTAATAATATGGAACTAATTATTTGTATGTTGGATCTTGAAGTCACTTGCAGGTTGATTCTTTACAGTTTACCGATATTGGTGTAATTTCCTATTTCCGGAAATGTTTCAAGTCCTTTCTTTAACAGATTCAATTAAATGTTTTTTTTAAATTTTTTTAAATTTTTTTAAAGATTTTATTTATTTATTTGGCAGACAGAGATCACAAGTAGGCAGAGAGGCAGGCAGAGAGAGAGGAGAAAGCAGGCTCTCCACGGAGCGGAGAGCCCGATGCGGGGCTCGATCCCAGGACCCTGGGATCATGACCTGAGCCGAAGGCAAAGGCTTTAACCCACTGAGCCACCCAGGCGCCCCCAATTAAATGTTCTTGTAGCTGTAAATTGACATCAACCTGAAATAAATACTATAAGAATACTAGACTGGAATTTATGTAGCCTCCACTGTATAGAGTTTAGAATAAATGATAAAACAATTACTCACCAGTTGCTCAATATTTCACTACATCTTGGACTGGGGAGAAGAAAAAAATGAATTTTTAAAAATGGTGTTTTTAATGTCTGTGGGTTATGTTTTGGAAAAATGAGAACACTTTTTTCCCCCAGTAATAATAGCTGTATGAGTTTTAGCTAATTACATCATTCACATTCTACATTGTTATACAATTCTTTATAAGAAAGACAGAACTCTTTCTTTTTCTATCCACATCACAGAAAAACCATCATAATATTGAACATTTGAAAGAATCATTTTTGTGTGCTGAATGCTGATTTTTAGGAGATTTCGATCTGAAAGCTAGCACTAACTTCTGAAAGAGATATTACCTCTTTGAGTTTCAATGATCTTATTTATAAGCTGACAGTAATTTCTCTTTCCTCTGCTTCTCAGGATAAGTTATAACAAACTATAAATTAATGAAAAGAACTGTGAATTCACTGGAAAAATATAAAATAATAAAATTTCCTATGCTACCCCTTAGAGAGGTATTAATAAATATTGAAAACGTTCTATTACAAAAAGAAAAAAATTATCTTTTTTTTTACACAATAATTCCACAGTCAATCAATAAATATTTATTTGGGGCCTACAGTCACTGTGTTGGATGCATGGAATACAACCATAAAAATGGCAAAGACCTAATTCCACAGTCCAATAGGAAAGGCAGAGAAGTGAATAGGCAATAATAGTACAGTTTGATACATTTTATGGTAGAGTACTATGGCAGTGTTATGGTTTGAATATTTTTGTGCTTTCAAAATTCATGTTGACTTCCTAATCACCAGTATGATGGGATTTAGAGGTGGGTCCTTTAGGAAGTAATTAGGTGTGCATCAGGTCATAGGAGTAAATACCCCATGTTGGGAACTAAAACTAAGATGGAAATTGGTACTGAAAAGGGGGGTCCCATTGAAACTAATACCTAAAAATATGCAAGTGGCTTTGGAGGTGGATAATGGGCAGTGGCTAGTAGAGTTTTGAGGTCAATGCTAGCAAAATCCAATATTGCTGTAAAAGGATTTTTAAAGGCAACTTTGTTGAGGACTCAGAATGGAAAGAGGACAGCTGTAGAGAAATCTTCCTCTTAAAAAATACATTAATAATCATGTACAGAATGCTGGTAGAAATACGGATGGTAAAGGCCATTCTGATGAGGTCTCAGAGATAAGGAACATTGTCCAGTAATGGAGAAAAGGCAATCTCTATTATAAAGTTGCAAAAACTTGGTTGAATTGTGTTTGTGTCCTAGTGTTTTCTGGAAGATAGAACTTGCAAGCCATAAGAATGGATTTTTATAAGTCAGTCGGAGAAAGACAACTATCATATGATCTCCCTGATATGAGGAAGCGGAGATGCAACATGGGGGGTTAGGGGGGTAGGAGAAGAATAAATGAAACAAATGGGATTGGGAGGGAGACAAACTGTAAGAGACTCTTAATCTCACAAAACAAACTGAGGGTTGCTGGGGGGAGGGGGGTCGGGAGAGGGGGGTGGGGTTATGGACATTGGGGAGGGTATGTGCTATGGTGAGTGCTGTGAAGTGTGTAAACCTGGCGATTCACAGACCTGTACCCCTGGGGATAAAAATACATTATATGTTTATAAAAAAAATTTTAAAAATTTAATAAATTTTAAAAAAAGAAGACACATTTAAAAACATTTAAAAAAAGAATGGATTTTTAGAAAAATTTTTTTTAAGATTTTATTTATTTATTTGACAGATCACAAGTAGGCAGAGAGGCAGGCAGAGAGAGAAGGGAGGAAGCTGACTCCCTGCTGAGCAGAGCTGACTCCCTGCTGAGCAGAGAGCCCATGCGGGGCTAGATCCCAGGACCCTAGGATCATGACCTGAGCCAAAGGCAGAGGCTTTAAGCCACTGAGCCACCTAGGAGCCCCATTAGCTGAGATTTCTAAGCAAAATATTGAAGGAGCAGCTTGGTTCCTCCTGATTACTTACGTTAAAATATGACAGGAGAGAGATAAACTGATGATGGAATTATTTAGCAAAAAGAAATCAGAACTTGGAGCTTTGGAAAATTCTCAGCCTGTCCATATCACAAAAAATGAGAACACCAAATGTTTTTCTTTTTTGTAAGGAGATTAAGTTTGGGCATGAGCGACAGATCTTATCAGTCATCTCAACAGAAGTCAAGAATAGGGATGCAATGATACCAGAAGACACTACAGGCTTGAATTTAAGAGGACAGAGAAAGTGGAATGAAATGAAAGAAAGTTGCTGGACCTCTATAGGCCTATAGTCCTGGACTATAAAGCTGTTTGGCTGTGAACTTGTGCTGTCCTTCAAGAAAAGAGAAGGACCCCAAGAATATTCAGAGATCATCTGGGTGACCACCTTACCAGGCCAGATGGCTTCCAACCAAATTCTTGCTGCCGTCCCAGTGGGTCTGGAGTGCAGATCTTCAAACCAAAGAGGACTGTTTTTGAGTCTTAAGGTTGAATGGAGTTTGCCTTGCTGTATTTTGGACTAACTTGAAATCTATCACTCCTTTCTTTCTCCCCCTTTTTTCTTCTGGAATGGGAATGTCTATCCTATACCTGTCCCATCATTGCTGGTATTTTGAAATATAATTGACTTCTACATATAGACTTAGTATCCTATGACCTTGGTAAGTTCAGTCAGTTATTGGAGATACTTTTGTAGATTCTTTGGAATTTTCTAAATAAACAAATATGCCTTCTATGAATACACTTTTTCTATCCAGTCTACCAGTCATTTACTCCTATTTCTTTTTTTTTTTTTTTTGTACTTATTAGTACTTATAGTTCCATGTTGATTAGGGGTAATAAGGGAGTACATCCTTGCCTTCTCAGTCTTAGAGGAAAAGCATTCTGTCTCTCACCATTAAGTATGATGGTAGCTATAGGTTTATATTTTGATGTTGTTTATTCTGTTAAAGGAATTCCTTTCTATTCCTAGCTTTTTCGTTAAATGCTAAAGTTCGGCAAATGCTTTTTTCTACATCTACTGAGAGATAATCATATAGGTTTTCTTATTTAGTCTATTAATATGGTCTTTAATTGCACAAAATGTCTTATCATTTTATATATTTTTATGGATATTTCACATATTGTTAGATATGCTCATGTTTTGTAGCTGGTCTAAAAGAATAGTCATCTGATAGCAGCAGCTCTGATAGTGGAATGTGTAGTGGGGCAATCAACCTTTTGGCTTTCCATTTAAAAAATTTAGGGCTGGCTATTAAAAAGTTTTTATTTCTTATAATCCAGTAATGTTTTAAAAAGCATATACATACATACATATATACAATACATATTTCTTTAGTATTTAGAAGGCCCATCAGAATATCTTGACTTCAAGTGCTATAAATAGAAGTCACCTGATCAGTTGAGTCAGAAGTACACACTCTGCTATATTTTAATAAGAAGAAAACAGAATAAAGATGATATGTAATTTGCTCACAACCACATAGCTAGGAAGTGTTATATCTAGAGTTGTCTGCACCAAAGTCCATGCTGTTTCCAAAAACCATACTCCCATCTTTATAGGGTACATATAATGGGAAATATGAGGCCTTATAAAATTTTTCATTCTTGTATGTGTTTTCACATGATCTTATTTGCAGGAAACCAATTGTTAACTTTATTAGGAAATTACAATATTTTATTGTCTGAGCACTCAACCATAGCTTTTACTTTTACCTCTGCTTACTCTTTCTTTTATACCAGCCATATTTATATCTGCAAGAGCAAGAGTTTCTACTTCTTTGTCCATGTCCAGGATTCCATGGCTCCTGTATTCTGGTTGTAATCATTTATATGTTCAGCAATTAAAGAATCTAGATTTGCTTTCATTGAACCAGTCCTGAAATCACAGCTAGTACTATCCTGTAATTGGAGTCCAATAGCATTAAACACATTAATTTGAAGGCTAGGATGAAAGATTTTTATCCAAAGTTTTTTCTCTTTATACCCATTTTGTCATTCAAACATTTCAGGCATGTTGCATTATTGTGTGCTGTTTTTCTAAGTAATAAAAATCCACACCTAATTTGACATGATTTCTTTGGCAGTTAATAAGAACACATTATACAGTTTAATGAATCTGCAAACTAAATAATGGTTGTAGTGGGTGTGAAAATAGGGATATTTAAATGCATAAGGAAATTTAGCACACATCCCAGTGGCCATGTAAATAGACTTCTGATTCTTTTATAAATTGCAAATACTTTCTCTTGCAGAAACACAGTGAAAAATATAGTCTTGCATCCATACATAGAGCTCATTATCATACCTCAGAATGCTTACGGCATGCCTATTATCCACTAAAAAGCTCCATTAAAACAGCCACTCTGTTTCAGCAGCAGCTAAACAAGTCAAAAACTAAGCCTCATTTGTCACTATTTATCCCTGGAGATTAAAGACAGCTGTATTGATGAGATGTATTTAAGATTACATCTTCAGTTATTTCGATAAAAAGCTTTCAAATATGACCTTGTGTCATATAGAATCAGTATTCAAAAGCTCATTATCAGCATAAATTCTGGAATAGACAGACCCAAGAGAAATGTACATGAAGAAAAATGACTGTAGGTAATGGACATTTGGTTGATTGTATGGTTGACTTGCTATAAGAAACTTAAGCCTTTCGGCATAATAGTTATTTATCGTTATTTACAACATACGTGCATGGATATCTAACATGATCAATGCTTTACATGAAAGTGAAATAATTAACAAGACAATATATTACTGAGAAACAGAAATTGGGCTCCAGCTTAGGGCCAAGTAAAGAAACCATAATACAGAGGCTACTGACATTCAGAATGTGTCATACAGACAATGCATTTTGAAACCTGCAGTTTTAAAAGGCTGTGAGAGTCTCTTCTCTTCATTTGGCCCCATCTATCCTTTATTTGGACCCCACTGACCATTGTTTCACAATTGCTGTGCTGCCCTTATGTGTGCTGTGCTGCAAATGTTAGCAGTATTCACAGACACAGATCGGAATGTGTTAGGCGAAGCTTCTAAAATGAGTAAGAAAAGAGTACTAGTTGTATGGAGATCAAATAATTATTTGCATGACCTTTGGATGAATGGCATGAGATGAACTGTGTGGTATCTATTCCGATGAGCTTAGATCCAACCCCTTTGTGTGCGCCTGTGCTTTCCCATGTTTAAACATAAAACATGTATTCCTATCTTGATCCATCCCTCTACATCTATAAATATATACATACATATAATTACTGAGAATTCAATACACATGTTTTTCAGCGGTATAAAAAACTTTTCAGAATGAGTGTTGAAAGAACCTTCCTAAAAATAAAGAGATGCATGTCACTGTTTAACCAATGTATTTAAGTGTTTCTTTTTCTTTCCTTTTATTTACTTATTTTTAAATCTGGAAGAAAGCTACTGTCTTGCTGTTTCTTGATTTCTGGGTGCAACAGATATTGGTTGTCTATAAACCATGATCCTTAGCTATACACATTTTTCTCCTTTAAAGAAGCCTGATTTTACTTGGTAGGTCACATGCTAGGTTCATAAACTTAAGCATCAGTGGTCGGTGCTAAACATTTCCCTGTGTTAGAGAGTGGCGAAGGATTGAACATGTGACCTGGTTCTGGCCAATAAAGGGCTTGGAAGGGTAGGGCTCCTACAAGGGGATTTGCACCCTGATAAAAGGAGAGAAGGCAAGGTGTCTCTTTCTTACCTTAAAGGGGTTTTGCAGGGATCTGTTGCTAGAAGCCATGTTGAAGCAATGATATTAGTATGTCTCTTCTGTGCTAGTGCAGTGGAAGGATTAGAGGAAAGAAGATGCATTAATGAATAAAAGGAATAAAATAATGGCAGTGATGACAGAGTAGATGGAATAGGTCCCAGACATACTAGAGAAGTAAAACAGACAGGAATTCGTGGTGGATCTGATATGAGTGACAACACAGGAGTTGTTGAAGAGGACATGAGGTTTCTGGCTTGGGAACCAAGGAGTGGTAGTTCTTTTAACCGGGAAGATAAAATATAAGATTTAATGGCCTTTAAATGTCAAGGTAGTGCTATCCGGAAAAGTGTGAAGTAGGTATCTCAGGTTAGATTATAAGGGCTAGGGCTAAAGCTATAAATTTAGAATTGTTGGTATATACGGTTAGAAAAAGTTGTGGATATAAATAAGGTTAAAAGAAATGGGAAGCTTCTTTAAATTAGTCTTCATTATAATTCCTTTCTGCTTATTATTTATTTTCTATCTTTGTGTTTTGAAAAACCTAATCCATTTCTCATATACCCAACTGCTATTGAGTATCTTTCCACTCATAAACCTTATAGGCACCTCAAAAACAGAATATCTATAATCAAGCTTATACCTTTGCCAAATCTAAACTCTCTTTTCTACTTTTTATGTTCAAGAAAAATAACAGAATCCTCCCTGTCACAGAATTTGCAAGTCACTTAGAATTTTGCTTTTTATTTAGTATTCCATATTTAATAAGTTGTTCTACTTCTTTAGTATATCTTCAGCTTATTGCTTTTTCTCCATTTCATTGACTATTTTAGTTAATAAACACAGCATTTATTGACTGGATTATGGAGACAGTCTCCAAATCAACTTACTTCTAGTTTTGGCCCTTCCAATTTGTCCTCAATCCCAATTTTTGTTCTACTGGAAAACTTAAAGTGCAAAGCTAATTGTGAAATCTCTTTGTTTCAAATCTCTGATCATTACTGTCTCTGTTTCAAATCTCTGATCATTACTGTCATTCAGGATAAAATTTAAATTTCTTAGCTTGATATACCAGACACTTCACTGCCTCACTGCACACTCACCTTTCCTCCCTCTTTTTCCATTTGGAAAAATAGATATATATGGGAAAACTATATATATATTTATATAAATTGTATATAAATTCATATTTATATATTTATATATTTTTCTATAAGTAAGTATATATAGTTGATTTTCTAGTGCTGCCATGAAGAATTACTACATATTTAATGGCTTAAAATAACACAGATTTATCGTCTTACAATTTCTGAAGATCAGAAGTTCAAAATGGGCCAATAAGGTACATTTCTTCCAGATGCTCAAGGGGGAATCCATTTCTTTGACTTTTCTAACTTCTAGAGACCAGGTTTATGGCCCATTCCTCCATCTTCGAAGCCAGCAATATGTTTTCTTCAAATCGTGATTCTCTCTGCTTCTGGTCATCTTCTCTGATCTTCCCCTTCCTTCTCCCTTCTTTACCTTTCTACCATCTCCTGATTAGACTAGACCCACCTAACTAACCTAGGATAATCTCCTCATCTGAAGATCCTTAACTTAATCATATCTTCAAAGTCCTTTTTGCTATGTAAGGTATATTTTGGGGATTAAGATATGGGAATGACAGCCAGCAGGCACATGAGAAGATGCTCATCACCACTTCCCATCAGGAAATACAAATCAAAACTACAATGAAATATTACCTCATGCCCATCAGAATGGCTAAAATAAGAAAACCTCAAGAAATAGCAAGTGTTGCCGAGGATGTGGAGAAAATGGAACCCTATCGCACTGTTGGTGGGAATGCGAACTGGTACGGCCATTGTGGAAGACATTATGGAGGTTCCTCAAAAAGTTAAAAAGAGAACTACCTTATGATCCAGGAATTGCACTACCAGGTGTTTATCCAAAGAACACAAAAACACTAATTAAAAGAGACACATGCACCCCTATGTTTATAGCAGCATTATTTATAATAGCCAAGATATGGAAGCAGCCCAAGTGCCCATCAATTAATGAATGGATAAAGCATATGTGTACATATGTGGTACATTATTCAGCCATAAAAAATAATGAACTCTTGTTGTTTGCAACTACGTGGATCTATACAGTATATAATGCTAAGTGAGTAAGTCAGTCAGAGAAAGACAAATATGATTTCACTCATATGTGGAATTTAAGAAATAAAACAAACAAACAAGCAAAGGCAAAATAATGAAAGAGAGAGGGGAAGAGACATAGCAAGAAACAGACTCCTAATTATAGGGAACAAACTGATGATTGAGGGGAGGATGGGTTAAATAGAGGATGGGGATTAGGGAGTGCACTTGTTAGTGATGAGCACAGGGTGATGTATGGAACTTTTGAATTATACATTGTACACCAGAAATTAATATAACACTGTATGTTAGTTAACTGGAATTAAAAGAAAAAAATAAAATGGGGATGACAGTATTCTGCCTACCACATGTACACCTTACAGTAGCTTTGGAAACTATATTCTTCCCTTTTCCTGGAATCCCATTCCCCTCATTCCTGTTTCACTTAACTTCGGGTGTTTCTAAGAAAGAACGCTCAACTTGAGGTTTCAATTCCCTTTCCTTGTGGAAAATCACCCACAGGCAACAAGGAGAATAAGACACAGAAACACATATCCTAAACACATATTCTAGATAATGTCTGTAACTCTAAGCTAAAACATATGATCATGGAAATGGATGTGGAACAGCACCTCACTTAATAGAAGGAAAAATGTCAAATCTAAGAGCTGACAGAGAAAGATACTATGAGAACAAGATGATTATTTTCACCATAGCATTTGGAAATGCCTAAAGAATTAGAAGCACCACTTACCACAAAAGGTCAGGAGGGATAAAGGGGATGGGGTAAATGAAAATGAGAGACTGATTTGAAAATGTAGTGAAGAGGGGCACCTGGGTGGCTCAGTGGGTCAAAGCCTCTGCCTTTGGTTCAGGTCATGATCCCAGGGTCCTGGGATCGAGCCCCGCCTCGGGCTTTCTGCTCAGCAGGGAGCCTGCTTCCTCCTCTCTCTCTCTGCCTGCCTCTCTGCCTACTTGTGATCTCTGTCTGTCAAATAAATAAAATCTAAAAAAAAAAAAAAAAGAAAGAAAGAAAAAGTAGGTGAAGAGCAGTTACTGCTTCCTCCACACCCTGCAGAGACAAGAAAAGCCTGTTCCTGAAGAAACAGAACCAGGGAGTCTCCAGGTCAGTGTAGGGGTCTAACAACAGAGAAGAGTTTGAGCCAAGCATAAATAACTAAATTGCCTTATTCAGTTGTTTAGTAGATACTAGGGCTAATTTGGGCACAGACACAGCTGATCAGCCCTGTGTAAGCCTGGCCCATTCACACTCCTCTAATTTCGCCACTGCCCCAGTCAGTAATTGTCCTCAGTATATCTGTTTCCCCCCGTCTTTGCTTTGTAAATTTCCTTTTAGAATTAAAAAAAAAATTGTGAAAAAAGAAAAATTGGTGTGAATAACTATTTGTAGAAAAACACATTCCCTGAATCTCTATACCAAAGGGTAGTGTTACATACAGTCATATCATAGAGTTAAACACAAAAACTAAAAGCATCACACTGATTACTTGGAAAAACACTAAAGACATGTTTTTCAAATTCTTTTTTCAAACAATTTCATGTGAAGTAGATAAAGAGGGAGGACTTCTGGCTGCAGTAGAGGCAGAACCATAATTGAAGGGAGGAACACAGCCATCCAATATTCATAAGAGATGCCTTTTAGTACTTGTAATTTTTAAGGTAAAAGATATTAGAATTTGTGGGGTGAAATAGGCAATGGAAATATCAGTGGTCAGACAAGAAGGCACTTGTAAAAGGTCATCAGAGGGTGGTAACTTTTTATGTGTTTGCTCCTTCTCCGACTAAAGGCACAGGCTTCCATCAAAGGATAGCTTTCCATGGCTCTGGGTCCTGCTGCCAGGCTGTAGTCCACAAGGGGGCCCTGTAGCAGTTGGCTTAAAATCCACGTGCTCCTTCTTTGTTCTTTTCAAACAACTCTATAAAACCTGGAATTGCTTGATGTTGAGATTTACCATTGAGCTTTTGACATTTTCATCTGATGATGTGGTTTCATCACAGGTGAATCTACTGTTGGCAAACGTCATTAATTGGGTGGAAGCATAAATAGTGACAAATCTAAATTATTGAATATTAAAGAAAACACACTTGTTTTACTTTAAAGGAAACTAGAGGATAGAATATGAAAATGTAGTTTAAGAGCATGCTTTAGGGAAATAGTTACAACAAATAAATAAAAACAATCGTAATTAGCCTATTATTCCAGGTATTTACATGTAAATGATGCTTCTAAAGTACTTGAGGTTGCCTGAAAGTAATTTCTTCTTCGAATTAGTTCTAAACTTTAAGCATTCTGTTCTCAATGGTTTTCCTCTATTAATTTGCTTAATAAACCATTTCTTCATCATTAGCACAAAGGTAAACAGCAACTTAATTAAGAAAATTTCCGAATTATGGTGAGCTATATAAGTGAGTTTCATTTTGCCGGGGTGAGGCAGGTATCAGCTTGATGCCAGCAATGGACATGGGCTATCGCTGAACCTATAGTATGTCTGTCTGATCAACCAAGAACTAGCATATCTATCAGTTCTAGCTGGAAGATAATCTTGCTTGCAAGACTGCACATGACACACAATCAAAACACAGTGTCCACTTCTAAAGCTCTTGTATCTCATAGTTCCACCTACTGTCAGAGGAGAATCCTGTGACATACTAGGGCAGAAGAGTGAGCCCCCAGGGAAAGCCAGGATCCTGAGTTTAGTAGTGACATAAAGGGTACTACTGTGCCAGTGGGAGCTGCCAAATAGAATCAACTTCTGTGACAGATGCTCTCAGTTTAAAAAAGTAAATGCAAAACCATAAGAGAAATAACTTTTCAGCACGGAAGCGTAGAGACCCTTGAGGATAGATGAAGCCAGAAAAATGTGAGATTATTGTGCCTACCAGAGTATATTAATACTATAAATATAGAAAATTTCCTGAGGAAAAAGTCCTTGAAAATGTACCAAATGTATGATACTGAATATCAAGTTAAACAGCAAACACACGGAGTGGTAAGCCAGTTTTGATTCCTGTCCTTTGCCCTTCCTCGAGGTAGGAAAACATGATTGGGATGTCTCATGGGTACCTTGGATTCAAGTGGATCCCACACTTAACACATTAATTTTTTTCTGATGCTTCCTTCTCTTTTAGAATCTCCATTGTCATTGAAGTTAGAGATAGCCATCCAGGAGCTCAAGAGTTGAACGATCAGGTTCATTCTTTCATTCAACAAATATTTATTGAACAACTCTGAAGTGCTAGGCACTGTTCTAAGCCCTTAGGATACATTAGTGAACAAAACAGACAAACATTCCTGCCTGCCTGGAATTTATATGCCAGTGAAGGTGAGTAGTACAGACAGTAAACAATAAATATAACAAATGAGTAATTTCTACAGTGTGTTAACAATTACTGTGGAAAACAAGTAGAAACGGTGGGGGAGGGGGTGGCAGTCAGGATTTTGGTAAGGAATGGTGGGAAGGATGGGATGCGATTTTAAACTGGGTGGTCAGAATCCACTGAAATTGACCCAGACTGAACTGTGCTTCCTGCTTCTCTTCCTCACCATATGTAGCTGAGTGAACTTCTACCCATCCTTCAATGCCCTGTTCAGAAGGCATCTCCTCTGTGATGTCTCCCTGATTCCCTCAGTATTCCTTAAACATTGCCCCCCTGTACATTCCCACACATGGATGTGTTGTTCCAGAGGGCATCTATGCAGTCTGTTTCCTGCCTCAAGTGGTTGCCTCTCTGACTCTCTCTGCCTTAGGGCATTCTCCAGGGCTAGTGCTTAGAATGTAAGGAAGCCCAGAAGTGTTGGGGAGTTTGACACCCTCCCAGGGATAATCCTCAAACAAGGAGGGAAGAGAGTGGGGAGGTGACTACTCCAGCCTCCACATCTGCTAGTAGAGTAATTTTGAAGTGTGTTCCACACAGTTCCTCAGACGTTCCCAGTGGGATTAAGCATCAGTTGCTCATAGTATCTGTTTATTAATGCACCATTTAGAGATGCTTTGCCCTCTCCTGTGTCCCTCTTTGCCTTCTTTCACTTGTGCTTTCTGTACTCACCTTAAAAATAACATATCCAACCCAAATTCTTCAGGGGAATCTAAATTCAGACACCTTAGCACTTCAATTTTGAAATCCTATGGTTTTACTGGATTTTTCTTTATAGTATATTATTTATGAACATTTGCCTCTTTTACTAACTTGTGAGTTCCTCAATTTATATTCTAAAAATTCTATATTGCTATACAGAGCTTTTGACTTTTAATCCAAAATATTAAGCTGCCTATATATTTGGTGAAGTTGACCTGGGTTTAGTTAACCAATTAACCTGGGTTCGAATCCTGGCTCTGTCATTTAACAACTGGATTTGTGGACACTATTTTGTGCCTCCAATTTCTCATTAGTGAATTGAAGGTGAAAATACCTAACTCATGGGGTTGGGGATTATTCTGAGGATAAAATAAGAAGATGTACACAAAGGTCCTCACATAGGGCCTGGCACATATTAGGCACTCATTCACTGTGAGTCCTTTCCTGCCCTCTGCCTTTCAATCTCTCTTGCTAAATTCAATATTTTAAAATAAAGAAACTGGTGTCTTGTAAAGCTGATTTTTGACCTAAGCATATGAAATGCTAAACATAATGCATTAATTGTAAACAAACAAACAAACAAATGAAGGAACTGAAACAGATATAGTGGAATTTCAAGGCTCTTTAAAATATTAACATGCTAGATTAGAGGCGTTTCATCTGAATAAGATGTAGAACCATAAACTGATACATGTTTCTGTATTTTTCTCCATCCCTTTTAATTCAATAAAGAAGTTGGCGTCATATAGGGCAAGGCTCCATTTTCTTTTAAGTATCTGACATCGGGGCACCTGGGAGGCTCATTGGGTTGGGCCTCTATCTTTGGCTCAGGTCATGATCTCAGGGACATGGGATCGAGTCCTTGCATCGGGCTCTCTGCTCAGCAGGGAGCCTGCTTCCCCTTCTCTCTCTCTGCCTGCCTCTCTGCCTGCTTGTGGTCTCTCTCTGTGTCAAATAAATAAATAAAATCTTAAAAAAAAATAAAGTATCTGACATATATTGTGGAAATATACTGCCAATAAAATAGTCACTTTGGTCAACTAGTTACCTAGAGCAGGGGTGTGCAAAAGAAGTACTATATTATTTGTAGCAAGGGTTAGCCAATCAAAAAAAAATGTGTTAATCGTTAGATACTCATTTTTTCCCTATTCTATATTTTGAGATAGTGATTTGAGGACAGAGACCCAACTATTCTAAGAATGGTACCTTATAAATAATAAGAAAATATTACTTAACTCACTAGTAACTACAGATTGTGAAACATTTTTTGAATTTCAATTTAAGAACTATTTCCTGCATATGCAAAATCCCTGTGTCAGGTGCTTTATGAAAGTTTACAGAGAAGATCAAGTATAAAGGGAAGATTTAGAATGGTATGTAGGGCTATAGGATAGGGTCAAATCTGGGTGATGAAAGACGTATGAAATCACTGCAACATAGATCCAAAAGAGAAGGACAAGACTATTTCAGACATCAGGAAACCTTCATGAAGAGATAATATCTGAGACAAATGGGTCCTAAGGATTTTAGCACGCAGAAATGGAACAGAGAGTATTTCTGAAATGTGGGGCAGTCTATAGAAAGACATGGTCATGAGAAATAAAAAATATTTTCTAAAAGAGATTTTTGTCTTTCCATTTGGTTCAAAAGTGAAGAGTATTGAAATAGGTTATAGTAAGCAGGGGTGGGAGAGGGGAGAGAGGCCAAAAGGTTTGAAGGGTCATGAAAACAAAAGAGAGAGAGAGGAAGAGAGAGAGAGATACTTCCATCAAATGAGAATACAAGTAACTGAAAATTCTGCCTTGATTCATTTAAACAATAAGAAAAATTTATTATCTCACATAAGCACAAGAGTACCCTGTTTCTGGACACATGGTACTCCAGGTTTGATTGATTCAATGTCTCAAAGACATAATCAAGAATCAAGTTCTTTTCATCTTTCTCTCTGCTGAAGCTAGGACATCAGCTTTGTCCACCGTCAGCTACCTCATGACAATGTTACCCACCGTGGTTCCAGGCACCAAATGCAGACAAGACATCAGTCAGCAGAAGGATAAGAACTGTCTTTATATGTGTATAGAAACTTCTTTCACAAATCTTTTTTTTTTTAAGATTTTATTTATTTATTTGACAGAGAGAGATCACAAGTAGGCAGAGAGGCAGGCAGAGAGAGAGAAGCAGGCTCCCTGCTGAGCAGAGAGCCCAATGCGGGGCTCGATCCCAGGACCCTGAGATCGTGACCTGAGCCGAAGGCAGAGGCTTAACCCACTGAGCCACCCAGGTGCCCCCAGAAATCGTTTTCCCTGAAGCAGCGATCTCTCACGTTTCATAGGTTAAAATTAGATCACAAGCTCCTTCCTAAAGCAATTACTGACAAAAAGAATGGGATGTTCACGTTGGCTAAGAATGATTCAATTTATATCACTGAATCATGTTGATGGAGTGGACAGTGTAAGGGCCTATTTAGCCAGAGCGATTCCATCTTGGATTAAACAGTCATTTTGTTGTTTATGCAGTAAAACTTAAACAGACCTTGCCCCCCCCCCCCCCCCAGAGGGCCTACTTAAAAGCAAGCCCTGGAAACCAGTCCCAGGTAACAAAGCCCAAATACAAGGGCGGGTCAGGACAGGTGGAGATATCCAATCAGTGGGGGCTCCTACTGTCTCCTTAGCTACCAAGGAATATGGACCCCGCCTTTTGGGCACCAATTCTGACCATGGTGATAGGTTAGTTCAAATATCTACTAGGGTAAATTGTAATTCAATTAGCCACCCCTGTGTGACCTAGCATGACTGTGCAGCTTTCTCTGTATGTTACAATCTCATTGGCCACCTGTGTGTGGCCAGGCCCAACCACATGGCCCTTGCTCTTTAAAAGTTAGTTGGTAAGGCAGGGAGGGGTCTCCTCTTTGCAAGAGATGGCCCTGGCTGGTCAGTTTGATTCTCGATGCTTGGCGCAAAATAAAGCTTTGCTCGACCTTCGCTTTGTATCAGTTTCGCTCCTTTAATCACGGACCCATTATTGGGGGACCTTTCAGACACCATAAAAAAAAAAAAAAAGTTTTTCTTCCAGAAGAAGAAAGGGGCAGCTGGGTATCCCAGTTGGTTAAGCGGCTGCCTTCAGCTTAGGTCATGATACCAGGGAGCTGGGATCAAGTCCCATGTCAGGCTCTCTGCTCAGCGGCCAGTCTGCTTTTCCCTCGCCCTCTGTGATCTCTCTTGCTTTTGCTCTCTCTCTCAGATAAATAAATAAATAAATAACCAAATAAATAAAATCTTAAAAAGAAGAAAAAGAAGAAGAAAAGCATGATTGTTGAGTAGGCAAGCAACAGTCCCTGTGGAAGTTATGGTGACCATATACTCTGGTGTGCCTATTGAGTTCTGGTCCATACCTGCTGTCCCAATATAATTAATAATACATTATTTCACTCTAGAAAGTGTTCCTGTTTGGACAATAAATTACATGATCACTGTTAGACATTTAAATATTTGAGTGTGAGAGCTACAATTTAGAGTGATTATTAGTAAATAATGTGATTAAAAAAAAAGACACTCACAGATAAAGACCAAGAGACTGGTTAGAAGATGACTGAAACAATTTACACAAAAAAGTCTGAACTAGTGTGGTGGCAAAGGGAATGAAAAGAAAGAGGCAAAGAATCCTTACAGAAGTAATAATTTAAAATTTGGCATCTGTTGGTGTAAGATGTAACAGTAACAAAGTAGAATAAAAGGTGAAAGGCTTTAAATATTTAAATTCACATTACTGAGAGAATATATTGTTCTAATGGAAATGGTAAGGCCAGAAAGACTTGTTTCGGTGGGTAAAATGCTAAGTTTGGTTTCGACATGTTGAGTTTAGTCCTGTTGGGAAAATTAGGTGGAAGTATAAGGAGGTATGTTAGGGTTATCAACAGCTTCTGTGATAACTTAATTAGAAATAGAATCTTTTTTTTTTTGGTGGGTTCTCATGGAGCCAAAGCATATATAACTCTGCAAAAATAAACAAGCAGGGAAAAAAATTTAATTCATCATTTACCTAGTAAATAATTACTAAGTTCCAGGCACAGTTCTAAAAGTTGAGGAATCAGGGCGCCTGGGTGGCTCAGTGGTTAAGCGACTGCCTTCGGCTCAGGTCATGATCCCAGGGTCCTGGAATCGAGTCCCACATTGGGCTCCCAACTCCACGGGGTGTCTGCTTCTCCCTCTCACCTTCTCCTCGCTCATGGTCTCTCTCACTGTCTCTCTCTCAAATAAATAAATAAAATTTTTAAAAAAATAAAAAAAAAGATAAAAGTTGAGGAATCAACAATTAACAAAACAGATAAAATCTTTGACATCTTGGAGCTTATAGTCTAATGGAGGGAATCATGATAAGCACATAAATGTCGTATTGTGACATATTTTGACACAGGTTTTATAAAAGAAAAATAAAAGTATTGGGGGGTGATCATGCAAGTCTTTTCTTGTGACATTTGAGTAGAGAAAATGACAAAGTGACATTTGAGTAAAGAGCTGAAGGAAATGAGCCCTGCAGATATCCAGGCAATAAATATTCTAGTCTGAGAGGACAGCAGGTGGAAAGGTTTTTATTGAAGGGTTCTTAGAACTTGCAGGAACACACCAGTAGGAACGGTGTGTCTGGAGCCTAGAGAATGAGGAAGGCAGAGGAAGATAACAAGGTCACACAGACAGCCAGAGGCCAGGTTCATAGGCCCTTATGGGTCCCGGTGATCCCTTTGAATCTGCACTGAGGCAGAAAGCCTTAAGATTTTTAATGCTGATGAGCAGAGAATAAATTGTTGTCAGGCAAGGGGTAAGTAGGAATACTGGTAAGGAAGCTATTGCAAAAATTTTGACAAGAAATTACAGAGCTTTAAAGTAGGAAGGCTGCAGAGAAGATGGTGAGGAGTAGTCAGATTCAGAATATATTTTGAAGATGGAATCAAAAAGATTAGCTGATGGATTAGATATGGGGTATCAAAGCAAGAGAATTAAAAAAACAAAACAAAACAACAAAAAACGAAAAACACCAAGATTCTGGCCAGAAGACACGGGGAAGACTTTTGGAGGGGCATATATGAAAGAGAGGTGGTAAAACAAACATTTGGTTTCAGAATACTAAGTTTGAGGTGCTTATTTAGACATTGGAGTGAAGGTGTTAACAAGGCTATTGGATAAGTGGAATATGAGGTTCAGCGAAAAAGTCAGGGCTTGAGATAAAAATTTTGGAGTCATCAACAAGTAGATGGTATTTAAAACCATGGGTCTGCATAAGATCCCCTGGAAAATGAGTATAGATAAATACGAGAAGGGGTCCATAAACGGATAGTCCTGGGGCATCCAATGTTGAAAGCTGAGGAATATGTTTTTGCAAGGCAGGAAAAGAACTAAACGAGCAACGTCCCAGAGTCAATAGCATGATGATAAATGCTTAACAAATGGCCTTCTAAAAATAAAAGCCCTGCTTTTTAGTGCTTGCCAATTTCTGCGGTATAAGAACTTCTACCATACCAACTTTATGCTATGTATTATTATTTAATAATAGGCGTGTAAGAGTCTAAAAAATCAACAGCTGTCTCTTGCAAAGCAAGCTCCAGGATACCACTGCCCAAAAGCGAAGTAAGGTGTTAAAAGGAAGAGGGACCGACAAGCTGTGTCAAATGCTGCTGACAGAATGAGGAAGAAGAGTATTAAGAAATGATCACCGGATTGGCAACCCACTGATGAATCTGACCAATGAATATGACAATTGAAAAAATTGCTTTGAAGGGTGTTTTTATGATGAATATTAGTAAGTGGGAAATGTTACTTAGTAATATGGACAGTTAATGCTTAAAGTTTCCTTCTGAGAAAGCAGTATTAAGGATGTGAAGCACGTAACAACATAAAGAACAAGAAGGAGAACATGTCAGGGAGAGAAAGGCCCTATAGCAGGAATGACCTCCGTAGTTTCATGAACTGAGAGAAGGCCTATGTGCATCAAGTATGGGGGTAAGGCAGGAAATGGCCAGAGGTGAGCTGGAGATGGAAACAAGATCCTGGTGTTCCTTGTAGGCTACCAAAAGCAATTTATATTCATTATAAATAATGTGGAATTCTGTAGAAGGGTTCTAAGCAGAGGAGTTTCATAATCTGATTGGGTTTTTACAAAAGATGACTGTCTAATGTGTAAAGAATGTATTGGGAATAAGGGGAAAAATAAGAAAGTGTAATGTCCCCATAGCAGAAGTGTTACTGTTGCTTGGGTGGAATGACGGTGACATGGTGCCAGACGGTAGTGAGAAAGAAGGAAAGGAAGGGATACATTTTCAAGTACATAAATTATTTGTTGATAGACAGAATGTAAAAGATAACCAAAAAGGTGGCATTAAACATAATGTTTAGATTTATGGCTTCGGTGCTTGTATAGGTTGTCATGACATCTACGGAAATAGGAAAACTAGAGGGAAAAATACAAATCTTAAAAGGAAAAACATGTATTTTATTGTTTATATGTTACATGGATTTAGCTTCAAGGGGTTGGAGATGAGAAGAAAGGTTTGGACCTGGGGAGTTCGCACATATATGATGTTTAAAGTCATAGGAATGAGTGAGATCACCCAGTGAAAGAGAGTAGAGAGAAAAGAAGGTCGTAGAGTGGAGGACGATCAAGGAGACTGAGGAGTATGCAGAAGGAGTAGAAAAGTTAGAGCAAAGTAGTTAGAGAAAAGTAGTATTGCAGATTCTAAGAAGACCAATTTGTGAGCGAATAGTCGGTTCATGGTTGGAGGTCCAGTGAGAGTGGAAAGCATAAGGGTCACTAGAGACCGTGACAAAAATAATTTTAGAGAAATGGTGGGAGTGGAAGCTAAACAGTAGGGAATTGAAGAGTGAAATCTGAGAGAAGATGTGTAGAGAGTTTGTGTTGACAACTCTTGCAAGAAGTTTGGCTGTGAAACGGAGCAGAAAAATGGGAAACAGGTAAAGAGGATGTAAGGAAATATTGTTTAAATATGTGTGATGGTGGACAATCTTAAATACCAGCAGGAATAATTCATCACCGAAGGAGAGACTGGTGATGCAGCAGACAGGGGGAATAATCAGGAAGCAAAACCCTTGAAAGGTGAGTGGCAAAGGAACACGGAGGGAAGGAATGACCTCAGCTGGTGTGGGAAGCGTCTCCATTACATCTGAAAGGTTGCAAAAGCAAGAGCAGGTCATGTGGGTTTGCTGATTTAGTGACAGGAAGAGGGGATTCCTCCCATTCCATGGCTTCTGTTTTATCTGTGAACTATAAGACAAGGTCAGCATAATAAAATGGTGTGGGGCGGTGTGCAGAGTAATAAAAAGTAATGATCTGAGTAAAGAATAGAAAAATAATCTTCTTGGAGAAACAGAGTAACATTGCATGGCATAAGTGAGTATCTATTAAAGGCTGGTGATCACGGTGTTCATGAATTTGAAGTGACACAAATTACATCAATTTCCCCAGTTGTGTGATTTTCTCAATAATTCTATTATGTTGTGATTAGAAACTAAAATTATGTCTTATATGTACCTTTCATAAAAAATGAAATTTATTAACATTTAAATGGGTAAAAGTTATTCCTTTCCCTTCAACGGCACTTATTAAGTACCTGCTACATGTCAGGCACTAAAGATTCAAGGACAGAAGTCACAGTGCTCTCTGTGAGAAACGGACAATACAATAATACATAGTAACTATGATCCACTCATGTCAGAGTGTAAGAACATGCTGGTCTAGGATGTGTAAATATAGGCTTATATTGAGTATGTGAGGTCTCCCAGCTTAAAGCATTCATAACAACCCTATGATCAAAAATAAAAACAAAAAGCAGTATTATCTGACATTTCATCAATCATAGGATTACATGAGCTAGCTTTTCTAATGTTCTCCTCCCATCCATACACATAAATATTGGATATACTCATTTAAAATTGTCAAAATAGTCTGATATCCTATAACCTACATAAGCCAGAACCTCTGAGGTAAATTACATGTGTCCTGAATATTTAAATATTAATTCTATGTTATAGGTGCACATATGGTCTCAGTAATAAGTGTCAGATTCTGTGCTAAGCACTGACACACCTGATCTCAATCTAGAATCATATATAAAACCAAAAAACATAGATGTCATTACTAACATTTTTTCAGATGAGGAAACTGTGTCTAAGAGAAGAAGTAAACTAGGTTGTAAATCTAATCTGTCCACCTCAGTCTGTACTTTTAATGCCTCTTAAATTTGATTTTTGATAAATATTTTTAGGAACTGTTGTAAATGTTTAAATGTTTTTTACTTAGGTCCTTCCCCCACCATTGCCAACCAAGGCAGAACATTCTTTTTTTCTTTTTTAAGACTTTATTTTTAAGTAATCTCTACACCCAACATAGGGCTTGAACTCACAACCCTGAGACTGATAGTCTCATGCTTTACTGACTGAGCCAGCCAGGTGCCCCCAAGGAAGAACATTCTTGTACATATGAGCATGATTAGTCTTTGGACATTTCCAATAAGAAAAAAAAAAATTTTTTTTTGCTGTTTGTATCTGAATAAATTTCGACTATGCTGTTCATCCTCATCAAAATGAACTCATAGTGGGTCCTCCCTTAGAATTTCTGAGGGCAGACATCCTGTGTTAATCTTTCATTTATCTCCATCTCCTAGTTCAGTTACTGACATACATTTCGGGCTCAGAAATATCTGTTTATCTAAAGTTAGGATGGGCTATAATAACCACAGTGGGAGTTTGAGCGATCACGGCTCTAGGCTTAGAGAACATGATGACATCTGGAAGCTCTGCCCAAAAGCCTCAGAAATGCCTAGTAATCGGTGGAGAGGGGTGCTGTGGACACAGGCATTGCCTCCAGGATATTCTAATGACAGTGCACATTGGAAAAATGGTGAGCTCAATGTGTATGGGGTTTTCTTTGACTAACATTCAGGGTTAAGTCTTTCTGAGGAGCAGGGGCCCAGAAAAGTAAGGCAGAGACTTTTCATAGCCTGGTGGTTCTACCACTACTATGGCTCTTACCTCATGGTAGTTCAAGAAGGAGACAGAGACAAAGACAGAGACTAGACTGAGGTTCATAGCCTGAATCCTCCTGCTATTGTCTAGGTCGATATCCTTTAGGAAGTAAATTCTGTGAATTTCACATTCCTTACAGTGTGTTTTCCTTCTAAGGTTAATATGAGATTTAAATGATAAATATTTATGTACCTTGTGAAAAAACCTGGACTCCTGCTGATCATGTAGAAAATGTTGGGTAATTGATAGCTTTGACTTTGTGATATTTTTAGACCTCTTTGATGCCAGGGGTTATGCCATGTCTATCTTTATGGCCGTGATGATAAAGCCAAGTCCAACTTAGAGAGGTGAATCCAGAAAGAATTTAAGAAAGTAATAGCATTTTTTGGTGGTGTCTGGGTAGTACAGTTCATTAAACATCTGACTCAAGGTCTTAGCTCAGGTCCTGATCTCAGGGTCATGAGATGAGCTCCCATATCAAGCTTCATGCTCAGCAGGGAGTCTGCTTGGGACTCTCTCTCCCCTCTCCACTGTGCTCTCTCTCTCTCTCTCAAATAAAATAAATATTTTTTAAAAAGTAATAGCATTTTTCTATCTTTTGTCTTTCATCTCCCAAAGGCCACTGACCTTTAGGAATCTAAGGTTATTCATCAGCAGATTTTTCTAGTCAACTACTGAAATCATTGAAACAAACTTGGCAGGAAGTACAGGGAAACATTTACAAGACACACATTTGTATTTTTAATTATTAAGCACATACTTTATTTGAATTGACTCTTTTATTTACCACTTGTCTAAGTGATAGTAAACACAATCACTATCATTATAAACTAATTTGAAAGGTAATTTTCCAATTAATAAATATATATCAATGTAAATTGTGTTTTTCTGATAGAATAATTATAATAGCTGCCAACAACTTCGGAAAGAAAACAAAGGCATTTGTTAGTGGCAACACCTAATGAAAAACTAGATGGGCTAAACTAGAAAAAAATGACAGGCACAATTCCCCCCACAAGAACAATTTGTTACTGATGATGAAACTGAGAAATAACCAGAATGAAAGTTGTGAGATTCATAGTGAAAGCCCTCAGGGTAAAATTAATTTCTTTATAACACAGTTTAAAGGCACACAAAAGGAAATTGCTTGTGCCAGATGGGATAGGAAAGGCATTGTGAATAAAAATGAGCATCTCTTTTCTGCTTACAAATATTTAAATTAAGATGATGCCAGCATGTCTAGTTAATGGAATAACAGTATTGATGGTTGCACAACTTTTAAAGGTTTTCTTATTCTTTTTAAATGGATTTTGTCAACACCCTGAAGTACTTTCAGCAATATATTAAACCTGGCACTTACCAGAGCACATGCTCTTTTCTTTGAATTATCGTTGCAGGCAGAACAGGAGGAATATGATAGAGAAGGTGCTGGATTTAGGGTCAGAGAACCCAATGCAGCTGTCATGCCGGCTCTGACACTGAGTGGAGGGTGGCGAGGCAAGTCACAGAGCTCCAAGGGACAGTTTCTTCATTAGTAAAATGAGGATAGGAATACCTTCCCTTCCATCGACTACGTTCCACGAGGATTAAATGAGACAGATAACAAAGGCAAACATTTCTTGAAACCCATAAAGCATATATGTGCAAACTTTGATTATGTGGCTCTTTTTTTTTCTGGAAATGGTCTGGAAATGATCTCCAGTGTTGTCCTGCATCTGATATGAACTGTTGGTTCACAGCTGCTAGCTTTCTTCTTGCTACAATCTCATGCATTTTTGTACACACCATTGTAAATCTAATCATTAAGGATTTATCTGATGGTGATCTCTCTCTGCTCTAAAGCACCTACAATAGTTACTTAGTATTTCTCTTATGCTACCATTTATCTTTCTATTCATATGTCCTCTCCATTTAGCTGTAAAATAGACTCTTTTTTTTTTTTAAAAGATTTTATTTATTTATTTGAGAGAGAGAAAGAGAGCACAAACAGAGGGAGCTATAGGCAGAGGGAGAAGCAGGACTCCCCACTGAGCAAGGAGCCCAATGTGGGACTCGATCCCAGGACCCTGGGATTATGACCTGAGCTGAAGGCAGATGCTTAACAGACTAAGCCACCCAGGTGCCCTACTAGACTCTTGAATATTAAAACTACTACTACTGGGGCACCGGGGTGGTTCAGTGGGTTGAAGCCTCTGCCTTCAGCTCCGGTCATGATCTCAGGGTCCTGGGATTGAGCCCTGCAAGGAGGGGGGGGCGTCTCTGCTCAGTGGGGAGCCTGCTTCCCCCTTTCTCACTGCCTGCTGCTCTGCCTACTTGTGATCTCTCTCTCTCTGTCAAATAAATAAATAAAATCTTTAAAAACAAAACAAAACAAAAAACTACTATTACTACTTGCTTACACTTATTAATTACTATATGCCAGGCACTGTGCTAAGCATTTTAAATAGAGGACTATTTTTTTTTTAAAGATTTTATTTATTTATTTGACAGACAGAGATCACAAGTAGGCAGAGAAGCAGGCAGAGAGAGAGGAGAAAGCAGGCTCTCCACGGAGCAAAGAGCCCGATGCGGGGCTTGAGCCAAAGGCAGAGGCTTTAACCCATTGAGCCACCCAGGCACCCCTAAATAAATGACTATTTTTAACAAGAAGCAGAAAATGCATCCTATTTTCCAGCAGGGTCACATTATACATCTGTGAATATAATGTGAATTAACATTTCACACTCATCAGCTTCCACTCTCCAAAAAATGAGAGATTAAAAAGCTATAGGAATATAAAGCTATATAAACATTTTCCTTCCATTTCATTCCATGACCACCTATGCCCCAGAGTGAGAGTGAGGTGGGAGACATGAATATGTTCCTTCCCCAGCTGACATCACTTCTCATACAGCTCTCACAGTGTGAGCACCTAGGTGTAGAAAGTAGGATTATAATGTCTAAAGACACTGGGAAAATATGGACTATGAATGCAGGGGGGTAGGAAATGTGGGGATATGCAAGAGGCTTACTTTAATGCTAGGCATTGAGTTGGGTAAAAACAAAGTGACAGGACACCTGGGTGGCTCAGTTGGTTAAGCAATTGCCATTGGCTCAGGTCATGATCCTGGAGTAACAGGATCAAGTCCTGCATCGGGCTCCCAGCTCCACAGGGTGTCTGCTTCTCCCTCTGACCTTCTCGAACTCTCTCATGCTCTCTCTTTTTCAAATAAATGAATAAAATCTTTAAAAAAACAAAACAAAAGAAAACAAAAAACCGAAGTGAGGACATGGATTGGGGGAATGAATAATGAAAAACATGGTAGGGTCGGCTGCCTGGGTGGCTCAGTGGGTTAAGCCGCTGTCTTCAGCTCAGGTCATGATCTCAGGGTCCTGGGATCGAGTGCCACATCGGGCTCTCTGCTCAGCAGGGAGCCTGCTTCTCCCCCCCTTCTCTCTGTCTGCCTCTCTGCCTATTTGTGATCTCTCTCTGTCAAATAAATAAATAAAATCTTTAAAAAAAAATGGTAGGGTCAATGTATTGAAAAGTCCTGATGTAGTCAAATAATCTTGGATTAACCATAAATTTGTTATGCTCAGTAGTTCTTCTTTTCTTTTCCTGTAAATGGTGCCATCTTCTTCCCAATCTCTGAAACAAGAGTCCTACAACTGATAGTCTATTTCCACATCTTACTCAACCCCTCCACCTCATAGTCTTCCCTCAATAAACAAAAATCATAACTTCTATATTCTGATGTTTCGTATCTAGATTTTCTAGACTAACTCACATGTTATCTCTTTGCCTTCTATAAGCCATTGATGCCCTGTTCCTTTCTACCATGGAAAATCATGCCATGGTTTCCAGCAGATTTTGAGATTAAGAGAAGGTCAGAGCCTTCATGACCTGGCATTTGCTTACTACCTTTTCACTGTCTGCTCATTCCCCCTCCCAGTTGCACTGAAAAACACCCTTTAGTTGCTCTAGCCATCCTTGAGCTTTCCACAATCAGTCCATAATCTTTTCTGTGTCTCTTTGGCCTTTTCCATGAAATGACATCTAACAACTTCAGTCACCAATAAATGTTTATAAGGATGAATTCCCTGCACAATACTTTTGGAACTTCATTATTTGTTAATCATCTTCGATTTCAAAAGGTGACATATGATTTTCTAGTCTCTTAAAACAGATTATGAGGGCCCTGAGATAGGGATTGTATATTATATTTAGTTTTCCATTCCCTGTAGCACCTAATGTGGCTTTAAATACATAGGAGGCACTAAAAAGGGCCTGTTGAAAAGAATACATAAATAATTGAATGCATGAATAAATGAAAAAAACTTTCTTTGAAGCAAACCTCCACTTTTATGATTTGTTAGTGATTATGTCCCTCTAATGACTGAGTTTAAAAATCTGAATTCTAGGGGCACCTGGGTGGCTCAGTGGGTTAAGCCTCTGCCTTTGGCTCAGGTCATGATCTCAGGGTCCTGAGATCTCTGCTCAGCAGGGAGCCTGCTTCCCCTTCTCTCTCTGCCTGCCTCTCTACCTACTTGTGATCTCTCTCTCTCGGTCAAATAAATAGGTAAAAATGTTTAAAAAAAATAAAAAAAAATCTGAATTCTGGCTCAGCAGAAGAGCATTTTAAATATCTTGTAGAAACTGAGCAGAACAGCTAAAATTAACAAGTCAGGAAACGACAGATGTTGGTGAGGCTGCAGAGAAAGGGGAACCTTCCTGCACTGTTGGTGGGAATGCAAGCTGGTGCAGCCACTCTGGAAAACAGGATGGAGGTTCCCCCAAAAGTTGAAAATAGAGCTACCCTATGACTCAGCAATTGCACTACTGGGTATTTACCTCAAAGATACAAATGTAGTGATCCCAAGGGACACCTGCACTCCAATGTTCATAGCAGCAACATCCACAATAGCCAAACTATGGAAAGAGCCCAGATGTCCATCGACAGATGAATGGATAAAGAGGATGTGGTATATAGATACAATGGAATACTACTCAGCCATCAAAAAATGAAATCTTGCCATTTGCAACGATGTGGTTGGACTAGAAGGTATGACGCTAAGTGAAATAAGTCAATCAGAGAAAGACAATTATCATTTGATCTCACTTATATGTGGAATTTCAGAAACAAAACAGAGGATCATAGGGTAAGGGAGGGAAAAAGAAAACAAGACGAAATCAGAAGAGTGAGAAACCATAAGAGATACTTACTCATGGGAAACAAACTGAGGTTGGAGGGGAGGGGGGTTATGGGGATGGAGTAACTGGGTGATAGGCATTAAGGAGGACATGTAATGTAGTGAGCATTGGGTGTTCTACAAGACTGATGAGTCACTGAACTCTACCTCTGAAACTAATAATACATGACATGCTAATTAATTGAATTTACATTTTAAAAAAGTTAAAAAAATAAATACCTCATGAGAGCTCATGATTTTTCACCATAAACTGCCCTGAGATAAAATCTTTTTAAAACACTTGGAAAGCTAGAGATTTAAAAGTTCAGATTCACTTCAATAGTTTGGTATTGTTTGGATATTACTTCCTTCAGTGTTGGAGAGTAAGACTTTGTTAATTCATTCATAAAATATTACTGAATGCTACTAAAAAACTGAAATGAGGGAAGTGCTAAAGTTTACAATGGTTAGGCGAAACAGACACAGTCCATACTCCAATGAAATGTACAATCTTGTGGAGAAGATGCATTTAATATTTAACTAACACACAAATAAATCCAAGTCATAAGTGTTGTAACCTTATGAAGAGGAACATGGTCCTACCAACACACATGAAAGAGAGTTGATTTCGGGTGGTTGTAGAGGAAGTGGTTCTTGAACAGAGATACTCTTTGCTTCTCTGAAACCTCAGTTTCTTCACCTCTAGAATAGAAATAAAACTTTCATTTAATCTATAGAGAACTGCTGTGGAGTTTCAATAAAATAATGTATATGAAGGGGCTCTGCAACTGTACATTATTTCCATTGGATTTATACCTTGTCTATATGTCATGTTTTCTTTTCTTTAACAGAGAGGAGGGCTGTGTTGTAAGTAAAAGTTACAAAGCCTCAAAAAGTCTTTGTTCTCGTCATTGAATTATTTTTCCTTTATTTTTTGAAGCAAAATATATGTCCTACGCTTTGCAAATCTTCAGGTTTGTTGGTTTGTTTGTTTGTTTTTAATCTCCCACTTCAAGTTTTCCAGAGATTGGTCCCAGATCATTACTGAATATATTTTGATCAGGTGAGTCAGAGAAATAGGTAACAAATCAATGGATTCAGTAAACATCGGCGTATACTCTCTCGTCTTAGATAATGACTGTTTCTGGACAAGGAGATGGTTATGTCAGGTCTCTGTCACTGCCAGTCCTCACAAATGGGGCTCCTTGGGAATCTTGCTTTTCTCTATGTAGTCTCCCTCAGAGTCTCTCCAGCATGGTGGCAAGGATAGATAGTTTCTTCCATGGCAGCTCAGAGCTGCAAGGGTTCATCTCTGAGAGAAAGAGATAGCCAGGCAGAAATTTTCCAGTCTAGCCTTGAAAGTCATGTAGCATTCTACTCATCAGAATTTTACAAAATTAATTATGCATTCCAATGTTGTCAAATACTACATAAGTGTAATTCTTGGTGTTATTTTTCCCTCAACACAAATTATTTTAGAGTTATTCCCAATAGAAGGAATGTCTTGATTTCCCTAATTCTAAGAAGGACATATGGATTACAAATGACATTTTCTCCTAAATTACATTTTTATATGGTGCCCTACAAAGAAACAACTTAATTACATTTAATACTATACTCAATAATTATCTTTTTTGGATAATTTGGATGAAATTTGGATGCTTTAGCAAATCACATCAATCAATAGATTACACTGCAAATTAGAACTGCAGGAGGAAGAAAATACTCAGAATATGAGCAGACATAGTAAATTGCCTGAATAGTGCAAGAGCCCCAGAGTAAATTTTAAAATCTCAAAGTAATTCCTTTTCACAGCTAATGAAAAATTTTGAAATTTCATGGGAAAACATAGACTATCTTCCAAAATATTAGTTAATGATTAAACATAGAAAAATATGACTACTCAGAAGAATTGGGACATTTTAGTTTGTTATAACTTCAAAAACCCTCATTTTTTTTGTGATCCCAGAAAATACCAATAAATGAAGAGTTTTGGGGGAAATGAGTATCAATTATGTATAGAAATATCCATTCTTTCCTTTTTATTTAGTGACAGAAACTCCAATTTTAAACTTGAAATAATCTCTGTATTTCTTGGACTTGTTTACATCTAGGTATGGCTAGGTGGCTAAGTGTGCAACTTTAGGGAAATTTGACTAATTGAAGCCAGTACTCCCAAAGTACAGTTAGAATATGTACTTGGTGGGGGAGCATGTGGTACCATATTGCTATGGGTAGGGCAATATGACTGAATGAACTAGGGTTGCCTATGGTTGTGGGACCCCCCAATACCAAAGCTGTCCGTCCTGCTTAGACTTTAATATAAGAGAGAAATAGATATCTACTTTGTTTAAGCTACTGTTATTTCGGCATTTTCGGTTATTTTCAGCAAAACCTAATCTTAATAACGAAGATGTTCATTTGTATTTTTAAGCACAAGTTCTTTCTTTCTCTCCTCCCTACATCTCAGGTGGAATCTCTCCGCTGTCTTTAGCTTTACCCTCTTATTTATCTCATCTCTTTTTCCTTTTGCCTATCCCCCCCAACTTCCCTTAAATATCAGTAATAGTAATGTGTATTTTTGTTGTTGAATCACCCCATAACAGTTAAAAGTTTTATGTTTCCTGTTTTTGTTTTATGTTTCCTGTTCTTACTTTCTAAAGCCAGGATATGTATTTTTTTTTAAGATTTTATTTATTTATTTGACAGACAGAGATCACAGGTAGGCAGAGAGGCAGGCAGAGAGAGAGGAGGAAGCAGGCTCCCTGCTGAGTAGAGAGCCGGATGCGGGGCTCGATCCCAGGACCCTGGGATCATGACCTGAGCTGAAGGCAGAGGCTTTAATCCACTGAGCCATCCAGGCGCCCCCAGGATATGTATTTTTAAAAGATTTTATTTATTTATTTAAGAGGGAGAAAGAGAAGTGGCAAGTGTGCACATGCATGAGAGCAGTGGGGTGGTGGTATGCAGCAGAGAGAGAAGGAGAGAGAGAATCTCAAGCAGACCGCATGTTAAGCATGAAGCCTGATGTGGGGCTCCATCCCATGACCATGAGATCATAGCCAGAGTTGAAGACAAGGGTCTGATGCTCAAACAACTAAGCTACGCAGGCACCCCAGGGTATATAATATTTTATATTTCTTTTTCCTAAAAACAAACACAAAAACACTTCATCACGTGAAATTTTTCTCTTGGCTGTGATACTCTACTGAAGGTTTTTCTCTTCCAGTGAGTCAGTGTTTCAAGATTGACCAAAGTTTTCCCATCCCGGCTAAGGTCACACAAAGGCTATATTGAATGCCTTCAAAAGTTTCAACAAATCAATGTTTCTTTAAGTTATGATTTAAAACTCCCTGCCTTGAGGATCTCTCTAGGAGTGGGAAGCTCTTAAATGTGAGTCATGGCTTGGGAGTGAAAGTCTGTTAAAAACAAACATAAAACTCTTCACAGTTGGGAGTTGCCCTTTCATTTTTAGAAATTCATTCTTGTTTCCATAATGTAATAAAGACTTAGCCTCTGATCTCTGGTCATATCTCACAGGTTTTCGCTAAAAAGTGGCTGGCAGAAAATCCACTCTTTATAATTTCAGCTACATTAAATTGTCATTTTAAGGTATTCAAAATGCAATAAACAGAATGTAATAAACCAGAGTACTTAACATCCATCCCTACTGAACACTTAGCCATTATCCTAGAACTAGCCTGGATTCCTGTTTTGCATCTCTATTAAAAGGCTACTTCAGCCACACAGTCAGGTAATGTACTAAATCTAATTGCATGGGTACCTGTTTATAGAATAGGATTTTATGCCAACTCTCAATTTTCTAATTTTTTTTTCTCTTTCCCCAATAATTAATTTGATGTAAAGTCTCATGTAATAATTTTGAAGATGCAAATGAAAATCTTGCCATATCTTTGGAAAAGATTAACAACAGTATGTTCTTCACTCTTCTGGGCTTTTTTTTTTTTTTTTTTTAATTTGTTTCAGGGCTACAGGTCTGTGATTCATCAGCCTTATACAATTCACAGCACTCACCATAGCACATACCCTCCCCAATGTCCATCCCCCAGCTACTCCATCCCTCCCACCCTGTCTCCCCTTCAGCAACACTCAGTTTGTTTCCTGAGATTAAGAGTCTCTTATGGTTTGTCTCCCTCTCTGGTTTCACCTTGTTTCATTTTTCCCTCCCTTCCCTTATGATCCTCTGTCTTGTTTCTCAAATTCCTCATATCAGTGAGATCATATGATAATTGTCTTTCTCTGATTGACTTGCTGCGCTTAACATAATTCGCTCTAGTTCCATCCACATCGTGGTAAATGGCAAGATTTTGTTTTTTGATGGTTGTATAGTATTCCATTGTAGATATATACCTCGTCTTCTTTATCCATTCATCTGTTGATGGTCATCTAGGCTCTTTCCATAGTTTGGCCATTGTGGACATTGTTGGTATAAACATTCAGGTACATGTGACCTTCAGCTCACTACATTTTTATCTTTGGGGTAAATACACAGTAGTGCAATTGCTGGGTCACAGGATAACTTTTATTTTCAACTTTTTGAGAAACCTCCATCCTGTTTTCCAGAGCAGCTGCACCAGCTTGCACTCCCACAAACAGTGCAAAAGGATTCTCCTTTCTCCACATCCTCGCCAGCACCTGTCATTTCCTGACTGGTTAATTTTAGCCATTATGACTGGTGTGAGGTGGTTTCTCACTGAGGTTTTGATTTATATTTTCCCTGATGCTGAGTGATATTGAGCACTTTCTCATGTGTCTGTTGGCCATTTGGACGTCTTCTTTGCAGAAATACCTGTTTGTGTCTTCTGCCTATTTCTTGATTGGATTATTTGTTCTTTGGGTGTTAAGTTTGATAAGTTCTTTATAGATTTTGGATACTAGCCCTTTATCTGATATGTCATTTGCAAATATCTTTTCTCATTCTGTCGGTTGTCTTTTGATTGTGTTGACTATTTCCTTTGCTGTGCAACAGCTTTTTATCTTGATGAAGTCCCATTTTGCCCTTGCTTCCCTTGCACAAAAAAACCTGAAAAGAATTTGCAAACACCAAACCACCCCTACAGGAAATACTGAAAGAGGTCCTCTAAGCAAAGAGACAGCCTAAAAGTAACAGACCAGAAAGGACCAGGGACAATATACAATAACAATCACTTTACAGGCAATACAATGGCACTAAATTCATACCTTTCAATAGTTACCCTGAATGTAAATGGGCTAAATGCCCCAATCAAAAGACACAGAGTATCAGAATGGATGAAAAAACAAGACCCATCAATATGCTGTCTGTAAGAAACTCATTTTAGACCCAAACACATCTCCAGATTTAAAATGAGGGGGTGGAAAACAATTTACCATGCTAATGGACATCAAAAGAAAGCTTGGGTAGCAATTCTTATATCAGACAAATTAGATTTTAAGCCAAAGATATAATAAGAGATGAGAAAGGATACTATATCATACTTACATGGTCTGTCCAACAAGAAGATCTAAGAATTTTAAATATCTATGCCCCTAACATGGGAGCAGCCAACTATATAAACCAATTAATAACAAAATTGAAGAAACACATCGACAATAATACAATAATAGTAAGGGACTTTAACCTCTCCCTCACTGAAATCGACAGATCATCTAAGCAAAAGATCAACAAGGAAATAAAGACCTTAAATGACACACTGGACCAGATGAACATTACAGATATATATAGAACTTTACATCCCAAAGCAACAGAATACACATTCTTCTGTAGAATGGAACATGGAACATTATCCAGAATAGATCACATTCTGGGTCACAAATCAGGTCTCAACCAGTACCAAAAGACTAGGATCATTCCCTGCATTTTTTCAAACCATAATACTCTGAAGCTAGAACTTAATCAAAAGAGGAAAGTTGGAAAGAATTCAAATACATGGAGGCTAAAGAGCATCCTACTAAAGAATGAATGGGTCAAACAGGAAATTAAAGAGGAATTGAAAAAATTAATGGAAAGAAATGAAAATGAAAACAAAACTGTTCAGAATCTTTGGGACACAGCAAACGTGGTCCTGAGAGGAAAGTATATAGCAATACAAGACTTTTTCAAGAAACAAGAAAGATGTCAAGTACACAACTTAACCCTACACCTAAAGGAGCTGGAGAAAGAACAGCAAAGAATCCTTAAACCCAGCAGGAGAAGAGAAATTATTAAAGATCAGAGCAGAAATCAATGAAATAGAAACCAAAAGAAGAGTAGAACAGATCAATGAAACTAGGAGCTGGTTCTTTGAAAAAATTAATAAGATTGATAAACCCCTGGCCAAACCTCTTTTCTTATCAAAAAGAAAAGAGAAAGAACCCAAATAAATAAAATCATGAATGAAAGAGAAGAGATCACATCCAACACCAAAGAAATACAAACAATTATAAGAACATATTATGAGCAACTATACACCAGCAAATTTGACAATCTTGAAGAAATAGATGCATTCTGAGAGATGTATAAACTACCAAAACTGAACCAGGATGAGATAGAAAACATGAACAGACCCATAACCAGTAAGGAGATGGAAGCACTCATCAAAAATCTCTCAACAAACAAGAGCCCAAGGCCAGACGTCTTCCCAGGGGAATTCTACCAAACATTTAAAGAAATAATGCCTATTCTCCTGAAACTGTTCCAACAACTAGAAATGGAAGGAAAACTTCCAAACTCATTTTATGAGGCCAGCATTACTTTGATCCCAAAACCAAAGACCCCATCAAAAAGGAGAATTACAGTTAAATATCCTTGATGAACATGGATGCAAAAATTCTCACCAAAATTCTAACCAGTAGGATCCAACAATACATTAAGAGGATTATTCACCAAGACCAAGTGAGATTTATTCCTGGGCTGCAATTTTGGTTCAACAGCTGCAAATCAATCAGTGTGATACAATACATTAATAAAAGAAACAACAGGGACTATATGATACTCTCAAAAGATGCTGAAAAAGCATTAGACAAAGTACCGCATCCCTTCTTGGTCAAAACTCTTCAAAGTGTAGGGATAGAGGGTACATAGCTCAATATCATAAAAGCCATCTATGAAAAACCCACAGAAAATATCATTTTCAATAGGGGAAAAACTGAGAACTTTTTCCCTAAGGTTAGGAACACGGCAGGGCTGTCCACTATTACCACTGCTATTCAACATCGTACTAGAAATCCTAACCTCAGCAATCAGACAATAAAAAGAAATTAAAGGCAACTGAATTTGCAAAGAAGAACTCAAACTCTCACCCTTTGCAGATGATATGATACTTTATGTGGAAAACCCTAAAGACTCCATTCCAAAACTGCTAGAACTCATACAGGAATTCAGTAAAGTGTCAGGATATAAAATCAATGCACAGAAATCAGCTGCATTTCATTCACCAACAACAAGACAGAAGAGAAAGAAATTAAAGAGTCAATCCCATTTATAATTGCACCCTAAACCATAAGATACCTAGAAATAATCTATCCAAAGAGGCAAAGGATCTGTACTCAGAAAACTATAGAGTACTCCTGAAAGAAAATGAGGAAAATGCAAAGAAATGGGAAAAACATTACATGTTCATGGATTGGAAGCACAAATATTGTGAAAATGTCTATGCTACCTAGAGCAATCTACACATTTAATGCAATCCCTATCAAAATACCATCAACTTTTTTCAAAGAAGTGGAACAAATAATCCTAAAATTTATGTGGAACCAGAAAAGACCCTGAATACCAGAGGAATGTTGAAAAAGAAAACCAAAGTTGGTGGCATCTCAATTCCAGACCTCAAGGTCTATTACAAAGCTATAATCAGGGGTGCCTGGGTGGTTCAGTCATTAAGTATCTACTTTTGGGTCAGGTCATGATCCAAGGGTCCTGGGATCAAGCCCTCACATCGGGCTCCCTGCTCAATGGGCAACCTGCTCCTCCCTCTCCCACTCCCCTTACTTGTGTTCCCTCTCTTGCTGTGTCTCTCTCTATCAAATAAATAAATAAAATAAAATTAAAAAAGGCAACAACAAAAAAAGAAAGCTGTAATCATCAGTAAAGTATGGTACTGGCACAAAAACATAGATCAATGGAATAGAATAGACAGCCCAGAAACAGACCCTCAACTCTATGGTGAACTAATCTTCAACAAAGCAGGAAAGAATGTCCAATGGAAAAAAGACAGTCTCTTCAACAAATGGTGTTGGGAAAATTGGACAGCCACATGCAGAAGAATGAAACTGGACCATTTCCTTACACCACACATGAAAATGGACTCAAAATGGATGAAGGACCTCAATGTGAGACAGGAATTCATCAAAATCCTTGAGAAGAACACAGGCGGTAACCTGTTCAACCTCAGCTGCAGCAACTTCTTCTGGGCTTCTTTTACAATGGTTATGGATTTTAATGACTCTGGCTATAACCAAGAAATCTATTTAATTATATAAAAACAGGGGTTCATTCAGTGAAATGACTCTGAGATTCTGCCTTCTTATATATATATGTGTGTGTGTTGTACATGTGTATATATACATATATATATACGTAAACACACTTGCACACATACATATACAGACATATATATTTTCCACCCGACTTATTCTTTGAACATAGTTATTATACAAAATTTTATTTATACTAGTTCTTTTCTCTTTTGGGGTGTTGCAGGACAAATTAGCTTTAATTACTGTACCTGTTAAATGGGAGATTTTTTTTTTTGAAAAGTGTATGGTATTCTGAAAGTTAGATAAAGTACAATGCACTATGAAATACAGTGTAAGCTCCTGGAAAGCTTATCCCTATCTCCTCCACCTTCAGTGTCCCCATGATACCTGAGATACTGGAACATGACAGATAACTCTCCCTCAAATATTTACTATAGGAAAAGCATAGACAAGTGTACTCTGTAAATACTGAAAACCCTATATAAATCTATTTTCTTTGGGCATCCTTTGTATTATTGTGACCCCTTCCACCTGTTGCCTTTTCTGATCCCATGGTCTTTGTTCATTTTGTCCAAAGACAGTGGTAGTAAGAATGGGAAATACAGAACTATGGTTTCTTGGTATTTTTTCCTTCTCAAATGAGTAGGAAATGGAATAAAAAAAAAAAAAAAAAAAAAAGCAAAGACAAAAACAAAACAAAACAAAAACTAACTAAAAATACTGGTGAGATAAGGTTGTTATAAGATCACAATCCAGTTATCAAGAAAATCCTCCCTTGAATCTATTAACAGAGTTTGCATAACCGACAGCTGGGTGATGAGGAAGTATCACCCACTCAATTCCAGTCCCAGCACATGACGGAGCACAGGTTTCTTCTTATTTTTTTCCCTTGGCTTGCTCCTGGGAGCGAAAGGGTAGAAGGAGAAGACACAGAGAAGTACGGAACTCTTGAATTTTCCTCTTTTCTACACTCTCTCCCTAAGTGATAGCATTTATTACTATGACTTTAAAAGCTGTGTACATGTCATTAACTCCAGAATGTATATCTTTACTTCATATCTGAACCTCAGGCTTATTTATCCAATGAACCAAGTGAAATCTCCTTTTAGATGGATTTTATTTATTTATTTATTTATTTATTTATTTATTTGACAGAGAGACAGAGAGAGAACAAGCAGGCAGAGGAGCAGGCAGTGGAGAGGGAGAAGCAGGCACCCCACTGAACAGGGAGCCTGATGTGGGGCTCTATCCCAGGATCATATCATATCTATATCCAGGATCAGGACCTGAGCTGAAAGCAGATGCTTAACCGACAGAGCCACCCAGTCTCCCCTCTTGGATGTTTTATAGACATGCCAATATTAGGATGCCTCAAATAAAACCTTTTACCACTTTCCTACTCCATTCCCATATTTCCATCAATCTTCTTATCAAGTTAAATATCATAATCCACTTAGATGCTTGTATGCCAAAAGCCTGAGATCCATTTTTAGACATTCTACCTTCTTATCCTCTACTCATTCTGTTCCCATGATATGTCAATTCTATCTTCAAACTACATCCAGATCTGTCCCCCGCACCTTGCCACCTTTGCAGACGTCACCTCTGTCCCAGCCATCATCCTTTCTCATGTAGAATGCAGCAACTGTTTACTATCTGTTTCTATTCCTTTCTCAACACACACAGTTAATCCTATACATGGAAGCCAAGGTGATACTTTAAAGATTTAATTTATTTATTTGACAGACAGAGATCACAAGTAGGCAGAGAGGCAGGCAGAGAGAGAGAGGAGGAAGCAGGCTCCCTGCTGAGCAGAGAGCCCGATGGGGGGCTCGATCCCAGGACCCTAAGATCATGACCCGAGCCGAAGGCAGAGGTTTTAACCCACTGAGCCACCCAGGTGCCCCGATATTTTAAAGATTAAAAAAAAAATTTATTTATTTGACAGAGATCATAAGTAGGCAGAGAGGCAGGCAGAGGGGGCGGAGGGGAAGCAGGCTCCCTGCTGAGCAGAGAGCCCGACGTGGGGCTTGAACCCAGGACCCCGGAATCATGACCCGAGCCGAAGGCAGAGGCCTTAACCCACTGAGCCACCCAGGCGCCCTGCCAAAATGATATTTTAAAAACGCAAATTGATTATGTCTCCGCCCTGTTTAAACTCTCCCCATGCCCAGGTCTTCAACTTAATGTTATACTACTTTTATTTTTACTCATTGTATTTCTGCCATCCTGGTCTTTTCTATTCTCCAAACGCAGCAAATGCTCTCCTAACTTGGGACCTCTATTCTCTGCCTGGAACATTCTCCACTGCCCACTCTTCACCTCACTGGCTGAATTTGCCCTTCCAGTCTGTTTACATGTTGTTTCCTCAGAGACACTTTCACTAACTATCCCATTATTTTCTCTCATGGCAGCCTTTACTTTCCCTAAAATATTTACAAGATTTCAGAGCCAGGACCATGAGATTTAGATGCAATGTTGGCTCCCCTGTGAGTTTGCTAATTCCAAGATACCATTATCCCTTTGCCTCTCCTTTTTCCTGCTGGGACAGAGGTAGGTTGTACTCTCACAGTTCTTCCTGTGTCAACCCATGCACTATGATATCTTTGTAAAATTCCTTAATTTGTTTGAGAATGTTTTTCCATTATATATACAATCTATTCTGTTGCCTAATGTTTCTTCCCTAGTGACCCTTTTTGAATGCTCCAAGCAAATGCCCTCAGGTACTTGCTTTTTCTAAGACAGCATATCTATATCTCAAGTGTAAGACAAGTGGAAACTTAAAAACCTAAACTCTTGCATCATTGGACTCACAGTAGTTTCCTGTGGGACAAGAATTTTGACCCTATTTATTAAAATCTAGTTGTCTATCCTCCACATCATTCAATGAAAGATTTAAGGTAGACTACAACAATAACTAATTCTATGAAATGATAATCAAGTAGAAAAAAAATTAGAGGAGTGGGAAAGAAAAGACAAATATGCCTCTAATGATGGCCCAAATATTTCATGTAGTTGTATTCCAAGTTGGGCTCTGACATTTTGGGCAGAAGAGAAGAAAGGAGAGACTAGATGTGTACGCATTTCTTTTCATCAGAAAGAGAAAAACAAAATTATGTGGTTCCTTGGAATAACCAAAGTTTTCCCTGCACTAATTTCCTATTGCTGTTTCTTATAGTGACGCTATTGATGAGAGAGAGAAACATAAAAATAAATAAATAAAAAACTATAACCATAAAACAACAACAACAACAACAATAACAGTAATAAAACCAATGCAGTGGCATTGATCTTTTAGAAGGCTAAGGTAATAAGTTTTAAAAATACAAGCTGCTGAAAATGATTCATTTCTCCAAGTCACACACAAAGACATATTCAATTATTGTGTTCAGTGGTTGTAAACTTTTGACCAGCTCTCAGCAACCAATGATGTGTGCAATGGCGGTACTTAATAAATGCTGAGCCAAGCTTTCAAAGCACCCAGGCTCCTCCTGGATTATAAGTATTGCACTTCTGAAGGCTGCTATCTAATAATCTGGTACTTCATTGTGCTTAGTCTGATTCAGTATTGATTAAGTTCTCAGCCTTTCTGAGTTTACCACTCTTCTCTGTCAGTTGAAGATGATTGCCTCAATTTCTGTGCCTTTTCCTGGGAAATGTATCCCTTTCAAAATGCTGCCTGAACCGATTCCTTAGTATTGGAAGGCAGAGCAAAGGTATGCTGTAATGAAAAAGGGATCATCTACAACACAATCTCTTTGACTCCAACAAGAACCTGTAGATTTATAGATTTTAGATGGGGAAAACCAATAAGTGAAATTTGCCATAGAAAAAGTATATCCGAAACCATAAAGAAAAGCCAGTTTCTATTCTAATCCGTAATCAGAAGTGACATAAATCTCTGTACTCGACTTCTTACCTCTTACATTGAAATAAGGAAAAGGACAAAACAACCACATTACTTTTATTCTAGTTGTAGGATCATTGGACTTGAAATTGGTACACTCAGATTTTAGAAGCATCAGTATCTATAAGTAACTGTGGGTTCTCCAGTAACTATATTTAAGTGTTTCACAGTGAACCTAATTTACACACACAAAAAACCAAAGACATTAGACCAGATCATCAGTTCTCAGCTCTACTAGGGCCAACATCCTCTTTTATAACAAATATTTCTAATTCCCTCATGAAGTTCATATATAATATAATCTATTACAGATAAAATTACCATCAAAATATGTATAATACCCTAAATATTCATAAAGATGAACTGAATAGAAAGTAATTAGTAATAAAATAATACATGTATTTCAATAGGCACATGTTCAGTTATGGCTTTAAAGAAGGACATAGTGAAGTTGTCAGAAAATTATACTTCCTTAAAATGAATCTTCGGATTTCTTAGATACCAGGTGATCAGAAACCATTCCATGGAAGAAGTATAGGAGAATAAGAGACACAAGAGTGCACATTTAAATAAGAAAAATAGTGTCAGACTTATTTGTATTTGATAGGAAAAGGAGAGAGATAACCTTAACTGAAAGCAAGTTAACAGGGGTGCCTGGGTGGCTCAGTCGTTAAGTGTCTGCCTTTGGCTCAGGTCACGATCAGAGGGTCCTGGGATCAAGCCCTACATCGGGCTCACTGCTCAGTGGGAAGCCTGCTTCTCCCTCTCCCACTCCCCCTGCTTCTGTTCCCTCTTTCACTGTGTGTCTCTCTGTCAAATAAATAAATAAGATCTTTAAAAACAAAAAATAAAAAGAAAGCAATTTAACATGGCAAGACAAGTTCATTTCTAATTAAAGATGGAGAAGTAGATCAATGAAGGAATATATTATAGATTTTATTTATTTATTTGAAAGAGAGAGAGAAAGAGAGAGAGAGAGCAGGAGCGAGGGAGAGGGACAGAATGAGAAGGAGAAGCAGACTCCCCACCCAGCAGGGAGACCGACACAGGGCACCATCCCAGGACTCTAGGATCATGACCTGAGCCCAGGGCAGACACTCAGCTGAGCCACCCAGGTGCCCCTGAGGGAATATATTATATTTCAAATATATTATAATTCAAATGAAATGGATCCTACGTTTAAGTGTAGTATCCAAATAATTATTTTATGACATGGGAAAAGGCAGCTATTGAAAAAAATATGCTCTATCTTGAAATCCTCCTATGGGTCTGCAATACTTGAAAGGACCTTAAAATTATACCTTTAGGAAGATATAAGAGGACGTAGAGAAGATATGTGGTAGATCTCTGAGAACAATATTAGAATAAGTTTGAAAATCAACTAGCATACTCAAAACAAATGAGTGATTTCAATACGCAATTTTTACATCTGTGCTGCCCTATGGTGTTTATAAATATTTTTGAAATAACATATTAATGAAATATGGAGAAATCTCTGATTTTCCTATCTCCTTACTGATTTAATAATACTTAGTTATAGATTTTTTTTTTAAAAGAAGTTGCAAATCTCTTCTGTTACATATTTACATGCAAGAACTACAAATGCAGGTTGACAGAGGTATGTGGTGCTGGTGCTGGCACCGGCGCTGGTGAGGACTAATTTGGGGTGAAAGGATTTCCTGAAATGTCAAATAACTCTTGTTAAAGTCTAAATACAACAAAATTCGAATCTCTTAATTATACGGTAGTTGCAGTACTAACATATTCAGTATGTATTAAAACCATGCATATACTTTTTTATATGTAAAATGGGTCTAGTTTTTTGAACCAGAACTAGAAACAGTTTTCCACCTATTATATGACTACCTAACTAGAGCTATAGGTCTCAGAGTGTGGTCCCTGCACCAGCAGCATCAGCAGCACCTAGGGGCTTATTAGAAATGCAAATTCGCTGGCCCTGTCCTAGGCACACTGAATCAAAAACTGGGGGTGGGGAGCATCACTCCATGCTTTAACAAGCCCTCCAGGTGATCTGATACAGGCTAAGGTTTAGAAAACCACTGATCTCCAAAGGACACTTGCAAATTACTTAGGATGTGAGATAAGTCTTCATTTTGGGTAACTGTCCCACACATTAGGGGACATCTCTGACTCCCACCCATCAAAAAACAGTCAGACCCCCAGTAATTGCAACATCCAAAAAATGCACCCACGGATTTCTCAAATGTTTCCTAGAACATGTGACTGACTATTTGTGTTGAGAACCACTGGGTTAGATAATGGCTGTAGCTCTGGTCTGTTGCTCTATTACTTTCATGGAGGCAGCAGGAACTTAAAAGGCAATGCAATTCAGAGCTAATAAGTTCAAAACTCAAAACAGTTAGTGTGATTTCTGTAGGACATCTGTCCACAGGCTGGACTTGTGCTCCAGTGTAGGGGTATTGCTGAGGCTCATTCTTCAGATGTAGTTTTAAATTGTAACTTAGCTGACAGAAGCAGAAGGGCATAAAATCAAGAAATAAATTCCAGCTCTAAATGTCCCAGGTTATTTGTTCCTCTACTTCAGGTTTCTCCTGAAGGCCCTAGAGTGTGGCTGGTTCACACTATTGCTTAGTTACCATTGAGTAGACCATCAATTTGCATGATGGGGACTTGGGGGGTTAGGGAGATAGCATCTGTTAAACCTTACTGCTACAGTTTTCTGTAAACTCGATCTACAGAATGTGTCAATCCTGTGTAATACAAGAACTTCAGAGAGTTTTTTCAGTTAGACCCATGACAAATACTGAAAGATTCAATCAAGATCTGGTAAGCATTCTATTATTAGCAGAAATGTGAACAATTAATGACCACAAATAGAGTTTAAAATAGCTAAAAACACTACATATTGAGAATCAGAACTACGTCCCAGATTATGTTTCTCATATTAGTCAGAGTATAGGCTTACAATTAGAGTTTTGAGGTATAATATAAATGAAAACCCAATTTGAATTCTTGATAAATAACAGAAATAAATGGCATTTGCCATTTCAATGATGGATCCATACTTGGTCTGTTTACACAATTTCTTCTTCATTTTAGCTAATTTCCTTCCTCTGGAAAATTAACAAAGGAAAAACAATTCAACTGAAATGCAGTCTTGTGACTTTAATGTTAATCCAACGGTTTGCTGATAAGAACAGTCTAGTTTTAAGATAAATTGCTGGTGTGACAGCTCTCTAATTGGTCAACTGACCTCTTGCCAGAATCCAAGGCAGAAAGACACCCTCCTTCCAACATACACACAGAGTTTCCATGGCATTTTCTGAGACTTTCAATTTATGAACGTTCAATAAATTTCTGTGAAAATCCTGAAATCAATGCCCGTTTTCCTGTTCTTGTGTCTCTTCTTTTTAGTATTTATCAAAATTGACAATTCCCATTTAAAGTGTAAACTTCTCAATGAAGCAAAAATCTCGTTCTGCATATATGATCTAAAATCAGGGTCCTGTCTCTTTTTTTTATGCATTAAACAAACAAGGACAGAGCAGCTCATGGGGATATTCTCAATGAAAGTGGTTGGTGATAGAAAGATCGGTAGGACACAGCAAGATTAGAAACAAGACCAGCCACCAGCGTAATGAAATCTAAGTGTAGAGCATAGATGAAGCACCAAGGAGGATGATTTTGATTCATTTTTTTTTAAAGATTTTATTTATTTATTTGACAGACAGAGATCACAAGTAGGCAGAGAGGAAGGCAGAGAGAGAGGAGGAAGCAGGCTCCCTATGGAGCAGAGACCTCGATGTGGGGCTCGATCCCAGGACCCTGGGATCATGACCTGAGCCGAAGGCAGAGGCTTTAACCCACTGAGCCACTCAGGCGCCCGATTTTGATTCATTTTGACTGATAATCAGTGAAGAGAGGACTTTATGTATGGAGAACAAATGCACTTGACCCAGACAAGAAAGGAATAAATATATTAAAACTGAAAAGGAGCAGAACATATTACAGGTTTAACTTTCTATATCATTGCCAGATTGATATATCCTGAGTGTTTTTTTTTTCTAACCATTAAATATTTTTTGAAATTCTGACTTTTTTTTAAAGATTTCTAGAGAAGATTATATATTTATTTGACAGAGAGAGAGACAGCGAGAGAGGGAACACAAGCAGGGAGAGTGGGAGAGGGAGAAGCAGGCTTCCCACCGAGCAGGGAGCCTGATGAAGGGCTCGAACCCAGGATCCTGAGATCATGACTTGAGCTGAAGGCGGACACTTAATGACTGAGACCTAAGTGCCCCTAAAGATTTTATTTATTTATTTGAGAGAGAGAGAGACAGAAAACGAGCAGGGAGGAGGATCAGAGAGAGAGAGAGAGACAGGGAAGCAGACTCCCTGCTAAGCAGGAAGTCCCATGTGGGGCCTGATCCAGGACCCTGAAATCATAACCTGAGCCAAAGGCAGATGCTTAACCAACTGGCCACCAGGCACTCCTGAAATTCTGACTTTTAGCAACTGACAGTTCATAATATATCATAATTTACTTGATTATTCTATATTTGAATGTTTAGGGTATTCCCATTTTTTTTTTTCATTTAGAAAATCTACTATGTATGGTTTTGTTAAAGTTCTGTTTGCAATTATCTCACCTTGGAAAGTGAGAAAAAGAAAACAGGTCTGTGTAAAGAACTGCTTATAGAATATTGCATATTATCGGTACACATTGGAAAAGAGGTAAAAATCATACAGAAAATGTGTTGTTAGAGGATATAGAGACCAAGTTACTTTGTGTACACTATTCAATTTTATAGCTAGGTAAGGCTTTTTATAACAAATATAAATGTATTTGCTTTATTACAACTAATTTACTTTTGTTGTATAACACAATTACGAAGTCCACAGACTTTGGATAACAAAATAGGAAGATTAGGTGTCATATCTACAATTAAATTTAATCTCTATTTTTAAGCTACTGTTTAAACCTGATGGCACACAAACTTAATTTGAGCAATTCTAGATAAAACCAGTAAATTCAAGTTTGCTCTTAGTCACGTCAGTGTTATTCCCTCAAACTGACATTTCTTCCCTTTCACTTCTTCCTATCATTGCATCTCAGTGCAGGGGGAGTGTTGGGTGTAGGGTAGGGTGACTACATGGCATCGGGATATCATAAGAATTTATATGGAACCCGCATCCATGCAATGCAGAGTCCTGACTGACCTTTGGCTATTATCATTCCTTTATCTAGTATTTGCTGAGCTGTTCAGGTTTGCATCTGGGAGGAATTCTCTGCATCTAGGAAATCTCTATCATAGGACAGAGGGTCTATGGCTGTCAACGCCTTGTTCATTTCCTTGTTAATCTCAGAGGATGAGAAGGGGTGAGGCCTTCCTGGGGCTATGGGCAATTAGTGGGGCTCCTTTAGGCAGTTGAGGTACCTGAACCTAGGCAACCAGCTCTATTGTGCCCACCTTATGGTGGGGTGGGAAACTTTTGCTATGGTCTCCCAGAGTCCCAGCTTTATTATAATTACTATTATTTTTGAGGGGAACTGTACAGCTGTCCTCTATGGGGTCACCACACATGTTATGGGTCTCCTGACACTCTTCCCCTTAATGATAACCAGATGCGAGTTCAGAGTTCCGTCCTAGACACTTCCTTCAGAGTCATCTCTCTGACTGCTCTCCAGCTCATCCCCCACCCACACCCCAGAGGAACACTCATTTTTAAAAATTTCTTCTTAGGTGATAAGTATAGCTCAACAACCACCTTCTTATTTCAGTCCTTACCTTAACCATACCTACAAAGAGTCTGTTTCCAAGAGGGTTACAATCTGAGGTTATGGGTGTATACTGATTTTGTTTTTAGAGAACACTATTTAGCCCACTAAAGTTGATGTAGGGAAGAGAATTACAATGCATAGAAAAAGAAGAAAAGGAAACTCAATATCGCAACTTTCAGAGACCAGATATACGTATCATGTATGGTATAGATAAAATACCTTTCCTCGAAAAATACCTGTTGGCTCATTTAAGATATGGATTTAACTTATTAAATATTATAAATAATCAAAAAACACATGGAAGGGGAAAAAGAGGATACAGGACCTACATAGGATTACTAGGCATCACATATTTTAAAAATATATATTTTATTTATTTATTTGGGAGAGAGACAGAGAGAGCATGAGCAGGTAGAGGGGCAGAGGGAGAGGGAGAGGCAGGTTCTCTGCTGAGCACAGAGCCTGACATGGGGCTCAATCCCAGGACCCTGAGATCATGACCTAAGCTGAAGTCAGACACTTAACCGACAAACCCAGATGCCCCTATGCATCACATCTTACCTATATTCATAATACATAAGTATTCTCCCTTAGATAACTGGCATTTGTAAATTTCATTTGCTCCTTTTCACATCTGTATGCAAGTCAAGGGAAAAGACCCCACCTCATTCATCTTTGCCTAGAAGAAAATTTTGCACTCTTGAGGTACTGAGAAAAATATGCCTTTGAAATGTGTACCCATAGGTCCAGAGTATGCTAGAACACACACAATACAGCCTTGAGTTTATATTAAAATAGAAAAGATACATATATTGATGGTTTCAGCTATACAGAAATCCACTTCAATCAACTTAATTACAAATGCCTTCATTATTATTTTCTTAATTCCCATTACAGAAAGCAGACAGGTAGAACAGGCTTTGACATTGACTGATACAAAGGCTCAATGATTTCATCAAGGGTTTCTGTTCTTTCCCGCTCTGTTATCTGCAGGGCAACTGCACCTTAAGGCTGATTACCCTTGTGGTTGGCAGATAATTGCCAGGAGCAATTAATAAAGGATTCTTAGGAACTTCTCCCAGCCTTCTCTTCTTACAGGCAAGGGAACTTGTCCCCAAAGAAATTAACTATCTGGCTCTGCTTAACAATGACACAAAGCTGATCATGTAAAGTAACTATTCTGCCTATGGTGAATTTGGCAGGAAAAACAAGCTTATTCACCAATGACTCATCACCTGCCCAATGTAATTCCTCCACCAAACCAAACAAAAACAATAACAAACACATTTTCGGCAACAAGCCTGAAGGACCCACAAGTTGCTTTGTTGTTTTTTTTGTTTTCACAGCAACATCTGTTCACCCATGCACGTCTATGACCCTATATGAGTACCTCGTTTCTTTCTTTAACGAAGAAAGCACCCTATAGGAGTGAGGAGAAATAGAACAGAAATCAAGAGACAGCTTCTAAACTCGGTGAGGCCTTCCTCTATTTGTGTGACATTGGGCAAGTCAGGCAGATCTTTAATGCCACCCTATAGTGTGCCCCTGTGTCCTATTTCATTATTCATGTCACTCTTCCTTTGGTTTACCTTTAAGCCAGCTCACTTGTCTCTCATCCATTCTTGGAAAGGGTTAACTTCTTTACGCCTAAAGCCTCCTAATGCTATGTCTACCCCATTCTTTTTTGTACTTTTTGCCCAGGTAACTCCCAATTACCTCTGTGGTGTCAGCTTCAATGTCCCATCTTCAGAGAAGGCCTTCCTGACCTTCCCATCTAAATTTAACCCTGTTTATACAAACCCTTGTATTTCCTTCATAGAATTTGTTATGGTTACCAATATAACATATTTAAGCCCTGTCTCCTTTACTAGATGTAAGACTTACGGGAGTCAGAATCTATGTCCATTTTATTGATAGCTATACCCTTAGTGCCTCTCTTACCCAACACCCAGGAAATTCTCAATAAGAACTGATAAATCAACCTTCAGGGTCTTGATTTCCCCCTCTATAAATCATGAGTAATAATCACAGGATTGTTATAATCAATATGAGTTAATATACATTTTGCCAATAGCCATCCAGCATAAGGTATTACTTAATAAAACTAGTTTCCGTTACTAATAAATGAGTGTGTCTCAACATAAAAGTTTACAGAAGATTTCTTATAAACATGCTTCTCTACGTTATGGATACATTTTAAAAATAGGCTAAACAATGTGCAGCTCAAAGTTTTGGATCTGAAGTGGCCTGCTTAAATATGCAAATTTCCTGGGGGAACATTATCAGTTTTCCAGTTGTGGTCCTGACTGAGAATGCGGCAGTTGGGTTCACAATAACAAGAGAATGCTAGTTGAACTGTGACGGGTGGACTTATCATGTGGGGCAGGAACCAAGGTTATCTGCGTCCAGGAAACAGATGGCATTCCAATTCAACAATGCAAACCCAGGGGCTGCTTATGAAAGAAATGAATTCAGGAGATTATAAAGTCAAACCATTTAGTTTTGAGGGGAAATTATTGGCTGAGCTTCCAATCATTTGGCTTGTCATCCCCAACATCTGTTGCCTTTGCTGTTACACCACTTTGCTCCCGATGACAAATTGAGTAAGATCAGAGTAGTGCATGATAACTAATAAACATCTTCATGGGCAAAATCAGTCAACATTAAATGTAGGGCAGTGGCATCACAGAATGCAACTTCCTCATAGAAACCTCTCCATTTTCACCCTCCTGCATCATTCTTGAACTCCTCATGGATTCCTCATTTCATCCATCCTGCCCAATAAAGGACTCATTTGTAATATCTTCCTTGTGAAAGTAGCCCTAAAAGAAACACATGTGTAATATAATTGCAAGAATATCTGATGCATGTCTTCTGATGTAGAATTATCTATCACAGTCCTATCTGTAATGAAACTGAAAAAAAAAAAAAAACACATCGAAAAGAACATAAAATGATTTTGTTCTGCCTTCTGCTTGGCCCATCTGCTGTTATTTTTTTCCCCTACCGGCAAAATGTTAGACAATATTTCAACTTAGTATCTCCTAGGCACTTGCACAACAGAATAGATAAACTATATTAATGTTCCATTTATTTTTTTAAAATTCTGTATACTGTTTTGTTTTCCCCATAGTTAATAGCAAGGCTAAGGAGATCATCATGCTTTATTGGATACAGCTTCTTTCATCTCCTATAAAAATCACATTACATATCTAGCTTTCCTTTGTGCCATGTAGTGGCTAAAAAGGAGTTCAATGATACCACCGTTCCATGGATGAAAAATACATACAGTGTTCTAAAAGGCTTGTGGTTGATTCTAGGTGAGGATAAAGGCTCAGGAATCAAACCTAGAATAGGTGCCAGCCACTGCATTAAGCTTTTAAAATAATTAACTCCTATCTGAAACAGACCTTCAATGACACGAGTTCATCATTTCTTATAAAAGATAGACCTGGTACTGAAAATAAAACCTGCATTTTGGTAATAGTGAAAAAACTCCGACCTTTCGATCATGTACTTGCTATTCACTCATTCATTAAATCTTTTAGGTAGGGGCGCCTGGGTGGCTCAGTGGGTTAAGCCTCTGCCTTTGGCTCGGGTCATAATCTCAGAGTGCTTGGATCGAGCCCCGCATCGGGCTCTCTGCTCAGAGTCGCAGGGCTCTCTACTCAGCAGGGAGCCTGCTTTCCACTCTCTCTCTGCCTGCCTCTCTGCCTACTTGTGATCTCTCTCTCGGTCAAATAAATAAATAAAATCTTAAAAAAAAAATCTTTTAGGTAACCTGAATGACCTTAGACCTCACCAGCTTTGGGTTAGTGTAAAGTTGCATGAACTTTAACACTAAGTTTCTTATCACTCCTGGTTCCCAAAACCTCTCACTACAAAACTTCCGTCTGCTTAATTCTTCCAGAATAAACACAACTATTTCTGGGAGTCCCCAAAAGGGAGTTTATATGAGCTCTGAATAAATTTCTTCATGTTCTTCTGCTCTGATGTATTTGCCAAAGTCTGACGCCCCAAAACCACTTCGGGGAAGGACCTCTGCACTGTGATATTCTGCTATGGGGACTCCCAAACAGCACTTCTTTTCTCCAGTTTTACAACATTACTTCTTATAATCCTTTTAGCACCTTCCTGCTGTTGCTCTTTTTATCCAGGTCAGATCTACTTCTTAGGTTGGATTAGAACAACCTATTTTGTTTTCCATTTTCTCATTTTATCTCTCCAAACATCAGTGCAAAAAAAAAAAAAAAAGTAAATGTAAGAAACTGTTCTTTCTTTCTTTCTTTTTTTTTTTTTTTTATCAATCTACCCCAAACAAAATTGAAAATGCATATCAATACTACTAAATTGATTCCCTGGTGTCGCTAATCCACTGTTCTGCAAAAAGCCAGTCTGAGTCCCAATTTTACTCAGAATGAAAAGTTGAGCCATGAGCCAGGACTAGATTAAAACTGGGTCAGAAATAAAATAAAAATGAGACTCAGTTCTTTCCTTCTTCAATGAGCTTGTAGTTTGGGAAATGGCATGCGATGATAAACAAGTAGTAAAAAACAATTTTACAGATGCTATAATAAAAAAGAGGTAGGATTGTTGGGAGCATACACAAGAATGAATAATTTGGCAGGGTACAGCATTTGGAGAAAAGATACTTGGAGGAATTAACAAGGTGAATTTCATACACTTGGTAGGTGTATAAAAAGGCTGACCTGAATCCCATTAGGTAAAGAAAAAGATTAAGGGCACCCAGCAATAGAATGAGTAAAGTCAAAGCAACCTCAAGTGTTCATAGATCTCATTGGGAAATTGTGCAAAGTTCTGTATTGCTGGGATATAAAATATATAAAAGGGGATTGGAAGGAGAAGTTTGCAGTAAGATTTTGGAGGGAACTGGATTGTCAAATTGAGGTTTGTGGACTATCTGGTTAGATGATGAGTGGTTGTGGTCGTAAACAAGAGTTTGACACATAATTGTTTGTTAACTATGGAAGAACTTTGCAAAATGGATTGGAGCAGGGAGAAAGTGTTGGCATGAGGTTGAGTTTGGATATCTTTGAGACAATCCAGGCAATAATTTAAAAGATCCTGAATTAAGGATGCAAATGGGATAGAGAAGGGGAAGTTTGGGGGATGTTTTAGAGTTTGGATGTGGGAAAGAATGAGAGGGAGGAGTCACTGCTGATTTTGAAATTTCCAACATGGGATATCAGGAGAAACGTGCTACAGTGAGTAAACACAAACAGACTAATGGGTTTCACTCAGTTTTGGAAACTCCAACTAAACAATAACAAAAAAAATAAGACCTGTTCAGTAGAGAGAATAACGACCCCTCAAAGATATCTCCTGTAAATATGTTACATGGTAAAAGGGACTCTGCAGATGTCATTAAATTAAGGATTTTGAGATGAGATTATCTTGGATTACTCTGGTAGGTTCAATGTAATAACACAGGTCCTTATAACAGGAAAACAAGATAACCGAGGACAGAGACAGGGGGTGTGATGATGGAAATAGAGTCAGAGTGATGTGTTTTGGAGATAGAAGAAGACACAATAAGGTGAGCAAGGGCCACAATCAGGTGGCCCCTAGAAACTAGGAAAGGTAAGGAAACAGATTATCTTTGAGAGCCTAAGAGAGAATGTAGTTCTGCAGACACCTTGACTATAGCCCAGTAAGACCCATGTCTGTCTTTTGACCTTCAGAACCATAAGATAATTTGTGTTGTTTTAAGCCATGAAGGTTTTACACTACAATTTGCTATGTCCAGATGATCTCTGTGCACAGTACTAGGAGAACTTCAATATTTTTTTCCCCAGTGGAACAGAGATAAAACTCTTCAGCATCATTAATATTTTTGCTTGTTTCTCAGATCCCTTTAAGAAGAGAGGGAAGTGTTCCAGGGAGAGCAAATCGCCTGTGCAAAGGCCCACATTCTAAATGCCCAAGAAGGAATCTCTGCTGAGGGTCCCTTTTACTTGCTTTTTGCCAACATTACTGGCCCTCATCATGTCTGCCTGCTAGTTCTATCAGCCTAAGAGAAGTTGAAGCCCCATTGAAGTCAATGGCTGCCACTTCTTTTCTTGGGTCATTTGACTCTAATTCCTGTACCTTCTCTGTAATTCTTGCTCTGATGACTCCTTTTCTTGAAAGTATATACCCTAGCAATACTGATTTTGTCATTTGCAAGCTGTGTGAATTTGGTCAATACATAAGTCTTTATAATGTCAGAGGGTTAGTTACTTATATACGAAATGGGAGTAATAATGAAAACCTCACTAGGTGAGGATTTGAGATTGCCTCTTGTCATTGTCGTCTTCTTCTTCTTCTTCTTCTTCTTAAGATTTTTAAATTTATTTTACAGAGACAGCAAGAGAGGGAACACAAGCAGGGAGAGTGGGAGAGGGAGAAGCAGGCTTCCCACTGAGCAATAAGCCCAATGTGGGCCTTGATCCCAGGACCCTGGGATCATGAGCTGAGCCAAAGGCAGATGTTTAACAACTGAGCCACCCAGGCACCCCTGCCCTTTGTCTTCTTGATGCAAGGCAGTAACAGGCTAAAAGATGCTCAACTTCGGGATACCCATATTAAGAGCCAGCTTCTCCATACCTCTTTACCAAAGGGACCCAGTGTACATGACTTCTTATTGCTGTTTTCTCTCCCCATAGGGCTTCACATATGACTGGAGGATGAGACACGTATTTCTTCCAAATGTAGGAGTGGGCGGACAGTAAGAGGGTGTATGTAGTGAGTTTCTGTTACAAGGCTCTGGGTATAGTTGGTGTTTGAAAGACTTCCTAAAGACAGGTCGTATCATAAATCATAACTAATTACAGGAGTTGAAATAGATGACACCAGAGTTCAAAGCCTATATATTTTCTGATGTTTCAATTCACTTGTGGGTGGGTACAAGTTTTCTGGAGACACTCTTTCCACCTTCCTGTTCATTCCCTCTTCTGATTTCAACCTCCCCACTGACTTGAAGGTCTAAGTGGGTGGATGATGTGGTTTTGTACAGACTAGAAGAATTTCTTCTTCCCTCTTCAAATTAATGACATAGTGGCAATACACTGTGTAAAGAGTATCAACAATGTTACGTCAACATAGAGGAAAATGGACCCAACTAGCATCTACTGAGTACTCCATATAGGACAGACACTGTGCTAGGTGTTTTATATGTTCTTGTTTAAAATTGACATCAACATTAAGGAGCGCCTGTGTGGTACAGTCAGTTTAGTATCTGACTTGGTTTCAGCTCAGGTAGTGATCTCATGGTCTTGAGATAGAGCCCCATGTCAGGGCCCGCAGTCAGCAGAGTCTGCTTGGAGTCCTCTCTCCCTCTCCCCCTGCCCCTCTTCCTGCTCTCTCCCTCAAATAAATAAATCTTTCAAAAAACTCATCTCAATTTTAATATATTAGTGTTAATGTCTCCATTTTATGCATGATTAACTGATAATCTGATACTTAACGAGACTTGTATATTGCCAAGGTACACACAGCTAGCAAGTGATAGTGTTGAGATTAGAATTTAGGTTGATTTAAAATACCACGTGAGGGGCGCCTGGGTGAATCAGTGGGTTAAGCCTTGCCTTTGGCTCAGGTCATGATCTCAGGTCCTGGGATCGAGCCCTGCATCGGGCTCTCTGCACAGTGGGAAGCCTGCTCCCCACCCATCCACATGCCTTTCAGCCTACTTGTGATCTCTCTCTCTCTGTCGAATAAATAAATAAAATCTTTAAAAAAATAAATAAAATACCATGTGATTTCACTCATATGGGGACTCTAAAGAAACAAATAAATAAACAAACAAAAAAGCAGAACCAAACCTACAAGTACAGAGAACACACTGATGGTTGCCAGAAGAGAGGGGGTGGGGGCATGGGCAAAATGGGTGAAGGGGAGTGGGAGATACAGGCTGCCAGTTACAGAATGAGTAGGTCATGGGAATAAAAGGCACAGCACAGAATATAATCAATGATGTTGTAATAGCGTTGTTTGGTGACAGATGGTAGCCACACTTGTGGTGAGCAGAGTGTAAGACAGAGTGAAGCTGAAGCACCTGAAACTAATGTAACATCGTATGTCAACTATACTCAAATAAAAATAATTTTTAAAAAAGAATTGTGGTCTGCTCAATTCCAAAGTCAATGTTCTTCTCTTTGCTTATGCAGAGATTTAATAACACTGGGAACTATTTTATAAGCTGTCTCATGGGATCTAGTGGAGAAATCCTAGAATCAGAAGTAGATCGGCGTGTATACAAAATTTTGTGCGGAGAAAAAAAAATTTGTGTGGACTACCTGTGTGACTCTGGACGAGTTATTTTTTAACCACGTTGACATTCATTACTACTGGTGGCATCACACACCTGATGGTGTGTGGAGACAGACTAAAACCCAGGTGCTTTCAGTTTGGGTTCCAGCTCTGCAATTAATTTTGCTGTGTGGTTTGCAGGATTTCACTTAGCCGGTCTCTAAAATGAGAGGAATATGGAAGGCTTATTCCTTTCAGGTTTGAAATTTTAGTGCACTAAGGGTTTCAATTTCAATAATAATAGTTTCACCCAGACACCGAGTGGGAGCCACTCTAACAGTTTGCTACAATACACACAAACTTCTTTGAGTAATGAAATACTATCCTGGCCAACCTGGGCTCCAGCCAGATATATTTGCAGAACATCCTTTAGCTCGAAATAGAAATGTATTGCTCAACCATCTGTTACAATTAAGAAAGGTTTGAAAATGTTTTCTATGTGTTTGACTAATCATGTTTTAGGGCCCTGAGGGTACTTTACAAATTACATGCCTCCCCTTCTTTTTGGCATCATTAGAAATCTGGGATCCATTTCCAAAACTCACCAGCTCTCTCTCTTATTATTTTCACTGTTCTATTTTTTCTAAGAAACTTGTTCGGTCTCAAATGGAACAAAGTAAGCAAATATACTTCAAGATGAAGTCAGTCTCTGTAGCAAGGTACTTATCATTTGCTTTCATTGGACAATGACCTGACTGGTATCAACCATGAGGAATTAAGCCATTGAGACCCATCTACTAAGTGGAATTCTCTGGTTTCTCCCACTAAGAAAATAATGACCGATTTGATGCTGTCTGGCCCTTCATTGCAGATGACCTACCCATGTGGCCAGTACTTGGGAAGAAAGTACAGCTGATCCTGAAAAACACAGGTTTGAACAGTGCAGGTCTAGTTATATGCTGATTTTTTTTCCCAATAAATACAGTACTGTAAGTGTATTTTTCTCTTCCTTTCTTTTTCTCTTCCTTAAGAAAAGAAAACTTTCTTTTTTCTAGCTTACTTTATTGTAAGAATATAGTATATAACGCATATAGCATACAAAATATGTGTTCATCAACTATTTATGTTATCAGTAAGGCTTCCAGTCAACAATAGGCTAGTAGTTAAGCTTTTGGGGAGTCAAAAATTATACATGGATTTTTGACTGTGTGTGTGGCAGGGGGGCTGAGAGGTGGTCAGTGCTCCCAACCCCTGCGTTGTATTACAGAGGCAGCGGGGAGCTATGGAAACTTCTTGCCTCATTCTACCATTCTACATCTTCTCAGCTGTATCTCTTACTCTGTCTCTGTGCTTCTTTCATCCTATACTTTCACTCAGGGAGGTAAGATGTAGGAATCAGCACTTGGACTCTGTTCTATTATACTTCTTTATTTGCCCCATTTGCTCTTCTAGTCAAGGCAATACTCCCTTCTTTCTGCGGTGGGAGAGATGAATACCTCTTACAAGGTGTCACTCTTAGAAACATTCTCAACTGATTCTGTCAGATTTATTACGGTGGGATGGTGAGGTTCTTTCTTCAGACCTCTATCTCCATGTGTCTGTCCCCTGTGACCACAATTTCCACACTTGCAACAGGGAAGCTTGCATATTTCCTGGGAGGCATGCTATCTATCAATAATGATCTGAGGATGATGGGAGGGGGTCACAGCTTGTTCTCTGGGTCCCTTCCACAATACTTCTACCTCTAGAACATCTCTTCTCAACCTTCTTACCCTGGAGGAACTACTGAAATAATTGTGGGCTTTCAGGGAACCTCTGCATAGAAATTATTATAGCAATAGTTCAGGGTGCCTTGGGATTATCGGGACTTAGATGAAATGATCTTATAATCACTGCCAATGTTCTTTTGAGGGCAGAATGATCTTTTCCTGTGGATCTTTTTATTTGGCCAAATTATTAGCCTATTTTTTATAGTTTCTCATCCCCACACAGGAAATAAGCTTTACGCAAGATAGTAGTGTTGGTGAACAAAAGTTCAAATGTTCCTTTTCTTAAATTTCTTACTTGATTCTTAAAAATTTTTTCCTTAGACCTAAATGTCTTTGCACAAATTTTTATTATTCAAGCTGCTAATCAGGTCTTTCTCTATTTAAGCCAAGAATGACTTTATAGCCAAACTTCTTGGGGGAAAAACAAAACAACCAACCAGATTGTTAAGCCTAGCTTAGGTTTTTTTCTTAACTTCTTAAAGATCTAAAGACTCACAAGTTACCATAATAAATTTCTGTTCAATAAGGGACAACAAACTCTTTCCTTAAAGGGCCAGATAACAAGTATTCTAGGCTTTGGAAGCCATATAGTTTCTGTTGCAACTATTCAATTCTGCTGTTGTAAAGCAAAAACCGCCACTGAAAATACATAAGGGAATGGACATGGCTGTGTTCCAATAAAGCTTTATTGGTGAAAACATGATTTCATATAGGCCAAATTTAGCCTGTGGACTATAATTTGCCTGTATTAAATAAGTAGCTTAAGTCAAAATAGGATTTAGTTCCTCTAAAGGTAAGCTCAGTAAATTTAATTTAAATAAAGATAATATATTAATTTAAGTAATGTGGGCTACAACATGAAAATTTATGGACAATGTTGAATATAGTAAATTTATTAAAACTGTAAGACAAGCTAATATGAATATAAATATATATGTATATATACATATATATATTTGGAACACAATTTCATGCAAGGTTTCGATAATTTTTTTTAACTGAGTGACATATGATTATGTTAACTTTCATCCTAGCTCTATTTTAATTCTATCAGTTGCAAAATTATTATATACATGTTTTGGTTTCTTGCTCTTGTATAGAGTTATATATACATAAAAAGGTTATTTTTGAAACTAGAAATAAAGAAACCTTTTACCTTTTAATATGGAATCTGTGTTTCATTTGCACGTGCAAAGTCTTAATTCTGGATGAGGCCTGAGATAAGCACACACAAATTGCACATTCAACAGAAATATAGTTTCTGTCTTTGCTCTTGATGATTGCTAAATGAATAAGCTTGCTCACACGTGTCAAAATCTGAAAACTTCAGTACAATGCTCTTTGTTTTCCAGGGAATGGCAGGGTACTCTTTATTCACAGAAACCTAGAACTTCTCTAAGGCAAGTGAATAAATATCATCTTCAATTAAATCAGTCTGCAGCTCACAAGGTTCTTTTCTTTGCTCAAAGTTCTCAGGCTAGGCAGAAGGTTCAGAGAAAGGACCATACCCAGTCATACATAGGTGTTAAAGGGAGAAGAAAAGAAAAGCTGTTCTTTTTTTTCGCTGCAGTTTTCCTAAGTGGTTTTCAATATAACTTGATTCCCTCCCTATATCCTCAAGCTCTGGCAGCAGTGGAAACATTAAAAGATTTTCTTTTGCAACATGATATTTTTCCTCCCAAAGTTCAGTTTCCTTTTAAGGCCAAGAATCTTTCAATTTTATCCAACCAGTTCATGGGAAGAAAAATATCTCATCAGTAGGCTAGTTTCTGTACCATTCTTCTTCTTCAAACCACTCAGCAAAATCCAGCTACTACTTTTTTTTTTTTTAATCCTAGTATTCCTACAATATATATTTTAGTTCAAACACCATATTGAGAACTCTTCTCTGTTAAGCCGCCAGATTTCTGCATTTAGAAGAAATTTATATGCTCTTTGTTCAGGTTTTTACAGCTTTTAAAACATTTTCAAGTAAGCTGGACTTTGCTTAATAAAGCTAATTACTTTTGTAGCATCAACCAGAACCTAATTTATTTCATCTTCACAAAGAAACCAGAGTGTAGATACAACGTTAGATTTTTTTTTTTTTTTTTTTTAAATTACAAAGGGAAACCCTCTCCCAGAGCCAGCCACTGGTGGGGCAGCATCAGGATGAAAGCCAATGTAATTTCTTTAAGACACATCTTTATTTTTTTCCAAGTCGAAAGAAAAAAACATTAAATATATCTTTACCTCTGTTCTGGGCAACTTACGGCAGCAGTAAAATCTTTCTTAAGTTTTTCCATTTACAAATCTTACAAATGCTATAGCATGACATTTATTGGTGACATCTGTTTATTCATCAACCTGGATAGAAAAGCTCTTGTTGTTCAGTTTATTACACAAAATTGCATTCGATATTATGTGACATGTCATCACTGTATTGACATATTTTTTCAAGACTGAAATCTTCAATTTCTCCTGCTGAATCTTATTTTACTCACGATTTACTGACATTTTTTTCACCAACTGTAACTTTTTTTCTTCTAGAAAATGTTTTGTTGTTCAGTAACTTGATTTTGAGACTTTTCAGTGAGAATGACCTTTTCTTGACAAAAGCTTTACTCTGTTTTGAAATTCCAGTGGATGTTTAAGATAATCATTAGCTTTCCTTGTCAAATGGATGTGATTTGTAGTTAAGTGTTTTTCCAAGATTTCTGGAGACAAGGCAGCATTTTAACTCGCATGCTCTGGGGGTGCCTGGATGATTCAGTCAGTGGAGCTTAAGACTCTTATCTTGGGGGTTGTGGGCTCAAGCCTCATGTTGGGTGCAGCAGAGATTATTTAAAAAAAAAAAAAATCTTTAACTTGCCTGCCACAAACAACATGCAACAGATCAAGACAACCTGGATTATTAGCCCATGTAAAATCCATGGACTCACTTCCCTGGTAAGAGAATTTATTCTTTGTCTTCCTTGATATAGTATTTCAGTGGAACAACCAAGAAGATTGAAATTCATCACTAACTGTATGGGAATTGTTCATAGGTCTAACTTTAGAATCTTCCTTTCCCATCTCACATCCTGTCTGCAAAGATGCTCCACACTGAACCATCAGACTTGCTTATGACACACAAATATTAATAAAATATAAAACAAAAGGACATAATAAATAACTAAACAAAACACTTCAAAAATGTCTTCTAACCTACACAATCTACATTTTGCAATATTTTTGAAAATAGCAAAGCAACAGGAGGACAGTTATGACACATAAAAATTCCTTTCCTATAGTGAAAAATTCCCTCTGATTGTCTGTTATATCAGGAGACTTGTTATAGACTTGTTGGAGGCATGCATGATTAACAATGTAGGAAAAGATGAAAAGACTTAGGGGATTGGACATGCTGGAACAGATACAGTATGTGAGGCCAAAAGACCCATCAGAGGTTTAATGGGAAACTTTAGGAAACAATTCACTTACTAAGCCTTGCACAAATGCACTGGAGAGATGGGCACCATCATCCCTGATTGATGGGCACAAGCTTCGTTTGTTAATATAAGAAGGCAGATGATGAGGTCCCAAAGCTGCAGCAAGAAGATTGCAATTATTGTAATGACTGACAAGACAGAGGGGCAGCTGGGGAGGCTTAGAGATGATTAATAGAATATAGTATCCCCAGTGGTAATATAGATTAGCCGCCAACAAGAGTGTTGCTTAATATATGCAATCAAAAGAAGGTAAACATGTATATTCAAGAGACTGTGGATGGGCCACTTTAATTGGAAGTCATGATCTTTTGCCAAATTTCTCAGCTTGAGTCAGTTTCCAGACCTAGTACCTTATGACTAAGGAGGTCATTATATCCCAAGGAGGAAGGACCATGCAACACCATGGTCCTTTAGACTGTGATTTAGACTGAGATGTTTTCCTCAGATGCCTAGTCATTTACTCAGATCACTGTGTTTCAGGAATGGGATAATATTTAGGTATTTTGAGGGTTACTGGATACCCACAGCCTCAAAGTATTATCGAGGATTTTGTTAGAATGGGAGTATACAGGGACCAGTAACAAATAGAGTCCTGCCAAAGGCAGATTTATAGCAGAACTACTGGTTCTGTGAGTCTACCCAACATTACTGGCCCTATAAAGATAGAACACTGACCGTGGGGCACCAAGGGAAAATGCACCCAGAGCTCTATATTATGAGTTGGATTCTGTCTCACCGACCAGGTTAGTAAAGTCAACCAGGTTAATAAAGTCAGGTGGGTCCAATAATAGTCCACTGTAAAAATGGAAATGGTCACCTCCCAGTCCTCAACTCTACAATTGGAATTGACATATTCAGTGGTTGATGTAAGCCCCACCACAGATCCTTGTCCTGTGGAATCAGAGTGATCAAGTGGAAGCCTCTGAAACGGTTCCCCTCCCCCACCAAAACACAGCTAATCAATACAATACGGCATTCCAGAGGAATGGTGGAGGTTAGTTCTATTCTTAAGGATATAAAGGTGGTAGTCATTATTTTTTTTTTATGATTTTATTTATTTATTTGACAGACAGATCACAAGTAGGCAGAGAGGCATGCAGAGAGAGGAGGAAGCAGGCTCCCTGCTGAGCAGAGAGCCCGATGTGGGGCTCGATCCCAGGACCCTGGGATCATGACCTGAGCCCAAGGCAGAGGCCTTAACCCACTGAGCCACCCAGGCGCCCGGTAGTCATTATCACCACTAAATTCTGAAGTCCATTCCTGCAGAAAACACATGTATTCCGGAGAATGACTTTAATACTACTGCAGCCTCATCCAGGTGGGAGCCCTGATGTGCTAGCTTGGCTGGAGCAGATTACAATGGCCTCAGGCACATAGCATGCAGCCACTGACCTGTCAAGTGCACTATTTTCTACTGCAAATCGTTTGTGTTCTCAAACACAACAAAATACACTTACGGTCTTGTTTCCAACTGCATTTACTTTCCTGCTCTCTGTCATAATATAATCAGAAGCAATGTGGACTGTTTGGACATACTACAAAATATCACATTGATTCATTTTATTGATGCCATCATGTTGATCAGGCAAGGTTAGCAAGAGGTGACCACCCTGCTGGAGGCATTAGGTAAGATTTATATGCTATAGAAAGAGACAGATAGAATTTATAAAGATTCAAGGTCCTGCCACTTGGGTAAAATTTTTAAAGATTCAGGTTCTGCTCTCTTGAAAAGACACATATCTGCTTTTTTTTTTTTTTCTTTTCTTTTCTTTTCTTTTTTTTTTGTATTACCTCCTACTGAAAAGGAAGCACAATGCCCAGGAGATTTCTTTGGATTCTGGAGGCAACATATTCCACACTGAGGAATAGTGGTTTGGTCCATATTTTAGGTGTCATGGAAGGCTTCTAGCTCAGAGTGGGACCAGAGCAGGAGAGGACTCTGTGGCAGGTCTATACTGTGGTGTAAGCAATTCCTTTATTTGGGTCCTATGATTCAGAAGAACCTATGGTAACAGAGGTGTCCATGGTAGGAGTGTAGGCTTTGGCAAGTCTCTGTGGGAGAACCATGACACAGGACCCTGGGAATCTGGTATAAAAGCATGCCCTCTTCAACAGAGAATTACACGTCTTTAGAGAAACAACTCCTGACGTGTGACTTGTCCTGTAGAAATGGAGCCCTTGACTATGAGCAACCAAGTGACCGTGCATTCAGAATGCTACACCATGAGTTGGATTCTGTTAGACCTACCAGGTCGATGAAGTCAGGTGGGCTCAACGACAGTCCACAGTAAGACAGAAAGGGTGTGTCTGTGTTCAAGCCCCACTTGGAAGAGCAGGCCCTCATGGCATCCAACACTTTGTCCCTCCCTCAGCTTACACCTGTGGCCGTATAGAAGGAGAAAGAAGCTCCAGTTTGGCTTAGAAAGATCAGCCTCATTTGTGAGTAGAAGCCAAAAATGGTCAGGGGCTGCAATCAGCCACATTGGGGGCAGCCCTGCAATTCAGTTGTAAGGAAAAACCCTCCCAGTGAGCAGAGTGGTCACCTAGTCTGTGTGGAAGGAGACGTGGTCTTAGGCGACAGTATATACAGAACCGTGATCAATAGAAAATGGCCTGGCCCGCTGACCAGGGGCCTGAAAGCAAAAGGAAGGAAAGACCAAAGTTAGGAGGCCGGGTGAAGACGGATGTGGACAAGCACATGGAAACAGGCATGAAGAATGAAAGTTATTTAAACTGTGGGGGCAGGGAAATTACCTGCTGGACATGCTGGATAATCCTGCTTCAATGCTTTTCAGTAGTCCCTTGACTAACTGTGACCATGGAGGGGACACATGCAACAACTGTGGCCCGAGAAGGACATGTTACTTTGGGAATGTGGATTAGAGTCCCGGTCTCCTTTAAGTCACTGACACAAGCAGAGAAGGGATATTGGGAAAGGACTGTGAAGGAGGGATACCAACTACTGTACTTTCCCCCATTAATCTCCTGCTTCTAATTTCTCTGCAGGAAGAGGGGTCCATGGGAACGTAGAGGATTTGTCACCCGAACACGTACGGAAAAGTGGATTCATGCAGCGCGGGAGGTGGAACGTGGCAGCCACCAAGGCGTGCGGCTCCGATTTCCTTTCTTGAGAGAATGTGCCGGTGAGCTACGAGGATGCCGCACTGCAGTGTTTGAACCAAGGCCGTGTTCTTCCCCGGCAGCCCGTCACGAATGACTGAGTGTGGCTGGGTAACAGGGTCGGATAATTTATGTCCAGTGAGAGATTCCAGCAACCTGTTCAAGCTGCCTGACTCTCAAAACAAACGGCGCTGTCCTCTTAAAATCTTCTAACCTGCTTTTCCTTTCCTTCCTTCCTTCCCCTTTCACAGATGTCCCATCACCATTCCAGTCTGAAGGCTTCCCCTGCAAACTTCCGTTCTTCATCTTTCATAGGAATTTTCCCCAATACATCTCTTTTGCTTCTAACTCCGTTGTGGGTCGACCCCGGGGGTATCCTACCCACACAGCTTCAAGGAAGGTTGGTTTTCAAAGCAGGAAGCCGTCCTGGGCTCCTTGGTACAATACCATTACCACCCGCCTCTTTTATCTTGTGTCAAAAACTGAGAAAAGACTCAATCAAGTGAACACAATCCCGAGCACTGCCACTTGGGGTTAAAAGACATCTGAGGAAATGGCAAGCAAGGCGGCACAAGGACCATCTACCACTCGAGTGCGGGCATTCCACACAGCACAAAGATCCAAACACATGGTCTAATTTATTTCCCTAAATCACAATCTCTCAAGGAACCCCAAGCGGCACCTTGTGGAATCCTAGGTTTCTGGAGAACCCTGCTTAAGAAACTCCGTTCTCCACCGGGTGTTACATAAGACTGATGGATTGCTGAACTCTACCTCTGAAACTAACAATACACCACGTTAATTAATTGAGTTTAAATAACAAAGAAAAACAGAAGGAAATTGCTCTAGAAGTTTTGTCTTTATCCTCCTGCCCTTGCTCCCCTCATTCTTCCTATGAATCTCTTTTCCTCTAAGTGACCACCTTTTTCGCGCTCTGCTGTCAGTCCTAACCTTACATGGTTTCTGCGAGGGGGCAAAACAGCCCAGGAAGTAAGCCTATGAGCTTTTAACCTTTATTTCTATTTTGGAGTGTGCTGAAGGAGAGAAAATGACATCTTGTGTTCTATTAAGGAGAAACAAACAAACAAAAATACCCCACACTATTAACACTGTGGTATATAGCCCTGTCACATGTCAGTTTAGCCAAGAACTTTGGAGGCTAGAAACATTATGATAGCCCTCAATTAAAACAATGAATTTTATAGGGGCCTGAAATGGTTCAGTCAGTTAAGCCCCTGACTCTTGAATTCAACCTACGTCATGATCTCAGGGTCATGAGATCGAGCCCTGCTTTGGGCTCATGCTGGGCAGGGAACCTGCTTAAGATTCTCTCTCTCTCCCTCTCCCTCAGCCCCTCCCTACAACTTGGGTGTGCACTTTCTCTCTTTCTAAACAAAACAAAACAAAGCAAAAAGGAACAAAGTACATTGAACTTTAAACATTTCTTTATAATCTTCCCAACCTTTTATTAACTCCCTCTCTCTCCAAATTCACCTGAATCTGCCTTAATTTTTTCTCTGACAGGTAGGTGATGTTTTATCCTATAGAAAAAGAACCAAGACTGTTTATTTGGTTGATTCTTCCACAGTCCCTAATTCCTAGTTTGCTGATACAATGTAAATTGTATTTCTAGTCTGTGGTGTTCTCCATTTGTTTTACACCAATTTATGATTTAAATTGTTATATACTACCAAATGTCCCTATCAATGAGTTGAGAGAAAGCAAAAAGCCCATCCTGGCAAACAAACAGGTAAATATTTGATGATAGCAATAGAGTCTAGGGGAAACCGAGTCTTATAATTAGGTTAGAAGACTATCAGTTCACAATTGTATTTAATGGGCTCACATATTCCTCAAGAGCTTCAAAATATTTGTGTGTCAGAATGATAATCATGCAGATCTGAGTATCAAGCCCTGAAGTGGAGGGTATTAAAGATCTTCTCTCATTATTCTTATTCCTATTTAACTGGTATATCACAGAATTAGTTCTTTCACAAAACTTACCTCCTAGGAAACATAAGGATCCCTTCTAAGTGATGATTAAAAAAACTTTTAAACTTATTTTTAGTGGAAATATAGCAAAGCAGTGGAAATGTATCAGTACACATTTTGCTGGCTTTCTAAACTATCTGCACTTGAATGTTTAAACTTTTGTAAGGTGACTTAGGGGGTCCTATCAATTGTGAAAACTCCTTATGATTCTACATCATGTTGACTATATTCAAGTCCCTGAAACACAACTGACAAGGAAGATTTCTCATTTCAAGTATATCTTTTATTTATGGATCGAGGTTTCACTCTATGCCCTGGTGGGTTAGGATAAAGAACATAAAGGAAACACCAAATCCTACTCTTCCGTCTCCTCTGAGGTCTGCAAAACTGGCAAGCCTTCTTCTGTTTGAACTTTCTCTTTTCTCAGGATGAGATTCCCCAGAGAAATCTCAGTCCCTAGGAAACTCACATTTCCCTCTTCTGAGATTTTCCTAAGGAAACCTCCATCCCTCATGTAAACATTTTGGTCCTAAACTTTCAGGTTTTCAGGCAGAACCTGAATTCTAGGTTGAAATAGCTAGGCTACCCACAGGGTTCTTGACCTAAATGCATTCATAAATTAAAGAGCCTCAAGAGATTATTTGTTTTCATTTACAGCCTTTTTCTTTCCTCTACACTATATATGTGCTATGCATCTGAGTAGTTTTCAAAACAAAGGACATAATGTTCCTTCAGCAGCTAGAAAAAAATAAACTGGGAGGGCTCAAAAATGGCAGCAAGGACAGCCATGTAGATTTGGGGAAGTTATTTCTACCATATTTAGTCTTTCTTCACCCCAGTTGAGAATCACTCATGCATGGGCATTGGAAGCATACTTTGTTGCAAATTACTTGGATGAATACACCATAGTTTTACAATCAGAGGACTTGAAATCTTGTTCTGGTTCTGCTGCTCATTAGACCCATGATCAGAGCTAATTATTTTACATTTATCATCCTCAAATTTCTTCCCTGTAAGAGACATCAAGGTTTAACAACTGAATCCTGTTGAAGATTACTTGATATTGAGGCTTATAGGATATAATGTCTGTGAAATTTTGATTATAGCAGATTTTTCTAAAAATTTAAAGCTGTCTTACCAGTATGGAGAAAGGAAGTAAAGACTTACAGTATAGGCGAGGTGGCAAGAGGAAACACACATGATCATTTGGTTTAGCCATTTTTCTAGAGCCTTCTCAAGAGATGGGATGACTAAACTGGTCAAAGCCTGAGACATTCACTGGAACTCATTTTACTGGGATGTGGGTTTATTATATATAAAATAGAGAATTTCAAGTACTCATCCTCTCTTGTATTCCCTAAACTTATTTGGGCAGTGTTCCTGGCAAGGCTTACCACAGCAGGCCCAGCTCTCACCTGGTTATCTGTGTTCTGTGACTAACGTAGGTAAAGTGGATACTATCCTCAGACACAATTTTGGTCACTCCAGATTCAGAGAAGTGGAGTAAAGGAAGAACCTTATGTTCTTTAAGGTCTAACGCTTTCTATCAGCACAATTTACCAGTGAATCCCTAGATTTGGAAAAAAATAAAAAATGAACTGGTGTCCAGAAAGCTGATTCTTCCTTACCTACTATGGTATTGCAACTTTCGTATATTCAGTCTCATGGCAGAAAATGCCTGAAGGAAGAATGAGTATTTGTATTCCAGCACCAAAACCACAACCCAAATTTCCAACACTAGGCGAGGGATATGCAGCAATGAGCTCCAGGAGATCAACTTTTGGCAAGGGAGATACACTACATAAATAGTTACAAGATGGCTAACATAAAGTGATAAGAATGTGTGAACTGCATTTTCCTGCAACCAGGTCTAGAAAGCTCAGGAAGGATTCCAGGATGGTGCAATGCCTGAGTTAGTCTTAGAAAATTAGCGTCAGCTAGGGGGAGGGAATTAGTTGTCCTAAATAGAAGGCGAAGTGTGAGTAAATGCATAGGGTTGTGTGAAGAGAAAATGTGTTAGTAGTTTGAAATTGCTGGAGCCAACAGTGCAAGGCAGGACATAATGAGAGACGCAGCTGGAACACGAGGCAGAGGATGCATAATGAAGGGTTTATGCCACTTAGGAATTTGAAATTTTATCCTGGCGTCAAAAGGAAACTATTGAAGAGTTTTGAGTAGATACTGTGGCACAGTCATATTTACATTTTTGAAAACAAGTTTTGGCAGTCCTGCACTTGGTAAATTTGAAGGGAATGTGACTGGAAACCTGTTAAGGAGGATTTTTCACGAATTATTTGGGTCAAACATTGAATTTGGGAATTCACCATTATCTACATATAACATATAAAAATATCTGTAACATATATATTGTATATAAATACAATAATAATATTAAATATTATTGCTATATAATCATGTATCATATATTTATATTATAAGATGCATTATATTAAATGTATTCTATGATACATGATATAATATAATATGTATCATATGTAATACATATTATATACATACATACATATATACATATGATATCTAAATACATACAAATGATAGTTATATGATTTTTAAGTAGAGACTTAGTTTCTCCCATTTTATGTCTGCTTTATGCATATATGGAGTGTTTTCAAAGTAGAGGCATATCTGAGTTCCTTGGGAATTTGGATCAAGATATCTGGATCAAATAAAAAATGGCTGAAGGGTTAGTCATATAAATTTTGGGAACACTACAGAGATTATTTCTAACATATTTAGTCATTCTGTCACCCACTTGAAAATCATTCATGCACAGGCACTTGAAGTATGCTTGGTGGTAAATTGCTAGGTTGAAAATATCATAGCATTTTACACCAAAAATCTATCTCACTGTTATGGACATCTTGGAACATTATGAGTTTTTATTATGATCATAAATAACAGTTTGCTTTTCTTCTGTTAGAGAAAATGAATTGAAACCTGCAGGACAATATTAGCATAAGCTTTGTTCCCAAGTTTCTCTGAAGTGAATTCTTCAATTAAATGATTAATAGTTTCAACTGCTAGTCATCTAAGAAACATCATGCTTGACTACACTTTTAATATGATGTAATCAGTACTTACGACTAAGGCTTTCTCCTTCACCAAGTAAAATGTATGATGTTTACTCAGATGCACTCCATGATGTAGGTTAAGTCAGAAAAGATACAAGGTAAGTGGGAAAGTCAAGGAGCTATTCAAAATGTCCCTCTGGGAAACCCGATACATATTCCTTAAGTTGTAACATTTCACATTTTCCTTGTAAGTGATAACCTCAAGCTGCTGCCATACTTTTCTATATGTCATTGTATCGTATTAACTGAAAAAAAAATTGAATATGACTGTAGAAAGGATAGCACAAGTGTCATGTCTTCAGAATAGATAGGTATTAAATACTCATTCTGGGAACGATTCAATGGAGAGACATGGTGCTATACTGATCTGGAATCAATTCCTCGCTCAACTACTTCTCAGCAAAGTGACCTAGGATGAGAATTTAGCCTGCAAGGACACTGATTTCCTTCCTACATGCTATGAGTAATAAAACTTACAGAGTTATTTTGATAACTAGCTGAGATAAAGTATTTAAAGTGCCTCACTTGGCAAACAGCAGCCTTTCTCTAATTATTACTTTTTATTCTTTGCTGTCACTTTCTGATAATTGGTATTTTTTTTTCCTCTTCGTCACTGACTACTCTTCCTCAATTTTCTTTGTCACCCTTTTTTTGCTAACTGTCAAGGTACTAGAAAGATGTCATATGGGACACCCTTTGTTTTCTATCTATAGTGCTAGTTAGCCTCACTCAGATCCAGGAATATTCTCAGTGCATGTATGACTCCCAAATCTTTATCTCCAGTCATGACCTCCTTTAGTAACTCTGGACTTCTTACTTGAAATCACTATGTGGATGCCTAATAGGCATTGTACATAGTTAATAAATATTATGTTATTACTGTAAATGTTATTATTACTATAATTATAGGTGCTGAAGATATATCAATAAGAGAAACAATTGGAATTCTTTTTCTATATGTTTATGCTCTGCAAATGATGTTATACTATAATTAAAATAAATAAATTATACGATGTGACAGTAATAAGTGCTGTGGAGAAAAATAAAGCAGGTGAGATATCTATTACTGCTTAAAAAATTATCCCAAATTTAGTAGCTTAGAACAATGCATATTTATTATCTCCCAGTTTCTGAAAGTCAAGAATACAGGCATTGTTTAGCTAGGCAGCTCTGGCTTTGTTTCATCTATGAGACTTCAGTGGAGATACTTATCAGGACTGTAGGCATCCAAAGACTTGTTTGGAACTAGAGGATATGCTTCCAAGATGGCATATTCATGTGGCTACTGACAGGAGGTTCTACTCCTAGAAATCCTACTCTGAGAAAGTGGGGAACTTCCATATCACAACACATGTACAGGAACATCCAGAGCAACATTCTTCACAATATCCAACTGTTCATCACAGTAAAATGGCATATTAGTCAGGGTTCTCCAGAGAAACAGAACCAACAGGATATGTATATGTATATGTACATGTATATGCATATGTGTTAATGTATATGGATGAGGGGATTTATTATAGGAATTGGCTTATGCAATTATGGAGCCTGAGAATTCCCACCACCTGCTATCAGCAAGCTGGAGAACCAGGAAAGCTGGTAGAATGGCTCAATTCAAGTCCAAAGGCCTGAGAATCAGGAATACTGATGTTCAGGGCAGAAGCTGCAAGTCCCAGCTCAAATAAAGAGAAAATTCGCTCTTCCTCTGCCTATTTTTTCTAGTCTGCCCCTCGATGGATTGGATGATGCTCACTGCATTGGTGAGGGCAATCTTTATTTAGTCTACCTACTCAAATGCTAGTCTCTTCCTGAAACATCCTTACCAATACACCCAGAAATATTGTTTTACCTGATATGCGAGCATTCCTTAAGTTGTGTGACAAGTTGACACATAAAATTAACCATCACAAATGGATAAGTAAATTATGGCATATTCATAAACAGAACTCTTTAAAGCTGTGAAAAATGAGCAGACTATAGCTATGTACAGCCGCATTGATGAGTCTCACACTTGGGTTGAGAGAAGCAAAATGTAAAAATACATACAGTATCGATTTATATCTAGTTCAAAAACAGGCAAACAATCTCCACTTTTAGGGTTGCATTCATGGGCAGTAAAACTTTAAAGAAAAGTCAAGATTACGACTATCACCAAAATCAGGATCAGAGATTATCTGTCAGATTGAGAACTATAAGCAAGAATGAGGATATCCCCATTTGGGAAAGCTAGTAATTTTATAATTCTTGATCTAGATGGTGATCAGACAGGTGTGTGCTTAATAATTTTTATTATGCTCTACATGTTTAAGTCACTTATCTACATGTACTTTATGTTTTACAATTAAAAGGGGAAGAAAGATTATGGGCTCACAGTAGGCCACTGGAGGTCAGTGACATAGAAAAGAGACGGAAAAAAGTGTAAAGAAGAGAGTTCTCTTCAACAAAAGAAAGGGGGGAGGAATGATGCAATGGACTCATTTGGTACCTTTAAAGGGGAATATTTATTCCATTCTCCTCATGCTTCCTTCTATGTGGAGGGACTTTCATTAACGTGCCACTCCTGGCGAGTATATCTACTCTCCATTATTCTTCCCCTGTGGGGGCAGTTAAAGGGATGGAGAAGGAAATGATGTACCTCACTGATGAGTTTTGGAGAAAAACTAGTCCATTAATAGCTCAGGCACTTTCTTTCTCTCTCTCTCTTTTTTCTTTTGTGAGTGAGCTAATTGCAGGAAATAATGTGTTTCTGCTCCTCTAAATACAGGTGAGTGAATCTAACCATAAATGGTTTTCCCATTTCCCATTTCAGAAAAGCTTTTCCCATTCAGGAGTTAAATACAAGGAAGATCACTTGTTCACAAAAGAAGCCACAGTCTCAAATTTCAGCCTTGTTAATAACAAACATAAGTAATTCTGTATTCATCTGCTGACTTCTGGCCTTATTTGTTTGATTGATTCAAAACCTGAGTGGGAGAAACCCTTATTTATCCCTCCATACCCTTCTACATTTTTGGGTAACATGGCTGCTCTCAGCGCACTTTGATGAGGATTTTATCTAGCTCCTCACTTGCCCTGGCCTAGTACTGTCAATAGCATTATGGCACTTTTTGTGACTTGGAGGTTTTAAAGCAATTTTGTCTTCCTTCGTGTTTTCCAGATCAGGACTAAAATAGGGCTTTTATGGGCACCTGGGTGGCTCAGTGGGTTAGGCCTCTGCCTTCGGCTCAGGTCATGGTCTCAGGGTCCTGAGATCAAGCCCTGCATTGGGCTCTCTCCTCAGCGGGGAGCCTGCTTCCCCCTCTCTGCCTGCCTCTCTACCTACTTATGATCTCTCTCTCTCTGTCAAGTAAATAAATAAAATCTTTAAAAGAAAAATAAATTTTATGATCCACATACAGTTAATGGGAACATTTTGGAAGCAGGCCTTCAAGATTTCATGACAATAATGACAAGCGAAAGCAAAGCTAACCCGAGGATGTATACATGGGAAAATAATATAGGAGTAAGGAATAATAACACAAAAACATGGAACAAAGCTACATAAACATAAGCTAATATATAAACTAATAAACAACTCCCTCCTGATAGGCCTTTGTTGCATGAAACAAAATAAGATTAGAACACAGATGTCTTCAATTTCAATGAGCCAAGAGGCATATTGTATCTATTCTCCAAACGTAGGGTAAGACAAAGAGCATGTATGGTACAATGAAAACTCTAACAGCTCAATAAAATAATTATTGTTTATAATAAAAGTATTATTAACAGTAATATTTGTAAGTGCTCTACGAATTGGTAGCTGTTACTGCTAGCTATTAAGAGTAATGTTGGTGTCAGGAATCAAAGTGAGAAAGAGGAGGATTATGAAAAAGAACCAAAAAACAAAGAAAAGTCTAAGATCTATTTGTTTCCATATGGATCTTCCTCATTACTTCATCCTGCTTCATGTCTGCTTAGCTATTGAAGGAATTTGTGGTTTGCAGGGACAATAAAGACCTTACTGTTGGGTCTCTGACTGCTCTTTAAGAAACTGACATTTGTGGTAAACACAGATAAATAAAATAGAGAAAAGGGGGAGTCTTTCTGCAGCTGTGAAATAAAGTGGCCCCTGGGGAGGGGCAGTGACAACTCTAAGCTCAGCTGTTGAGAGATCAACATAACATTCTAAATTCAAATTGAAGCATAGCTAGTGTGGAGCTCAAGATGTCACCAGAAAAAGATGACTTAGCTGTCTTTCACCAGGCTTTACGAGGTCCCTTTATCTTAGTGAATCTGTCAAGGTCCAGGCTATGATCATCAGCTTTGCCATTTTAGAAACCTGGACGTTTCTTTTCCAACACAAGTAGAATCACAGTAATTAAGTTCATCAAACTGGTGTATAAAATCAGAATGTTAATATATACTAATTTAAAAAGAAGAGTTAAACTTTTACATAAAGTTGCACTTTAATGCTGGCATTTCTAGAATATGTTTATTAGGTCGGCGGAAAAGTTAAAGTCTGAAGAGTGCTTGCCGGGACAGAAGCAGAACAAGCCCACTATCATCCTTCACGTTCACCTCTTCAGTGAGCTCCAGATCTGGGTTTGTGGATACTCACTCTTCCTTCCTCTATCACAGAGAAGCTACAGTGGACTTATTTTACAAAATGCCAGACAGTACAGCTTTGTCCCTATGTAAAACTCTTCAACTGCTTGCTGTCATAGGCAGAAACCCTAAACCCCTTGTACTCCCTGAAAGTCTCTGTATATCATGACCTCAGTTTACTCTGAGGGAATTTAATCAGAGATGCTTCACCTTTAGAGCAAGACTTTCAGGTTTAAGAACACAATCACTAAAGAACGTCCAGGTGACTCAATCGGTTAAGCACATGACTCTTGAATTCGGCTCAGGTCATGATCTCAAGGTCATGAGATCCAGTCCCATGTTGAGCTCCCCACTGGGCATGGAGCCTGCTTAATGTTCTCTCTCCCTCTTCTGTGGTCCCTCCACTCACTCCACCCCCCAACTACATGCTCTCTCTCTCTAAAAAAATAAATAAACCCACAATTGCTAAAATTCTTGTCAGAAAAAATCTTTTTTGAAATATTTATTTATTAGAGAGAGAAAGAGAGCACAAACAGGAGGAGCAGAGGGAGAGGGAAAATGAATCTCAAGCAGACCCCATGCTGTACGTGGAGCCCGATGTGGGGCTTGATCTCACAATCCTGAGATCACAGCCTGAGCTGAAAACCAGAGTCTGATGCTCTACCCACTGTGCCACACAGGCACCCCTCAGAAAACTATTTTTATTGTGACTTTGGAACTCTTTACCTTATAGTGCTCTTTTCCTCATAGATGTTTGTTTTTATAACTTATTTTTAATACTATAGTATTAAATTAATGAAACAAGGAGGTCGTTAGACTGATGTTGCTCCAATGCCATGGCTGCTTATGTAGGCGAATCAAAATCCAAGCCTTATGTAGGCAAATCAAAATATTTTTAAATTTTTTTTAATTTTTTAATTTTTTTTAAAGATTTTATTTATTTATCCAACAGAGAGAGATCACAGGTAGGCAGAGAGAGAGAAAGAGAGGGAAGCAGGCTCCCCACCGAGCAGAAAGCCCGATGTGGGACTCGATCCCAGGACCCTGAGACCATGACCTGAGCCGAAGGCAGTGGCCCAACCCATTGAGCCACCCAGGCGCCCCGGCAAATCAAAATCTTATGCCTCAAGGTTATGAAAGCAATCTGCCAAGAACAACCAATCACAAACAGCCAGCTAGGCTTTAAGTTATAGTTAATCAAATATTTTCCTTTCTATCCTTCTGCATGTTTTTGTGTAGGTGTTTCCCCTAAGGTCCTGGTAGGGATGGGGTGGGGTAAAGTGTCCTTAACCACTTCTGTTAAGCACTGCCTGACTGGAATTGATAAATGCTCAAATGGACTCTTAAAATGTTTTAATATGCCTCAGATTATCTTTTTTTTTAAGATTTTATTTATTTATTTGAGAGAGTGAGAGAGATAGTGAAAGGAAAGCATGAGCAGTAGGAGAGGGAGAAGCACGCTTCTGCTGAGCAGGGAGCCTGACATAGGGCTCGAACACAGGACCTGGGATCCTGACCTAAGGCAAAGGCAGACACCCAGCTGACTGAGCCACCCAGGCAACCCCCCTCAGTTTATCTTTTAACAACAGGTTTATTTTTGCTGCAACAACTTGTTTTGAAAATTAGTCGTTACCAAAATTGGCATGATCTCTATTGATGATTTATTACAACATCCAACCTTAGTCACAGGGATTTAGTCAGAGGACCTTACTTGCTCATTCATTTCATATTTATTAAACACCCTCTATCAAACACTGTCTTATGTGTGGGGCAAGAAAGCTACAACAAAACACACAGATATCCTGCTTTCTCCTGGGGCTTAATATTATGTGGAGGGTTAGACAGGAAATACAAATGCACACATACACACACACAGATCAGACAGACCCAAGATGCATGCAGAAAATTAAGAGAACAGAGGGATACAGAATGATTATATTGTAAGGATTGGAAGAGAAAACTTAAACAGTATAACTGGACAAATAGAATCCAAAAGGAGCTATATAGAGATCTATATAGCTATATATAGAATTCTATATATAGAATTTTCCAAATGTTACATATATAGAGATCTATATATAGAGATCTATATATAGAGATCTCTATATATAGATCTCTATATATGTAACATTTGGAAAATTCTCTGGGCTTAGAGGAGGTTAGAGGAAGATCTAATAATTTATATGCAAAAATATTACTAGGAGCATGGGCTCCATTTACCTAAATGCTGATATGTTACACTTGGATGGGACCTCTGATTCTATATTCCCTGACAGGATCCAAAGCGGACTCTTTTGCATATTGGAAAAGACTTGTAAGGGGGATCAAGCTGGTTCAGATAAGTATGCACATTTTAAGGTACTTTAAATTCTTGAGAACTCTCAAGAATGCTTGAATGTGGTTTATAGGAACAAACTACTTGCTATTAAATACTTTAGTGGATCTGATTATTTTCTTACCAAACACTTTTGCTACTCTCAGCCAGCTGTTTTACCAGATAAACTGTGAGGATTGCTAAAAGGCCAAGAGGGGGATTCTGAAACTATAGTTAACTTGAAGACATACTCTTTATGAAGATACATCAAAACTTGTACCTGAACTATTAAGAAATGCCAAGCTACTTAGGTGATAAAAGAAGATGTTCAAAAGAGATCATTTCAGTTTAATCCTTTCTAAAGTTTGATTTGGGGAGGCTAAGGTGAGCCGGAAGACAAGGTAGTGATTATTTCATAGAAAAATGAAATATGATAGTAGATACTGACCATGAAAAACATTGTTGAATGGCTTCATTCACCAATCTTGATTTCCAGAAAATCTACTCATAATTAGTTTATTTTATCTCTTCAAGCCTTTATTTTTTTAAAAAGATTTTATTTTTTTTATTTATTTGACAGACAGAGATCACAAGTAGGCAGAGAGACAAGCAGAGAGAGAGGGGGAAGCAGGTTCCCCACTGAGCAGAGAGCCTGATGTGGGGCTTGATCCTAGGACCCTGGGATCATGACCTGAGCCGAAGGCAGAGGCTTTAACCCACTGAGCCACCCAGGCACCCCTCTTCAAGCTCTTAGAAAGAGAAACCATCAAGACAGAATCCTCAACATTTAGATAAAGAAAGTAAGAAAGAGGTATAACTTTGGAAATTTGGTCTTTAATAAAATTTACCTTAGTTGTTCTATTTGGAAAAATTCTAAAATAATCGTGCCCTAAAAAAGTTTAGAATTAGAAATATCAAATACTGGCAGTGTTTAGATGTCTTCAGATGGTACAATGGAGTTATTTTTAACGGCTTTGGAAAGGGAACTAGCTACACGGCCCCAAAACTATGTTTATATATTTTTTCTGTATATTTACTACCTCTATATCCTTGGTAAGTCATTTTCTTTATCACTTTTTTCTATCTTTCTCTGTCTCTCTCTCTCTCTATATATGTATATATTATACATATACATATGTGTGTATATACACACACACACACACACACACACACACACACACACATACACACACTTATGATAACCTTAGCTAATAAATACTGAAATTTACTGTGTGCTACCTTATTTCATCTTTATAGCAATAAGCCAATGGTACAGATAGTAGTGATATTCATATTTTACAGACCAGGAAACTGACAATTACAGCAGCTATGAATCTTCCCTTAAGCCATGCATTAACAAATGGAGGAGCCAGTATTTGAAACTAAGTCAGTTTGAAACCAAAACCTGAGCCCCTAATCCCTATGCACTACAGATTCAGAAGATTGTTACGACATTAAGTGGAATTATGCATGGGACAATGCCTAACTTATTTAAGCACCCAAGATATACACAGCAGTTAGGAATCTTAGTATGGATCCTCCATTGCATAAGACAAATAGTATTTATTTCCTTTCAATCAAGACAATTACAATTTTAACCCTCATCCTATCTTGCCAGGCAGAAATTCAGTCTGATTCTTTATTCGGATTCAACCCTTCTGGTGTTGTACTAAGGCCTCTGAGTCCTATGCTCTGCCAAAGAATTAGAGCAGACCCCTCTGGTTTTTTGGATTTGGTCCATGTTGGTTACTGCTGAGAAGCCCCTTATTCCTCCCAGCACTACTGCTTTACCGTCCAGTAGTTCTGATATATCTGAGGCATAGAGATGTTTGTTGAGACTGTGGGTATCTTGGTGCCATTGTTCATTCATTTAACATTTACTCACTATCCTTCATGTATCAAGCACTGTCCTAGATGCTGAAGAAAAAGCAGTGATAGGAGACTGATTTTCTGTTCTCTGTCTAGAGTCCAGCCTCTCCTGTTATGCCATGAGATCATACACCCTATAGAATCTTGCCATCTCTTAATGGGATGCTACCAAGCGCCAATGGGTTTCAGCCAGAAATGAATCTACCAGGAAGCAAAAGACACTTGGACTTACAGAACCTCATCTTCATAGCCTTTCCAATATTCTAAGATGGGCCTTAAGAATGCTTATACAAGGTTGTTTGTTTTCTTTGGTTTGGTTTGGTTTTCAAAGTAAAGATACTTTAACTGCAAACAATTAGACAGCTGTCTGACTTCTCTGTGTTTTGATGATCTGGCTTAAGGGAAATTAAGTTCACTATTAACACTGTCAGATGTGCTAATATTATGGTGGTTATATGAAAAATTTGTTCTTATTTATCAAAGTCATATACTGAGCGTTTATAGGCAAAAGGACATGAAATATGGAGTATTTCTCCCAAAAGGGAAAAAAAGGGGGGGATACAATAAAAGAAAAACTACCATATCTGTAATTGCTGAAGCCAAGGGATGGCTACATGGAGATTCCTTATATTGTTCCCTTTTGTGTGTGTGTATTTATAGTTATAAAGAATTAAAAATGCCAGAACCCATGATAAATCTGGGTCTGATTTTTTAATGTGTTTTCCACATGACTTAGGAGGTCAATTCATGTGTAGTTTCAAGTTTTTTTACTCACTTTTCCCCCAGAAGTTCTTAAATTGTATTTTGGTTTTGCTCTTGCTATTAACCTACCTGCGTTTTCAAGAGCAGCACATTTAATTCATAGGTTGGATCTGTAATTCTGCTCAAAATGTTTATTGTATTGTCTGGTATTGATCTCTACATCTCTTTACCCTGCATTCTTAGAATTTCTCAAGTTTATCTGCCACACAATTGACTTTATTTTCTGTAAGTCAAGCCATTGTACCCCATTGCAGAATGAAATTTTGTCCTTGATTTTGGAGTTGCTATTGTTAATTTTTATTTAATGAGTTCATTTTGCTTCTTAGTCTACACTTTTCTCTACTGACTCTTACCCTATAGCTCTCTGTCCCTCTTTCAAGAGGCAACTTTTAAAATAAGCAGACAACTTATTGTCTCTTTATTTTAGAAGCTGAAAGAGGTGTGTGTGAAACAGTCCTTTTCCTTAACCTGCAATAGCCCTTCAGAGGTTTACATGGGTACATTGGTGCAGGATGCATCTCTAAGAGGAGGAAATGCTTCCCAAATTTTCAACTGTTTCCCCCCATGATGCAGAGACCTTGAAAAATTTCTGGCAACACTATTCTATGGGATCTCAATTTACAAAATGTTAGCTAAATTTTAAAAATTTTTTTATTTTTTATTCACATATAATGTATTATTAGCCCCAGGGGTACAGGTCTGTGAAGTGCCAGGTTTACAGACTTCACAGCACTCACCATAGCACGTACCCTCCCCAATGTCCATAACCCAACCACCCTCTCCCTACCCCCCTACCCCCAGCAACCAGCAGTTTGTTTTGCGAGATTGTCTTTTATGGTTTGACTCCCTCCCAATCCCATCTTGTTTCATTTTTTCTTTCCCTACCTCCCAAACCCTCCACTTTGCCTCTCAAATTCCTCATAGCAGGGAAATCATATCATAATTGTCTTTCTCTGACTGACTTATTTCGCTCAGCATAATACCCTCTAGTTCCATCCACGTTGTCACAAATGGCAAAATTTCATTTCTTTTGATGGCTGCATAGTATTCCATTGTGTGTATACACACACACACACACACACACACACACACACACACACACATACACACACACACACACCACGTCTTCTTTATCCATTCATTTGTTGATGGTCATCTAGGCTCTTTCCATAGTTTGGTTATTGTGGACATTGCTGTTATAAACATTCAGGTGCACATGCCCCTTCAGATCACTATGTTTGTATCTTTAGGTTAAACACATAGTAGTATGATTGCTGGATTGTAGGGTAGCTCTATTTTCAACTTTTTGAGGAACCTCCATGCAGTTTTCCAGATTGGCTGCACCAGCTTGGATTCCCACCAACAGAGAAAGGGACCCCTTTCTCTGCATCCTTTCCAGCATCTGTCTTTTCCTGACTTGTTAATTTTAGCCATTCTGACTGGCATGAGGTGGTATCTCATTGTGGTTTTGTTTTGTATTTCCCTGATTTGGCTAAATTTTTTGAAATTGTTCTTTTCTGCCCAGAATCAGCAGGAAGAGGGTAAATTCATACCTTGGATCTTGTATATATCTTCACCATGACTCAGATCCAGTAAAATATTACTTTACAACTGTAAAGGACCAAGCCCTGTGTGGCTCTGGAGATACAAAGACTAATCCTTCTTCCCAGTCAAAGAGGACTCCGGGATAATAAACACATAAACATAGGTGTTCTGGCGACAGAAAGGAAGGTTTATATAACTCTCACTAATAGCACTGAACTAAAGGCTACCAAAAAATCCATTAACAGAAAGAAGCCTTCCAGGAGCAGTCACTCAATTACTCAGTTGTTTGTTTTTAAAAATAAAGGCGGTGTTATTTTCTCTACAAGCTCAGAGTTTTTGGTGTTGGTTTTAGTTTTGGTGTTTTGGGTAACCCTGAGGAAAAAGAAAACTAATCCTATTTTGCCAAAATGTTTCAAAATCTTTTACTACGTATTAAAGTAAATGGTTTCTGAATTAAAAAAAAAAAAAGTTATTCTGGTTCAATGCTAAACCTCTTTGAGACTTACTGAGAGGGTGTTTAATATTAGAGCAACTGTTTTGGTTCATTACATTTTTTAAGAGGTTTTAAACTTTAATCAGTGAGAACTCACTCAAGCTTCTAACTGCAAAAGCAGGCTCTTTTCAAGTCATGTGACAACCTTAAACTTTTACAATTTTAAAGCCCTTTTCGCATAATTTGTCATACGTGCCCCAAAAGTTTGGGGTTTTGCTAATGTGATAATGTTTATAAACAGAATGCTAAAAACTCTATAGGATATAAGGAGAGTAATACAAATGAGTTTTCTAAGTCTAAATTTGGTTTATAGTTAGACTTTTAGAGATTATTTTTAAATGTTACCAAAAAAGCTAATATCTGTAAAGACCTTTATGGTTTAGTGTTTTTGTCTTTTTTTTTTTTTTTTAATTTTAGAGAGAGAAAGAAAAAGAACTGGAGAGGGAGAGAAAGAATCTCAAACAGACTCAGCCCTGAGTGTGAGCCTAACGCAAAGCTGGACAAGGGGCTTAATTTCACGATCCTGAGATCATGACCTGAGCTGAAATCAAGAGTCAGATACTTAACTGACTGAGCCACCCAGGCGTCCCTCTTCTATTCTGTTTTATAATCATCGCTTTTTTAATATATCCAACAAAGAAATGAGTAGAAAATCTAACATCATGTTAATATCCCTAATATGTATTGAGATACTACACATTGGCAAGGAAATGTGGGTCTTATGGAAAAATGGATAAAGGAAATAAAGAGAAAGCATACAGACATACACGAATCACTGATACACGTGTCGAACACCAAGAAGCTCAACCTCAATAGTAGCAACAACAACAAAACAGCTATAAAAAAGCAGTAAGAATGGAAGAAAGCATCAAACTGGCAAATCATTTAAAAAATAACAATCACCTTTTTGGTGAGAGAAAACATGAATTCAGGCACTCTGTTACTGTACTGAAAACTGGCACAGCTCTTCTGGAAAGGAGAGAGGTAAAATGTACCAAAAAACCTTCAGAAGCATTTATCATCTCTTAGTCATTAGCATCACTTCTAGGAATTGATTCTCAAGAAAATCTCCTCATGGTGCTTGAGCATAATGTCTTTGTATGACCCTTATTATAGATTGGTTTTGTACCACTCATTATTCCCATATTACAGGTGGGAAAGCCAAAACCCAGAAAGGATGACACACAAACTCCCACCACAAGTCACCGACAGGCCTGGATCAGATCTCTCTATCTCAACCTCATAATTATTGCTCAGGCTGAAAATATTTAGCTCAATAATTTTTGGGTACCTTCTCCATGCCACATCCAATGTTTGGTTCTGGATATACAACATAATGTCTATTGAACATTTACTAAACCTGAGTTCTTCATATATGGATCTCCTCCTCTTATTCTTGGAACAAACATTTGGGGTCCTGTTTTTCATTGAGGAAGCTGAGTAATTCCCCTGAATATCAAACAGCTGAGTTTACAAACCAACCTCAGCAATCTTACAGCAGGGCTCTCTCTCTCTTAACCATTACATTGATCCCTTTCCTCAAGTAGACGACCACCCACAGATCCTGTCCTCAAAGAACTCACAGTGTAGTTAGGGGGAGACATATTTGTTACAGTTCAGGACACGTGACAAAAATACTATGTGGACAGAAGAGGAGACTCACGTAACTGTTTTCTGGTCCTCACAGTGCTGATGGTGGTGTGTAGGTGGGTCCTCATTATTATTGTCATTTTAAGATCAATTTATATTTATATATTTATATTTCTATTTGTACTCTCAGATATCCATGGTCTGAGAAGACTTTGTAACAAGAGATATATTTTATTTTTACTTATTGACTGATTGAAAATTCTGTATGTGCTTTTAATCCTCCTATAAAAAAGTAAAACCATCAAAATTCATAGAAAAATAGTCAAATTAAAGAAATTAAAATGTTAACAGGGTCTCTCTCCACTCTCACCAACAAAAGGATTTATTTTCTTTTTCATATCTCTCTCTAGTTGTTTCACTTTTATAATCAGACAAATGCTGTACATATTAGTTTGCTTTTCATGTATATCATGATATGATATGAATATCAGTGTCGAACAGTTAATTTGTAACCTCTTGGGGGTTATACACATAGCCCAGCAGGTATTTTATATGGTTGTTTGGAGCAGAGGGCAGGGAGGGGCCATGTGAGCTTTCAGTGATTTTCTAAATCCCAGCCTAGCTTCTAACCTCATTGGGTAAATGTGGCTGCTCTCATACTGACTTTCCTAAGAGGATTTGATCAAAACTTAAGACTCCAGGGGCTCCTGTATGGCATAGTCAGTGAAATTTCCGACTCTTGGTTTAGGCTCAGGCTGTGAGCCTCCTGGTAATGGGATCAAGCCCAACATTGGGCTGTGCGCACAGCAAGGAGTCTGCTTGAGTTTCTCTCTCCGTCTACCACTGCTCTTCCCCCACCATATAAGCATGCATGCCCGCGCACTCTCTCTCTCTCAAATAAATAAATAAATAAATCTTAAAGCAACAACAACAACAACAACAACCTAGGAGTCCAGAGGTGGGACTGGCCACAGAAACAGCATGGTAGCCATGAAGCTAAAGTGTTGGTTGTCACACAAAATGAAAAAAATATATACAATTGCATTTGAAAACATGTAATTGTTATATAAATATGAGATATATTTTCAAGGTTTTAAAGTATGAAAAAGAGTCTTTTGAGATAAAGATAGCAAGAGAGAGCACATGAGGGGGATAAGGAGAAAGGGAGATGTAGACTCCCCACTGAGCAAGGAACCCAATGCAGGACTCAATTCCAGGACCCTGGTATCATGATCTGAGCTAAAGGCAGATGCTGAACTGACTGAGCTGCCCAGGTGCCCTTGAAAAGGAGTCTCACTAGCAGAAAAATCACCAAAGAAATAATGCTATCCAGAGTGTTCCCGGTTGGCCACAGTATAACTGCTGTCAGTCATTAGTAGAGGCTCTCTGGAAGGTAAATTTTGGGTGGAGTAATTTTCAAGCCCTAATACAAAGAGCAAACATCAGTTGAACATCCTTTATACCAAGTGCTTAAAGGCGATACTCATTTGAGCCTCACAACAAATTTTTGTTGTCATCACTACAAATGTGGGGTCAGTAACTTGTTCAGGGTCACACTTTTGTGAGTTGTAAAGCTGGGAATTAAAACCAAGCAGCAATAGGGCCCTTATTCATTACCAGATAATCTGGTAATAAAATATTAAATATTGGGAATTTGGTAACCTCCATGTTTTCTGCTTCTACTCCCATCCACTTAATCAATAACAACTCCTCTAATAACCTGCATTTTTTTTTTTTTTAAGAGAGATCACAAGTACACAGAGAGGCAGACAGAGAGAGGAGGAAGCAGGCCCGCTAAGCAGAGAGCCCGACGTGGGGCTTGATCCCAGGACCCTGAGATCACGACCCGAGCCGAAGGCAGAGGCTTAACCCACTGAGCCACCCAGGGGCCCCAACCTGCATATTCTTTATAAAAATGCTAATTAATATGTTTTCTAGTTATTATTTAAGTATTATGAGATAACTTGGCAGAATTAAATATATCCAGCAGTCCTAAAGAATTAGAATTAAGATTCTCTGCTTTGGGTAAAAGAGATAAACTAGCAAATAGTACATTCCTTTATCCACTCTCTATTATACAGTGTTTTGAACAGCCATATATGATTTTGCAGTTTTTTTTTTCAAATATTCCCTGAAATACAGTAGTTCACAAGTTCTGCACCTTGCTAGTCTTCCACTTCCAACTCAGAAAATTTGATAATTCCCACTGTGTATTGTCTTTTGGATCCAAATGTGTCTACTATAATTTTAAGGAAAATAATGCTGCACTATTATCTCCTTAGTGTTGCCTACACTAAGAGTAGGATAGGTTGAAGAGAACAGAACACGTTTTCTAATTCTGGTTACTCCACTAATTATTAATATGTAATTAAGGCACAGGGTCAAGAGGAGAACTTGTATCCCATCTTTGGTAGATGAAAGATTTATGGGACAGTACAAAGGTAGAAGAATCTCCTGGAGGTCATAGGTGTCCCTTTGGAGGTGTGTAAGACCAGTTTTAAGAATCTGGTGTTGGGGGGCGCCAGAGTGGCTCAGGGGGTTAAAGCCTCTACCTTCAGCTTAGGTCATGATCTCAGGGTCCTGGGATTGAGCCCCGCATTGGGCTTTCTGCTCCGCTGAGAGCCTGCTTCCTCCTCTCTCTCTGCCTGCCTCTCTGCCAACTTGTCATCTCTGTCTGTCAAATAAATAAATAAAATCTTAAAAAAAAAAAAAAAAGAATCTGGTGTTGGGGCACCTGGGTAGCTTAATCGGTTAACTGGCTGATTCTTGATTTTGACTCAGATCATGATCTCAGGGTCCTAAGATTGAGCCCCGGAACTGGGTTCCACCCTCAGCAGGGAGCCTGCTTGAGGATTCTCTCTCTCCCTATCTGTCCCTCCTCCAACTCTCTCGCTCTCTCTCTAAAATAAATAAATAAATCTAAAAAAAGAAAAAAAGAACTGGTGTAAAGTTAAAAAGGGGAATTCTGAGAGAAAATGATGAGTAACATGGACTAGTTGAAATACTGGAGAATTTGTAGTTCAAAGAACAGGCTAAAGATTCACTTCTGACAGGTATAAGCTATATTACCTTGGGAAGTTAAATAAGAGTTGGCTTTCTCACCTAATCCTACAGGGATATTCTGAAGATTAAATGAGTTTATGCAGAATGTTTGCACATGCTAGAACACAGTGGGCAGCAAATATGTAATAGTTGTCACAGCATTCTTAGATTACTAATTGGGGGATAATGCTATTTACCACACAGGGTGATGGTGAGAGTTAGATGGAGATGGAATTCGCTGCTCTGTACCAGTCACGCTCTTGGACAGATCTTTCGCTCTTGGTTAAGCCTTTGTGGAAGCATTAATTCATTTATAAGATCCCGCTGCAGAATTTACGCATCCCCACAAGGCATTCTATCTCTCCGCTCCAATGCATTTTCTGTATCTTTTGTCATACACAAGTTTTATTTTTATAATCTGACCCACTTTGAGGGAATAAGAAATCCTAGTTCTTGGGACATTTGGCCACAAGGGGGAAGTAGAAGAATTTGTTCAGAAACTCTAGCAGTGTTTCTCTTTGTTTACTTTCTCCTCCTTTCCCCCCCTCACTTCCTCAGTTCTGTTTGGCATCTTGTACTTAAGTTGCAGGCTTTCTGATGCTAAAAATACCCTCACTGGCTCTATACTTGGAAAGTTTGTCAAAGTCAACCACCTTTTGATATCAGAGTGATGTCTGCAGGATGAGGTAAATGGTGCCTTGCTGGCAATAATGCCTTCGATTCCCGGTCTGTCCTTACGGATTGTAAAGCGGTAATTGCTCAAGGCAGCACTGTCCTGGTGCAGTTAATCACTGAGAGAAATTATCTCTGGTCCCCAGGAAGATGGCTGCGTAAGAGCCAGTATGACAACACCTACATGGGAGGGGGCGCTTTTCCAGTTCTGCTCTCCCCAGGGGAACTACTCATTTAGATCGCCTACTTTTGGCTTAAAGGATTTCTCTGGCATCTACTTGTTTTGTTGCTCTCCTTCCAATTAACTAGGGGATCTTTTTTTTCTTTTTCTTTTTTTAAAATGCATTCTCTTTGTCTGTACTTGATTAAAATTCAAGCTTTAGGCTATGCAGATTTAATCAATTGTTTTCAAGGTTACTTATTTTGTTTAAAAAGCACCTGTTGTGGGCCATGTATATCATACAGTCTTCTAGGTGCTGGTTACAGCATCAAATAAGACAAGGGCTCTGCTCCTAAGGAACCTATAGTGTCTTGGGTTGGTTTTTCCCAGCTAATATTCAAACTGTATGGATATCTTTATATTCTAAAACCTTTGGGTTCTCATTTCTTGCAGAGTGAAGTCCAAATCTCATGCAAGGTAAGGGTGTATAACTTAGGTTCCTTGTAGGAAGATGGTACACCCACTTAGAAATTTACAAAGACAACAAGTGCCTGTTGGGGAAGGGTAAAGAGAAATTCACAATTGATGGCAAAGCTTTAGCCTCTATCCTTGAGCTGGGTGAGAGCTGCAGCCTCAGGAAAGAGTCCCCATAGGAGGTGAGCACTTTGGTACTGAAAAAGCTGGGATTCAGCCTACAAAGTAGGGAGCCAAGAAAACAAATGTCCCAATATATGCCTCATAATCTCTGATGCATCCACTGGTAGAACCCCAAAGGAAGTCAGATGGTAAGGGAACATGGCACATGTGGTCCCCAAAGTTCAGACTCCTGGAACCCAGAACAGAGTAAATTGGGGAGGAAAACATGTCAAGAATATCTAGCACAAAGGCCACTCCCAATCTACCCCAGATTAACTTGCCATTTGTTACGGTGGTTTTTTTTTTTTTTTTTTTAAGATTTTACTTATTTATTTGGGAGAGCACAGAGGGAGAGGGGCAGATGCCTTTTATTATGGTTCTATCCCTCCATTTCTGTCCATATTTGCTACTATTCCAATTCCTATAAAATGTAGATAATTTGGGAAATAAAATTCTCTTTAATAGCAAGAATTCAACATCAACTTAATAAATATTTTTGGAGTGTATATTATGGACCAGACATGTTTCTAGCAACTAGAAGAGGTTTCTACCCTTCAGGAGCTTATGTTCGAGTGACATCATCATAAAGAGTGTATAGTACCATGTATGATCAGAGAAAGACACATCAGGGGTAACCAATATGCAATTAGGAGAATTCAGAGAGGTTTCCCAAATATAATAATGGCTAAGCTAATTTGCAGAAGATGACAAAAGAGAAAAAGAGACCAGACAAGTATGATCCAGACAGAAAAGAAGGCATGAGCATGAACCAGGACCTAAGAGCAAACAGAAACTCAGCCTATTTTATGGAACTGCAGACAGTTCATACTGGTAGTTTGTTGAAGGGACAGATGATGTATGAGGGGTGAACAGAGGCAGAGTTCAAAGCCCTTGAAGATATGCTAGAGATGTTAGGAGTTATTTGGACAGGTAGGTCGTCAGGACCACGGTCCCCAACAAGAAACTGTAGAGTCAGAACAGCTAAGATAAAACAGCACTGACATCCTGTTTTGCAGCTTGGAGAGGACCACACTAGTACTCTGCTTGGCAGCCTTTGCAGAAATCACTTCTGCAAAACGTCCTAAAATAAAACAATTAACCACAAAGCATTTGTCACCATCACGAGTGATGGGCACTTAAGACATAAGCCCCCAGATTCAGCAGAAAATACCATCAGCACATTGATGTTAACCTAATAGATATGTGACCAAAGCCCTGATTGGCACAACTCAGCACACCCTGATTGCTTCAGATGGTTCCTCAAAAGAGCTCATAAAACCCCTTAAACTTACAAACTCCAAGGGCAACCCTCTCAGATCCGCTCCCTCTCCGGGAGCTTTATACCATTGCTCAGTAAACTTTGCCTTGCTGCCCACCGCTTTGTCTGGCCTACCTCTTCATTCTCTGAAGTGGCGCCACCAAGAACCACGGGCACTAAACGGATAAAAATCCTGCAACAGAGAGTCAAGGTTTTGGGTAACTTCAAGGAACCGAATACACTCTGCTTTCTGCAAAAATCCTGCCACAAATTGATAGCGTTTCCTAAGAAAGGAGGCTCTTGGAGGAGAGAAACAGTATTTCTCCAATATGAAGTCCTTTGATCTGTGCTTGCTCCCTGTGTGGCTCCAGTACCAAACAGTCCACCAGAACCCAAGCAGCTGGGATTAAAAATGGTCCAGATGTATGTTGGTGTTTTTTTGCCATTACCCATGGGTCACCTCTAAATCAGCATTACCGACTTTTAATTCCTGTGACCGGAAAGGCCTCCTTCACCTATACCACTGCCTAGGGCAGCAGGTATCAGAGCATCACACGTAGGGGTAAAGTCTCCATTCTCTGTACCTACCACCTCCGACTGCCCTTCCCCGGCCCCTGAGTTGGAATCAGACTGCCTACATTTAAATGTGGGCTCTGACTTAAACTAGTTCTCAAACATTCCTTCTAATTTCTCTGAGGCTCACTTTTCCTCAACTGTGAAATCTTGAGAATTTTAATTTGTGAATTGAAAATTCACTACAGGTTCTTTAAAGATGAAGCAGGACAATTAAAAAATAAAAAGTTTTGGGTGCCTGGGTGGCTCAGTCATTAAGCATCTGCCTTCGGCTCAGGGTCATGATCCCAGGGTCCTGGGATGGAGCCCCCAGTTGGGCTCCTTGTTTAGCAGGAAGCCTGCTTCTCCCTTTCCCACTCCCCCTGCTTGTTTTCCTCTCTCACTGTCTCTCTCTCTGTCAAACAAATAAATAAAATCTTTAAAAAAGCCATAAATAAAAAATAAAAAAGTTTGATAACTTGTAAGTACATCGCTGCCTGAGGCTCCTATGGTCTGGCTTAGAGGCAGGTGGCTCTGGTTCTTAGCACGCGGATAGAAAGACCTTTCTGGGCTAATGCCCAGAGTGTTGGGAGGAGGTTGGGAGGTTGGCAGGAGGGAAGTAGGACAACTGAAGGCACTGATGAAGGAGCAGGGGGATAATCCTAGGAGATGGGCACTGGAACAAATCTAGCTTTTGTATTATGCGATGATTCTACCCCCTTGAGCAACTCGTTTGTTTTTGTTGTTGTTGTTGTTGTTTTTTGTTTGTTTTTAACATTTTAGCAGACAAGACTGTCCTTGGGGAGCTAGGAAGCCAGGGTAATCTGTGGGTACCAGGGTAGAGGACAGTAGCACCCACATGGCTCATTTTCCTGATGGATATTGACTCACGTCTTGAAGCCGGTGCTTCTGTTTCTGTTGCAGAAAGCTTAGTAGGTCCGACCCCCACCTGAGACTTTCAGGAGGTCTGAGGACAGATGGCACTGGGATCCTTGCTTTTTTCTTTGGTGCCTAAGCTGAGAGGACTGGCAGTTAGGTTCCGTGTCAGGATTATATGGCACTTAGCATGCATCTCAGACCCCAGACTGATCTCGAATATGCTATCCCTGGTCCAAATGACAGTCTGGGATGCCAGCATCTCAGGAGAAAGTCCACTTTTCTGAGCTGGAAGCAAGAGGGTTAATATCAGTTCCTGACTGGGGTTGAGACTGGGGGAAGGGGTGACAAAAGCAGGTAAATGAGTAGTTGAATGAGGGAACTGGGGCCCAAATGAGCCAGAGGATTGGGAAGCCATGGACACATCGGCAGGTTAAGCAAGAACACAGGAAAGTGGTCTAGATGAAAGCCAGACTGGGAGGCTGTTTCCTTCCCACATAACTTTCGTAAGCTCTCTGGGAATCGATGGCCACACAAGCTGGTACTTTTCACATGCCTAGAGTCAGGATCCCTGGTTGAATCTTGGTCCTGTGTGGGTGAACAAGTAATTTAACTTCTCTAACACCCATTTTCCTGACCAGTAAATACAATAATATTTATGGCTTGGCTCCCTCTAAAGGTTTTATGAGGTTCAAATAATATTTACCTAAGAGTAATTTTTATTGAATATATGATGTTATAATAATCTAGCAATGAATTTGGAAACTATATAATACATCAAATACATGGTTCCAATTTTAATTTTTAAAGATAATTTATTGGGGCACCTGGGTGGCTCAGTGGGTTAAAGCCTCTGGCTTCAGCTCAGGTCATGATCCTGGGGTCCTGGGATCGAGCTCTGCATTGGGCTCTCTGCTCAGCGGGGAGCCTGCTTCCCCCTCTCTCTCTGTCTGCCTCTTTGCCTACTTGTCATCTCTGTCTGTCAAGTAAATAAATTAAAAAAAAAAAGATAATTTATTAAATGAAAAGTATAATAACATTTAAGATAAAGCTTGTTTTGGTCATTTTTTCTTATTTAAAAAAATTATAGATTCCACCCAATGTTTATTTTTATCATAGTAATTTCAGATAAGGTAGCCTACCTTTTCATTCATCACTTTGTGGTTTTATTATTGCACTGATTTGGTTTCCTTGTAACGTATCCTGTAAGTGTTCAATTTTCTTCCACTATGTTGAAATCCAAATAGCAGGGGAAATGAGGCCATAAAGCTTAGGTCCCTGTGAATCAACAAATTTTTTAAATTGTAGCTGTAGACAATATAGTTTTAATTTCTGATTAATCTGACAGTCTTCTTCATCTGTAGTGCATAAACCTGAAGTTGTACTCTCCAGATATTCCAGAGGCATGTTTTTGCTCATTCCTTCTTTCATTTATTCATTCCACAGATATCTACTCACTTTACCCCTGATGAGCTAGGCACTGAGCTGGCTGCTGGCAATACAATAATCAGACATGGTTTCTGGACACAAAGAGCCTAACATCAGAAGTCAAGACAATTGATAATTTGTTTCAGACACTATACTACCAATGTATTTTCTTAAGCCATAATTTGGGGCTTTTGCTTATTTATTCTTTATTTCTGCGAAACATCTTTCTTTACCCCCTCCCCTCTCCAGTAATATCTTTGGGGTTTTCATTTTTGATTCATTAAGAAATAACAATCACAATTTACTTTTCAGGATGATTTCATAGAAGACAAAATTTTTTGTAACTACTGGGACGAAACAGTGTCCTGGGTATTCCTTGTAAAGTGTCTTATAATAACTAATTTGTTTATCTAATAACTTTCTTATATATACCATTAACTCAGTAATATTTTAGATAGTTCTTTAATTTTTTTCCTGTTTTATTTATTCGTTCACCAAAACTTATTGGCACAGACAATAGAGACTTCTGTGTGAGACTTTTGCCACTAAAATTAAAAAAAATACACACACACATACACCTTCAGGTAATTTATAGTTTAGTGGCATAAACAGATAAGTTCACTAAAAACGGTGTTTCTAGATTGTTACGGTTGGCGCAGCATCCTTACTTATAGATATTTTTAAAAATAACTCCTCATCCAACTATTTTTGAGAATTTCTGGCTCAAACCAGGAGAGGAAACTTTACCTTTGTTAAGTGCTAAATGAACTAAGTGGCTCATTAAAAAAAGATTCAGAACTCCAGAGATAGACATTACTCAAATGAATTTGTCAAAAACTACACTCAATATATCATAATCAGATATTACATACGAGCTGTAAAGACTTAACTTCTGCTTTAGGAAATGGAGGGTTAAAAAAAATTGTCTGCAGGCAAATTAATTTACAACTTTTCTTTTCTCAGTTGAGGCACTGACGGTCAGTCTCTCCTAGTCTCTAACAGAAATATTATAGAAATAAATTTTTTTTAGATATAGGACTGTACAGTATCTTACAGTCTTGTTTCTGTATTGTTAATTCCATAAATTATTTCTTGAAATGGAATTGCCCAAACCCTGAGGTACCATGTTCTTCTAGTTTCAATTTTGTGGTATAGCTTTAGAGTTAAGAATGGAGCTATGTGGCAGATGGCCAAAAAGTCACCAGGGCCTGCAAAGTTCAATTGCTTGAGAGTCCCCTGGCACAATAGCTTAAAAGAGGAAAATAGGCTTATACTGAAAATAAAAGAAACTGATAGAAATACACCACATCCCTAGTGTTCCAAAATAGGTACCTATCCAACTCCATAAGCTGTGGCGGTCCTCTGAGTCCCGTCAAAGCAGAACTCCTTCACTTTCTTACTTTAAGACTCCTAAGTAATTCCAAACATTATACGAGTTAAAACACAACCCCAAAGCAAAACAAGACACTCAGATGACCAAATATATTTCTCATAATGTGTGTTCTGTCTTTAAGTCCTAGTTCATATAACCATTGGAATTTCCTGTGATAAGAGCAGTAAGAGGATCTTTTATTATGTTAATAAGGTGAGTTTTGGAAAGCCCTTATATAACTTCTGGATGGGGGCCCTGGTTGTCAGGGGAACAAACTACAAGATTAGAAGAGTGGAACATTCCTGTACTTGGCCCCCACATCCATTCCCAATCTCCTCCAGTAAGGGGAGAATAGTGATTGGGTTAAATTGCCAATGGCCAATGACTTAATCAATCATACCTTTGTAATGAATTCTTCATTAAACCCCCAAATGACAGGATTTTAGAGAGCTCCCAGGGTGGTGGACATGTGGAGGCTTGGGTAGAAGGGATCCCTCAGAGATAGCATGGAAGTTCCTCACCCTTTCCCCGGTAGACAGAAGTTCTGAGCTGGGTGAGCCGTTCTACCAAATTAATTGAGCCAAAGGAAGAGGTCTCCGTAACCTCAGATTTATAGTCAGTTGGTCAGAAGTAAAATAAAAACTCGGACTTGCAACTATCATCTGAAGTGGGGAGGCAGGTGAGTCTTATAAGACTGAACCCTGAAACTTGGAATCGGACACGGTCTCTGGGTAGATGGTGTCAGAATTGAGTGGAATTGTAGGACACCCCGTGGGTGTCCAGAGAATTGCTTAGGATGGGGGGAGAACTTCCCCTCTATGAATTAGAATTGGGATCTAGACATTTTTAGAATCCTAATCACTTAATACCTTTTAAAACATGCACATAAATAATTCTGTCACTTTGATGCCTTCCTTCATTAGCCCCTTCAGAATGAAGCCTTCCTGTAATAACATACTCCCCACCCCAGGTGTAGCTTGCCTCTCTCTAGTATAATGTCCACTTTGGGTTGGTTGCTGCTATCATAGCACTAATTATTGGTATGGTTCTTAAGGGAACAGGTGCCTGAGAAAGAAACAGAATTAGTTAGGCTTATGTTACATTAGTTAAATTATTTAGATCTGTAGGGTTTTTGTGTTTTACTCATTTAATGTCTAGATATCAAGATGCTTATGATAAGACGTGAAAAACTAACAGACCATGTTGATGACACCTTATCTTGGGACAATTCCCAGGTCACAGAAAAATCACAAATAATCTTCTTATATTCACTCAAGAAATTTCTACACATGATTTAGAACTCATTTTTACTAGAAAACCCACTCAAATTTTGGGAAATATCTTTGTAAATAATAATTACAAATATTTTTCAAATTATGTTTTCAAGCAGTTTAAAAAAAGAAGTACGTTAACCTCAGTCTCCTAATGAGTTTTTCTTATGTTTGGAATACATTAAAATGTGTTGGGTGGTGAGATCTCTATGGGAAGTATTTGGTTACCCCTTTTTGACTCAAACAGATTTGGCCATATTTGCAGCATAGCACTTTTCTAAATGTAATTCTAAATATGGGATTTCTTTCCAAGACGATTTTGAAAGTGATCTTGAAGACAGTGTCAGACAATTTTTCATTTGCTTGTTTGATTGTTCTTTTTATTGTTTTGCTCCTAGTCAAGACATTTCTCTTTTTAGCTCCAAAACTTCTGATGCTTTTCCTTCAAAATTTGCATGATTGGCTTTTAAATGTTGCTGAAAGAGAGTTTCATGTGGTAATTGTTCAGTTTCTTTTCTCACAGAACAGATACTGAAATTTAGACTAATTTGCATCTCCCCGATAATAAAACCCATACTTTAAATAAACATCTAAGTACATCCCATGGTTTTTAGATTGATGACTGCTGCTTAGTACTGAGTCACTAATTGTGGCTGAGAAGTGCTATCATCTTTGTTACTTTGTTTCTTTGGGAAGCCTCAGGGACTAGATGAAAGTCCCACATTTCCTAATCCATCGCTACAAATAAAATGTTCTACTTTTGTGAGTTTTTATGGTGAAAACGGGAGCATAGCCACCGGAGAACAGTAAGGTGTTGCTGACTTTGTATGTACAGGTGTGTGGTGAAACTGCTTAAAAATACAGAACCCAGATTTATTTTACTGCCATTTCTAAGTAAAATGTTAACTTCTTAAAAGTGCCCCATGCTTCTCTGGTGCCTTCATATATGGTCCAGCACACCACACGGTGGGTGATGAGTATAAACCAGTTTACCTTCCTGCCCCAATCTGGCCTTAACCACACGGAATTTCTCGAACTATGATTTAAGTGTTTTGTTTTTTTTTTTTTTTTTTTGGTCTTAAATATAACCTATATAATGCCACTCTGATGCTTCAAATACTTACAAGGAGTTCTGATACCTCTCCCCACCTCCAGAATATAAGTGAAACCGGGTCTCCCAAGTTTTGGAGGGTCTAGCACAGATTGGTCAGCATCGCCTCTGCAGCATCAGAAGTGACCACTTATTTCCTCACAGACATTCTACTCTTTCCTCAGTTCCCTGAACTTGTCATATTCTTTTCCTTCATGTCTTTGTCTGAGTTGTTCCCACTGGACAAATCCCTATCCCAGAACTTCACATTCCCCTGCTTTCTTGGTTAATTCCTCTTTACCCTTCAGGTCTGGAAAGGTTTCCCCAACCTGCCACATTTAGGTCAGCTTCTCTCAGGCATGAATATATGCACATAAACTCTATTTCTTTATTGTACTGTTGGTGTCATTATTTTAATTTTCTGTTGTCTGTTGCTCCTGTGATCTTCCAATGGCAGGGATGAACTCTGTTCTTCTTTTCTGCTTTATTTTCAGTCTTTCACATAATGCCTGGCACGTGACTGGGATTCAGTAAACATGAGGTGAAGTAACAAATGCCCCCTGCAATGGGCAATCACTGCTCAAGAATCAACCGAGAGTCAACTTTATATGTGGAACTGCCCATCTTACCCAAGGCTTTAACTTCTGCAGTATGCTTTCCATTCTATAATCTGTCCCTCTTCCTCTCCTGCCACCTGGGTGGGACCAAACTGTATGTCTCTCATTAGAGGCTCACAATAGGACTCTGATATGAGGTAGATTGGACAGGAGATATTCATCTTTCCTGATACACATGCACACTCCACAAAGGGCTTTTATGGTACTTCTTATCCTATATTACAATCATATTTTCCTCAATAGTCTGTAAGCATTTTAAGGGCAGCAAATTTGTCTGGTTTCTAGTGTTGAACCCCAGGTCTAGCATATAGTAGAAAAGTCTAGCATCTAGTACATTTAATAAATGAAAACTCGATTTTATTATATGGGAAACTATGTCTCAAAAACACAGAATCACAGGGCATTTGGGTGGCTCAGTTGGTTAAATATCTGCCTTCGGCTCAGAACATGATCCCAGGGTCTGGGATCGAGCACCATGTCAGGCTCTCTGCTCAGTGGAGAGCCTGCTTCTCCCTCTGCTGTTCCCCCACCCCCTACTCATGCTCCCTTTCTCCTTCTCTAAAATAAATAAAATCTTAAAAACAAACAAACCAACAAACCATAGTTTAACATGTTTGAAGTTCACAACTACTAAACTGTGGAGACATAAAAGGATGGAAATCAGAATTTTTGACTCAGAATTTGATCAGAATCAGAATTTTTGATTCTCTCAAATCATTTAATAGTAATTTGAGTCTCCCTATTTTAAAAAATACACCAGATTGTCAAGAACTATGCCATAAAGTCCATGATTCCATTTGATAAAAGGGGAAACCAGTAGGCACAGATGGCAGAAACTTCTTTAAAGGAAATGGTTCAGGGCAAAGATATTGTGGAAGAGAGACAAGTGGCCAGATCACCTCCTTTCTGAGTTTAGACTATGGATTCATCTTCACTAGGGTGGACACTGTTATTCCATCTCCCTTCCTCCCTTTTAAACTAAATACTGAGGTAAAACATACGTAAGCAGATAAACACAAATCAAAAGCATATGGCTCAATGAATTATCATAAAATGAATACATCAGTGTCATCACTCTGGTGAAAAAACCAAAGAAGAGTAGTAATAACATCCAAATGCCTCCCATTGTGCACTTTCTTAATAACTGCCCCTTTCTTCCATTCTATTTTCCAAACTTTTTGAAGACGTGTTGCTAGGATATAAGCTATTTAAGGATGAAAATATCAACATATCTGGTATGAAGACTCACAATCTAACAAAAGAGGTAGTTTTATTCAAATAGATATGAGACAATGCACTCAGAGGCTAGAAATGCGAGCAAAGTATTAAGGAAACTCAAAAGACGGAAACCTTTGTTGGCTGCAGTGGGGCAAATGAGTCTTTACAGATGAGGTGGCAAAGAGAGTTTGAAAACTGGCTTCCTGGGTTCGCAAAGGGAGAAAGGCAGATTATGCCAGCCAGAAGGAAAGAACATCATTGGAGGAAAAGTGAGAGGAAAGGGACCGGCTGCTTGAGGAAAGGCTGATTAGGGCAACAGGTTTCAAACTTGGCTGTGTGTCAGAATCACCCGTTATGCTGTTTATGGGCCACACTCTAGATCTACAGGACCATGTACTCTAGAGTTACGGAGATGAGACCTACATGTGTGGGTTATTTACAACGCTTCACAGTTATTTTGGTTTGCAAACAAGATTGTGAATAAATGGACTGGAGGCTAGACTACCTTAAAGAATGGGAAGTATTATGTATATGGCCGGTCAGAGAAGATTATGAAGAATTTCGAATGTCAAGCTATGTCTTTTGGCGGAAGTCTTTAGTCCAGTGTTTCCAAAATTTCCCTAAATAAGAATTCCAGGCAGCTTGGTTTCAGCTTTCTTGGCCCCAGTAAGAACTGACGAGGGAGAAGTCCTGGTGATTAATTTTGTTTGCCCCTACCCTCTCGCCCTCTCCCACTCTCCCCCTACTTCTTCCCTTCTTCTGTCCATCCTTCCTTCCTTCCTTCTCTCTTTCTTCCTTTCCAAAGAATTCAGGTAACTTTCATGATTACTCACACTGGGAAGCCCTTTTTCAGGCAGATGGGAGTTATTTAGATTTTGGGGCATCAGACTTGCCAGATCACCTTGGAATAAATGTACTGGTTGGAGAAAGAGATTTATGTGAGGGAGAGAAGATGGAGGCTCGTTCTATAATTTAGGGGCTTGCTGATTAGCAGGGACCTTGGTTGATTCACTTTTTAATCCGTAGTGTGAGACTGTCCAACACATAACTGTTGTTCAGAAATACATGTTAAATGAATGGGTGAATTACTAACTCATTAGTTTGGTGAGTATGTGCTATTTTCAAGGGCATTTTAATGGGTGAAATACAGAGGACTTGGTGAACAAATTGAATGTGGGCCTGGGAAGAGGGAGCACTGAGCCTTATTTAGAGCATTATTATTTCTAGCATGAAATGGTTGGTGGATAATAATGCCACTCACTGAGCAGGATCAAGTGTTATATTTTTAGATGCAAATTTGAGGAAAAGAATGTTTCTCTAAAAAAACAAAGTAAACCAGCAAATGACTTTGTTCGAACACTGCAGAACCTCTTCTATTTCCTTTCCCCTCTTTATACTTCTATCCAATCATGGCAACACCCCCAACACAAATCTTACTCACACAAGTGATGCATACTGGCATGGAGCACGGCTTATGCATTTAAGGTCCACGCCTTAGACTGACAAAGCCAATTTTCACACCTGTCAGATCCTCTCTCCTTTGCTCCACTCTCCCTCCTTACTCAGAGCGACTATTTTTTCCCCTCCATAACAGCGTTAATACGTGAGAGAGAGAGCATGCCTGAATGCACTGACGGCTGTCTGATTTTGTTACTATGTCTGCTGCAAAATCCTGAGTGAGTGGTGTGAGTTGGTGCTAGGGTTTGAAACAGAAGGACAAAACTCTAATTGAATCTAATCTTCGAATAACCAGAGTAATAAAAGAGAAATAGGGGTGGAACTTCATCGCAGTTCAATTTGAGAAGTCTTGTAGCTGCTCAATTTGAGAACTCCACATAACAATTACCTGTATATTAACAGATCATAGGTGAGTCTCGATTTTTCACCTCAGTGAACATTTTTCTGGCAATAAAACAAGCAGTACTTTCTTTCCTTATTATGGTAAAACTGCCACTGGGCTTCATTTAATAAGAATTAACTGTGAATAAATTACAGCATCAAATTATGCACCATGACATGACTTGGTGTGAAAAATCTAGGCAGCTGCAAGACTCCTCGAAGTTAATTCAAGCTGAGCTCAGTAGAAAAGCCGTTAATTACTTCCTGGAACCTGTGGATCTATTTTCAGTTCCTGATGCCATCAGGATCACAGTTTAGACGAATTACCAGCAAATTCTAATGAAAGGTAGCAGGGGGAAGAGGCTGCAGAAATGGAGGTCAAAATTTTTATTCTTGGATTTGCCTCTGGCTTTTATTATCAAGTGTCTCTACAAATTGGTTTGAGAAATCACAGCTGGATTTGGAAGACTCTACATTTTATATTTGTGAGGAAACGTGGAATCATCTAGTTCTACCTCCTACAGAGAACAAACTTCCCTTCCTTGTCATTTCTGAGAGATGGTGAGCCTCTACTTATAATAGCTCTGTGACCGGGGCTCATTACCTCCCAAAGCAGCTTATTCTTCTGATAGAACAAAGTTTTAGAAATCGGAGTAAAAATCTAGCTGATTTTAATAGTCTTTCTAGATCTAGTTCTGGGAACTGGAACAGTTTCCCAAATTTGCCTAATTAATAGCACCTGTTGCACTTGCTAAATTTACAGATTACCTAGCCTTTTCCCTGGGAAATTCTGAATCCAAAAGTCAGAGGTTGGGCCTAGGGAATCTTCATTTTATCACACGCATCAGATGATTAATGCTTTCAGGTAAGTTCAAGAAATGTTCCTCTAACCGCTTCTTAGACACAAATGTGTATGTAAGAATCACCAGGCATCTTGTTAAAAAGCAGATACTTATTTAATGAATCTGGGATGAGACCTGAGAGTCTGTATTTTTTTTAATTTAATTTTTATTTATTTATTTTTTTAAAATAAAAAAATTTTTTTTTAAATTTTCTTTTCAGTGGAGAGATTCTGCATTTCTAAGGAGTTTCCAGGTGAACCAACACTGTTGGTTAGTGAATCACATGTTGAATATCAGGACTCCTATCTCCAAGATAAAAGCCCTCTATTACTTTATTTCTCATACAGTATGGATATGCTGTGGTCTCTACTCTCTTTATTATCTTGGTTATTTTTTCCTGGCTCCATTTTGTTTTGCTAATGTCTCTTATGAAATACAATGTATATAATCCAACGCGATTTTCCTAATGTGCTTTGAAATTGCCACTCCAGTGTTCTTCCAATAATTTAATCCGATTTTCGCCAAATTGTAGGTTCATATTAACTTTGTGATCTGCTAAAATCTTTAAATCTTCCTTGCTTAAACTACTGCCAAGCATGGTCTTCTGGAAGCCAACTTAATTTTCTTTTGATGGGTGAATACTAAATTTTATGTTATCCCTGTTGAATTCCCCATTTCTTTTATTCTTTTTGAGAAAAAATTGGCATCTTGATTGTGTTACCTATGATAGTAGCTATCCCTTCCAACTTTACTTCATTATTCCTACTTCCTTGTGGGTTTTTTGGAATGTTGAAAATAAAAGTACAGAACTTTCTGACAGGTTAATGGAGAGGATAACCATAAAGTGGCCAGTTGCTAATCTGTGTAATTCTAGTGTGGTTTTTAAATAAGTGGAACTCTACCTAAAGTTACTATCAGCCAGTCATTGTTTTTTAAGAGGGGCTCTATTGGTATTTCAGGTTTGACAATTCTGTTGTATGGGCTGCTCAGCATATCGTTATTCATTTAGCATCCCTTGGCACTACCCTCTAAATGCAAGTAACACTCCCTAGACCTCTTTCCAAATACCCCCAGGGTACAGTAGCTTCCCTGACTGAGCACTGTTCACCGTGTATTTTACCTTCTTTCCAGAGTATATTGTGGGAGACTTTATTCAATACTTTTCTCTATGTTGAACTAAGACCATTCCTCTGTAAAACGTAAGACCACTGTTCCATAGAATTTAATATAGTTAAATTCTAAAGGACTGAGACCACTCATGTCAATATAAACCATCTGTTTGCTCAGGGAATTTTTAACCAGGAAGATAAATCTGTAATCCAGTAGATAATTCATTTTTTTGCCTGAAGAAATTTTTATAAACCACACTATCTAGGTGAATGATCTGGAGAAAAGTTCATCACCCAGACAGCATGCTTATCAGAGCAATAGGTTCATTATCAAGGCTTGCTTTAAGACCTTCAATCTGATGGTACAGTGCTACTAAAGGATACCGCATAAACTTTGCCCAACCCCAGTTCATTTCCCAACTTGAAAGACCTGCCTTAAACCACCTTATTCCAGACCCCAAAGTTCAGGACTTCCCAAATTTCTTCCTTTTGAGACATTTTTGAAATTATCAAGATGGTGATCTCTTCTGCTTCCGTAAAGTTTAATAAACTCAGTTTTGTTGGGTTAACAGGTTTCTCTGGTGGTCTTTCTGAGGGAGCTGGTCCTGTTTATTCATAAAGGCTTTAATATATTCCTGGTGGCAAGCTTTGCTATCTTGATCTATAGGTCCTACGAAAATGCTGAATACTTGCTCCAAGCTTGATGAATGAGTGATACGTACTTTTGCTGTCTTTCAGGAGAAGAAAAGAAATGGAAAAAGAAAGAAGAGAGGTACTGATGAAGATAACAAAAGAAAGGATCAAGAAAAGGAGGAATAGATAGATGGAGAGGAAAATGGACAAGACAAAAGGAAACAAGAACAGGAGGGGAAAAACACAAAGAAGAATGAAGAAACATAAAAAAAGATGTGACTAATGACCCTTTCCTTCTGTGTTCTTTTCATCATGGAAAATAGGTTGTGATTCCTTGTTGTTCTCTGTCAGCATGATTTCAGCTACAAATGCAGACAAGGAGAGGAAAGACAATGAGAATAATCAGGTGGTGGGGATGACAGAATGACAAGATTGGTCACTTCACTCATTCTGCAAACAAGAAGAACTCCTTCTTTCCAGAGATGGCTCCTCCCACCCAAAACTGTTAGGCAAAGCTTGGGACTTGCCTAAGTTGGGACTCTTAAATCTGACACATAATGAATTTTAACTAATATTTGTCCACACATTCGACAATTAATTGAGGTTCATTCTTTATGATTTTTCCTAGTTTCTTAGTTTTTATTTTTTGTTTCATTATTAAATATTTATCTATTTAGATCCATACTACTGAGATCTATCCATTATCTTTTTAGAAAACAGAGGTATTTACCTCTTTCTAGTTCTTTCATATGGTTCCCTGTAATAAAGATACCTTAAAAATTATTGCTTGTTATTTAAAAAAAAACATTTTCAAATGTCTTAAACTCTGAAAGTGTAACCTGACCAATCATGCATAAATTGGATTGCTTCTAATAATTAAAGTTATGCAGGAATTAGTGGCTCGATATGTTTTGTTAGGATGTAGAAATAGCGTGAATAGATATAAACAACTTTGAAAATAAAATTTTTCTTACGAGTAGCTTAGACTTTTCTATAACAGCATAATATTTCACTTCTGGATCTTTTATTTTTCTGGATACAGGACAGTCAGATATTCACTCTCTGCTGGTTGAGAATGAATTTCGCTCATTCTTCCTAAGCCATTGTATTATAAAGTACAATACTCCCCCTTTCAGAATCCAGGGTGAATTCTTATGACATCTTAAAACTGGTTCTTTTTTTTGTTTGTTTAAAATATTTTACTTTTGAATATGGAACATAGGATGGACGTAAAAAAACTAGTTTCAGTAGAAAACCAGTTTTTTAATCTAAGCAAACTTGGTTGAACCAGTTCATAAGACATAGAAGCCACAAATTAAACTTCCCCCCATTGCATGAATTTTACACTAAATGAGCCTTTATAAAACAACCAAGCATGTCTTAAACTTTAGGCCTGGGCTGCATTATTGATACTAGGAACTCTTCCAAGAATGGAAAACCAATAATCAAATAAATGTGAACTGGAACTAGTTTATGTAGGTTTGAGGGTGCCACCAAGACAGGGTGCAAGCACAAGGTGAACAAGAAGGAAATGGTGGTGTAAATCTCGGATCATAAACCCCAGGGACACTGGCCAAACTCAAATCCAAGACAGGTAGACATCTGTTCCAAAAAAACTCTCTTCTAAATGGGGCACGTATTTTTTGTGACATTAGAGATTTGAGATCAACAGAGAGGACGTGGGTAAGAAGTATGAGTAACGACCACACTCTGAAGCCAGAGACTCAGTATTCCCAGCCTACCAGAGGGAGTGTAGTCTGTAGTCAGTCAAGCAGAGACACTGCACAGCATTAGTGTAGGTCAAGAAGTTTCAGCATGATGCTCTCACAGGCACCTGGGGTTTTGAACACCTCTAGAAACTCATTCATCAGGCATGGATGGCAGCTGTGAACTATTTCTGAATTTCACTTGCTAAGAAGCAAACTATTAATGTATTTTGGTTAGTTTTTACACTGGTTGGGATTTAGCCTGCAGGTGCACATAGATCATTCCTGGAATGAGGTTAAAGAAGTCATAACGAATGTTGAGATACGTGGGCAATATGGGGTAGAGGGTGGCGAGTGATAAAGAGAGGCCAACTTCCTCTTACGGTGTTAGGAGAGACCTCTTCATTGTTTATAATTCTAGGTCAGAAGAGGAACCTGGTCTCAACAGTCAAATATTCTTTTGTTATGATCATTCCCTTGTTATAAAGCAGACTGTAATCAGAGCATGCATTTATGGTATTTTATTAAATTATTCCAATACTGTGTGAACTAGGTATTAGTTTTCATAGATGGAAAAAAAATAATGAGGTATGGAGAGGTAAATGCTTTTCCTTTGTCTGACTCTGAGTTCTGTGGTCTTCTTCTACAGATCTTTTTTGGAAGACATATTTTTTATATCTCCCAGATCACTCAAAGCATCTGCAGAGATTGACTCCAGAAATTACCCTTGCTAACATGGAATAATCCGTGGTAATTAGGCAAATTAAGCTTGAACAACAGTCCTTCGTTCTTACATGTTGATACCCTGAGGAAAGATCATTTCTGAGACTACTTCCATAAACCTGGCCGATGATAGTATATATCACTGCAGAACAGGATAGCCTGATGCTGTTGTATGATTCCATGCTGATCATAAATAAGTTATATGAGGTAATTTGTATTTTTATCAGTAAGCGCCATCCTCCTAGATGAACAAACAGCGGCAGTCACATTCCCTTCAATCATTAGACCTGCTTGTGTTGTTGTGTTTTTCAGAATTCTGACTATAGGTCTTAATCCAGCACTAACACTTAGCAGACCATAGCAATATCTCTTCTGTGCTCTGTTTAATGGCCAAACATTAAAATTTTATGAATGACGGCAAATAGATAACAAGTGCCAAGGCAGGCCCCAGTTGCTATTGTTCAGCAGTGTTTGCTCTGCAGCAGTTTTCGGAGCTCTGCAAACATATATTCCATCTGGCAGCTGGCTATGTTTTCCATTTTCTCTCTGTAGAAAGCCCTCAGGCAGTGCCATTTCATACATTTTGTTACTCAGGCTAAGTGAATAGCCCATCAGCATCTTCTGAAGAAGTCCTAGTAATGAGTATTATTGATAAAGTACAGAAAAATTATTAGCATGTATTTGAATATTCCTCATTCATGAACCAAATCCATGAAAACAAAACAAAACAAAACAAAACCAACCTTCCAATGCAAAACTGTATGTTGGGTTAACAAGTTATTTTTTATTTTCTTCCTTGTTACTAGGATGCAGACATCTTTGCCCTTTCCAGTCTTATAGTTTAGGTATCTCTGGTTACCCTGCACTGCCAGACTCAGCTAAAATCTGAGGTCAAGCTGGTCAAGCCAAAGCCTTCTGTTTCACCGTCTACCCAGTCCTGGAATTTGTTTCTTCTTGCAGACTCATGCTCCACTGTGCCATGGATGAAATTCCAGTCGATTTGAGCTGTCGGCATTGCAGTATCTCCAATTCTTGGTCCCGCACCCCACATTGACTCATTTCACAGATGGCCTTTGCTTTAGATTACCCATGTATGTGAAAATCAGTTTATTTGTTTGTGATATTTACACCTGACCATCTCATTCCAGATGACTACCCCCCCCCCAAAAGCCCTGCATGCATATCTACTATAATTGACTTGAGTATCTTTTCTCCCAGATAGTGCTTTAAAAAGAGTTGGTGTAGCATACCAAGAATAATAAGGATGGCATGTCCAGTTCTATCTCTAACAGTTTTGTTTTAAGCAACCACCTAGCTAACCCTGGATCTTAGTTTCTATATCTGTTAAATGGGGAAGGGGTATCTTCAGAGCCTGTTGGGAAGAGGCAGAGAAATTTATCTAGTCAGATACTCACCACTGCCCTCCTTAACCCCTGCAAAGGAAATTTACAAAGGAAATGTGTCATACAAGGAAAGAGAAAGAAAACAACCTGACCAGATCAGCTGAATTTAATCACAAGGTAGGTGGGTGGACTGCTCTGAATTCTATGTTATTTAGATGATTCCTTAAGTGTCCTTCAGTTCCAAGTAAGTCAATAATTCACTTGTATTTGTTAGGAAAAGATAGTCAAATAATCAATTGATGTAGTTTACGAATTAGCAAGTGGTTTTATAATCAAGCTGGTTTTCATGCAATTAATGTGATCATTAATGTGTGAGTCTCAGAGTTGTGTTTTGCTTTGTTTTGTTTTACACAATTCTGGCTTCAGAGTTGTATTACAGCACTTAACATTCCTGCTGGAGAGTAAAGACAATCTACAACTAAACATCTCCCTATGTTGAATGAATAAAGAAAGACTTTCTGTCATGTAGGAAACATTAATTAGGGTCTCAGATGTTAGAAGCATTATAAATAGAGGGATAAACAAAGCTTTGGTTTTGGGGGACAAACAGAAATTTAAAAAGCAGAAGCACCATGATAAGATTAATGCAAATATTTTTCATCTTAGAAGGTTCTTCCTACAATTTGTAGAAGCTAATACAAAAGGATTTTGCACAAAAGTTGAATCAGTCCAGGGTTCATCATGTTACTAAGAAAGGTTCACATGCTAGTACAAATGGAATCTATGAAAGGTATTTATAAAGCCCTCCTTTGGCACCGGGGTGGCTCAGCTGGTTAAGCTACAACTCTTGATTTCTGCTCAGGTCATGATCTCAGGGTCCTGAGACTGAGCCCCACATTGGGCTCCATGCTCAGCAGTGAGTGTTTGTCCCTCTGCCCCTCCCCCTGCTCTTGCTCTCTCTCTCAAATAAATACACCCTTTTAAAGAAAATTAAAAAAATAAAAAGTCCTACTTTACTTAGCAGTGCCAAATTTTCCCATGATTAAAGTGTTATAGGTCTAATCCTTTTTAAAAGATAAATCCTTAGTGTAGAAAAGGTGGAAAATATAATGTATAAAGGGGAAATAATAATCTGCTCAACCTCAGTGAATATTATTTGGGTATTTTTCTTCTATTATTCTGTGTATATGTGTGTGCATATGTATTTTGCAGAATAGGTATATTATAGGAATATAGTTTTGAATCAAGGTAGAATTAACCATATGCTATGAGAATTTTCCTATTACACTAACTCTTTCACAAAACTAAAAAGATTATATTAGATTTTATCATATGGTATATCAATGTTTTTAAACATTTCCCTCAAAGAGATTTTATTGTTTCATCATAATAGTGTTAAACAGCCATAGGTTTTTACTGTATGAGGTAGTATGAGATGTATACTATTCAAAATGCTTTACAGGTATTAACATATTTAATTCTCAAAATAAACATGAGGTAGGTATTATTTTTCTTTTTTTATGGATAAGGGAACTGAGTTGTCAAGAAGTTAATAATTACAGCACCTACCTCCCCTGCCTCCTAATAAGTATGTTAATGACGTTTCTGCCAGCAGACCCATTGATGGCATTTGCTAGCAGAGGAGAGGCTTTAGTATGGAATGCTTTTAGCTGGATCTATCCAATCTTTCTAGAATTGTCTGTGGTAAATAAAACTATAGGTCCCTGGAATAGGGAGAATAGGTCCCTGGAATATGTCATATATCCTATGTAAATAGGTCCCTGGAATATGTCATATATCCTATGTAAATGGCTATGACATTGAACAACTGAATAAGTAGGAAATGACTGAAACAGTCTCCTTCTTTGCAAGTGACATGACGATATACTATTCTTATGAGTATTCATAATGTGACAAGAAAGGACGTAGGGAGCTGTCCTGATGGTCTCAAACCACTCCCTGTGATTATTTATAAACTTGAAACTGTTATCTCCATATGGAGTATGATTTTTTATTCATTTGAATCTGATTTTAATCCCATCCTTTATGTAATATCAGATATTTTTTAAGACTTTTGATGTATAGGGTATATTGGGAGATAATTATCTACATTTTATATACACAATCACTTACTACCTTTGTTCCAAATAATTTTCATAGATGTTAATGTAGTGAACAGTTGTGGAAAATAGAGATGATGTCTCCCTCCCAAGCAACAGGTAAGCGCGTGTACTGTCCAATGTAAATAAGATTCAAATTCCTCTCTTATACTGCAATCTATCACATATGGGAGTGTCACCTGGACCTTTTCACTTTCCTCTGTGGACACTGGGGCTTGGAGGACTGGCACAAGAAAATACGACACTGTGGTTACAGGAGTCTCATCCTTTGCCAACCTCCACATACATGCTGCAGGATAAATTTTTATCCTTTATCCTTGCAAGGAAGAAAAAATCTCTTAACTCTTCACAGTTCTTTTCTGGGTCAAATTTCCCTTCATTGATACATTGTGATATCAACCAACAATATAATTAATGGTGAATAGAGTGCTTATACACTCACTTTTGACAACATTGGCTATTATAAAGCCAACTTTCTCAGCTTTGTTAATTGACAGTGTAAAGAAGGCATCTCTTTGTTTGGATTTGTATATTTTTATAGTTACTGAAGAAGTATTACATGGTGTTATAATTACCTTTATTTGTTTACACCTAAAATAGACTCATCCTCTATAGCCAAAGACATTGTCTAAAGTAGTCTCTATTTGGTGTGGTCTAACTGACTCACTGACCAGTATCTGTTAATTAGGTAATCAGAAAATATTTAGAATTCAATGAAGAAAAGGATGTGTTGTTTTAGGAACTGCCAAGGCATTTTCTGGCTCTTAATTTTTATTCTCTAAATTGACAATTCCTTTGTTACTTAATTTTCTTAAAGTTTCAACATTTTCCTTAAAAATTCATGAGTTTTTCAGAGGATCATAGGGAAAGAGAAGGAAAAAAAAAAACAAGATGAGAAAGAGAGGGAGACAAACCATGAGACTCTTAATCACAGGAAACAAACTGAGGGTAACTGCAGGGTAGGGCGGTGGGAGGATGGGGTAACTGGGTGATGGACATGAAGAGGGCATGGGATATAATGAGCACTGGATATTATTAACCCTGATGAATCACTGACCTCTACCTCCAAAACTAATAATACATTAAATGTTAATTTGAAAAAAATCAAGTTGTTTTGAGAGTCATTTTCCATTAGCAATCTGCTCCCTTTCTTCTCAGTAACCTTTCTTTTCTTTGGCTGTCAGTTGAAGTAATCCTTTGTTTCTAACTTTACAAAAGAGAAAATTGATCATTTATAAGTCGTTTCACTCTGACAGCCCTGAAGAAGGAATCTTATATTTTCTAGTCATCTGTTCCTTAAAGCCTAACAAATGCTAGTCTTCAGTTCAACACACTCATCTTCTTATCTAGCATCTGTCTCTTCCATTAGCTTTGATGTTTTTTGTTTACCCTTTTGGACCAATTTACTTCTGTAATCTATGAATGGAGAAATTTTATTTGCTTCAGTGGTTTTTATCCCAGCACAGTTGAAAGCTTATTTTCTGTAGGGTGATGTTAGCAGTGATTTCTGAAATTCTCATTCACATATACCAGATTGGTTTGCTTCTTCAAAGCTCTTTTTAAAAAATAAGTATTACAAATATATTGAACTGATTTAAAAGTGTGTATTTGTATACACATCGATATGTATTATTCTCATATGTATATTAAATATTGTATTTTGGTACAAACTTTCTGGGCAACAAATTGCCCATTTAAATCAAGGATCTTAAAAAATGAAAAATCTACCTCTTCTCAAATTATCCTAAGGGCATCGTCAGAAATAGAGTAAAAAATAAAGCTTTATGCTCAGAGATGGTCATTGCAGCATTATTTCTATAGACTAAAACTTTCAGAAACCTCAAATATCTAGCATTGAGGACATTAAATAATTAAAAGTGTTTAGAAGAATCTTAACATTGAAAAATGTGTATTTATGTGAAAAAGCAGTTTTGAAGAAACCATTTGAGTGTATCAATGATTATATTTGGAAGATGAAACTAGTTTAATGAAAATTTTTTTAACAATGTGTTATCAAAGACTAATTTTGTTTCTCTGTAAAATAAGAATAATAAATATAGCTCTCTGATAAAGTTGGGGTTTTTTTTTGCAAGACATAGAGAGGTAATGGATGCAAATTACTTATTACAGTGTATTATACATATTAAACATACCATTAGAAATAGCTATTAATGGAGTGCCTGGGTGGCTCAGTCGGTTAAGCATCTGCCTTCAACTCAGGTCATGATCTCAGGGTCCTGGGATCAGGTCCTGCGTCAGGCTCCCCTTCAACAGGGAGTCTGCTTCTCCCTCACGCTCTACCCCTCTCCACTGCTCATGGGCACACTCTCTTTTTTAAAAAAAGATTTTATTTATTTATTTGTCAGAGAGAGAAAGAAAGAGAGCACAAGAAGGGGAAGAAGCAGACAGAGGGAGAAGCGGGCTCCCCACTGAGCAAGGAGCCCAACATGGAACTTGATCCCAGGACCCTGGGATCATGACCTGAGCTGAAAGCAGACACTTAACTGACTGAGACATCCAGGCATCCCTCAAATAAATAAATAAAATCTTAAAGAAAAAAAAAGAAACAGTTATTATTACTGCTTGGGCTAATCATTCTTTTAATATATTTTTTTAGTATCTATCATTGACTAAAAACCAATATTGTGCTTCCCACTCTCCCAGCATCATTTTCAAAGTCAGAAACTGAGATTCAGATATGTTAACTAGTCCAAAGTCACTCTAGAATTGAGAACAGTCAGGCTTCTAATGCCTGTCAGAATTTTATCCTTGTTAAGCATGCAACCATTGCCACTATCTAAATGTATCATCTCAACATGGCAAACTGGGAAAGGCTTGGAAAACACTGCTTACATATCATTTGCTAAAAAAATGAATCCCATAAACTTCTCTACTAGACTGTAGCTTGTATGAAATCTCTGGGGTAGAATGTTCAGTATTACCAATTATTAAACTCATATATGTATGGGATTGATTTAGATGTTAAACAACTTACGAAACTCATCAACTAAGTTACATTAGAACTGATAATATAACTCATGTCTTCTAAATGTCCCTTTTCTGAATCAGATAATCACAGTGGTTAATCTACAGGGGTTAAACAGGGGTTAATCTACAGGGTATAGTTTTAACAAGGGTACATGGTCCCATCTGGCTCAAAATTTTTAAAGCATAGGATGTTATCCAAAATATACAGAGAGTTCTTAAACTCCACAATAAGAAAATGAACAACCCATTAAAAAAAAATGGGCCACTATAAACAACTCTAGGCCCACGTATTTGGTAATCCAGATGAAATCAATCAATTCCTTGGAAGACACAATCTACCAGAATTCATACAAGAATAAATAAACATTCTGAACAGGCCTATGTCTATAAAATAAATTGAATCAATAATTAACATCCTTATGAAATAGAAAACACCAGGTCCAAATGGGTTCACTGGTGAATTCTAATAAATATTTGAGAAAGACTTTATGCCAATTTTCTATAATCTCTTTCACAAGACAAAAACAGAAGGAACACTTCTTAACTCATTCCAGGAGGCCGGCATTACCCTAATGTATTTTGAAACCAAAGACATTTTAAGAAAACTACAGACCAATCTCTCATGAGAAATAGATGTAAAAATTGTCCATAAAATATTAGCAAATCAAATCCAACAATGTGAAAAAAGAATTAAACACGATGACTAAGTAGGATTTATCAAGGTATTAAGAGATATTTCAATATTCAAAAATCAGTTTATGTGATCCATTAATCAAGAAGGAAAATCACATCACCGTATCAATAGATGCAGAAAAAGAATTTGATAAATTCTACCACCTAATCATGATTTAAAACTCACAGTAAATCAGGAATAGAGGGAATTTCCTCAACATGACAAAGAATATCTACAAAAAACTTACAAGTAATGCCATACTTACTGATGAGAAACTTGAATATTTCCCAATAAAAACAGGAACAGGGCAAGGATGTCCCCTCTCACCACTGCTCTTCAAATTGTAGTGGAAGTCCTAGAAAATGCAATAAGACAAGAAGGGGAAATTAAAGGTAAACAGATCAGGAAAGATGGCATCATTGTCAATGTAGAAAATTAAAAAAAAAAAAAAACAGCAGAAAGGAAAAAAAACCCTCCTGGAGTAATAAGCAAATTATCAAGGTTCTTATAAGGTTAACATATGAAAATCAATCTCTTTTGCTGTACACTAGCAATGAACAAGTAGAATTTGAAATTACAAGCCACTATAATTGACATTACCATTGACCTTAGCACTCCAAAAAATGAAATAATTTAAGTATAAATCTAACAAAATATGCTCAAGATCTATGTGAAGAAACCTATAAAAGACTGATGAAGAAATCAGCGACTAAATAAGTGGAGAGATATTTCATGTTCATGAATAGGAAGACTCAATGTTGTCAAGATGTCAATTCTTCCTAAATTGATCTACAGACCCCATGCAATCTCAATCAAAATCTTAGTGAGTTAATTTGTGGACATTGACAAACTCATTCTAAAGTTTATATGGAAAGGCAAAAAACCCAGAATAGCCAACACAATATTGAAGGCGAACAACAAAGTTGGAGGACTGACATTACCTACCTTTAAAATATACTATAAAGGTACAGTAATCAAGATGGTGTGGTGTTGGTGAAAGAACAGATGGATCAATGGAAAAGAAGAGAGTGCTCAGAAATAAATGAATACAAATACAGTAAACTGATCTCCGATAAAGGAGCAAAGGCAATACAATGGAGCAAAGATATTTTCTACAAATGGTGTCCGGACAACTGGGCTCCTACCTACAAATAATGAATCCAGAAACAGACCTTATACCCTTCACAAAAGTTAATTCAAAATGTGTCATAGACTTAAAACACCTATAAGATAAAACAGGAAAAAATCTTGATGACCTTGAGCTTGGCAGTAACTTTTTACATACAACAACAAAGGTATGATCCATGCAAGAAAAAACTGATAAACTGAACTCCTTGAAACTAAACATTGCTGGTGAGAGAAACTGTCTAGAGAATAAAAAGATGCACCACGGACTAGGAGAAAATGTCTACAAAAGAGATACCTGATAAGGGACTACTACCCTAAATATATAAAGAACTCTTAAAATCAACAAGAATATGAACAACACAATTAAAAAATGGGCTGAAGAAGATATACAGATGGTAAATAAACATATAAACAAATGTTCCACGTAGTATGTCTTCGGGGAAATGCCAGTGAAAACAACAATGAGATACTACATACCTCTTAGAATAGCCAAAGTCCAGAACACTAACAACAGCAAATGGTAAGATACGAAGCAATAGGAACACTTAATTCATTGTTGGTGGTCATGGAAAATTGTAAAATGTTACTGCCATTTTTATTTATTTATTTACTTATTTATTTTTAAATATTTACTTATTTCTGAGAGAGAGAGCATAAATAGGGAGGAAAAGGGGTAGGGTGAGAGGGAGAAACAGACTTCCCACTGAGCAGGGAGCCCACTGTATGGCTTGATCGCAGGACCCTGGGATTATGACCTGAGCTGAAGGCAGAAGCTTAACTGACTGAGCCATCCAGACCCCCCAGTAAAGCCACTTTAGAAGACATTTTGGTGGTCTCTTGCAAAATGAATTTTTTTTTTTTTGGGTGAAAAAAAAATACTCTTAATATGTTATCCAGCAATCACACTCCTTGATATTCACCCAGAGGAACTGAGTATTTATGCCCACACAAAAACTTGCACGTGGTTGTTTACAACAGCTTTGTCCATAATTGCTGAGACTTAGAAGCAACCAAGATGCCATTCAGTAGGTAAATGGATAAATAAACTGTGCTACATCCAGACAATAGAATATTACTCAGTGCTAAAAAGAAATGAGCTATCAAGTTGTGAAAAGACATGGAGGAAACTTGAATGCATATTGCTAAGTGAAAGAAGCCCTCTGAAACAGTTATATACAGTATGATTCCAACTATGTGAAACTCTAGAAAAAAACAAAACCATGGAGAGAGTAGAAAAATATCAGGTTTGTTTATTTGTTTTTAATTGTCCTATGCATCTCTTCCATTTGGCTGTTCATGAGAATTGTATCCTTTACGATACACTGGTAAACCTAAAAGTATAAATGAAAAGAAAGAAAAAAGAGCAGGGGTTGCCAGAGCTTGGGGGAGGGAGGGTTGAATAGTCAGAGCACTGAGGAAATCATACTGTATAATATTATAATGGTGAAAACATGTCATGAAACATTTATCAAAACTTATAAATCATATAGAACTCTCCATGAGGCAATTAAAAAAACCTCACAGAATGTATAAGATTGGACCCTAACATAAGCTATGGACTTTGGGTGATAATGACCTGTTAATGCAAGGTCATAGATAATAACAAATCTACCGTTTTGGTGGGGGACAGTGACACTACGTAGGGGAGGCTGTGCCTGGTTTAGACAGAGGGCATATGAGAGTCCTCTACTTTCTGTTCAATTTTGCTGTGATCTATAACTGCTTTAAAAAATAGTCTATTTCAAAAACCCTTTAAAAGTGTTCAGCTTTTCTGACTGTGATATGGCTTTTCACCTTGGATATATTATTGGTATTTTTATTTTCATTGTCATGTTCACCATTTTTACTACTAATAAAATGCAACAGAAAAAAATGAAAACCAATTACCCATGACTCTTTCCATCCTAATGTAGCAGGTATTTTTCATTTTCGCATGTTACTTTTGAGTGTTATTTGCAAATAGCTTATTTTACACAGTTGATGTCAAATATAAATTACAAGCTATGGGTTTGTTTTTTTTTTTGCCACTTGAAATTGTATTACAAATAGTTGTCTCCCCTTTGTCTTCATAATCATTTTTCATAGCTGTGTAATATCCCATTATGTTAATGTACCATAATTTAGTAAGCCTTTCCCTTTTGTTGAACATTTATTCTATTAAAGAAAATGCTGCACTGAATATTCTTTGGGCATATACCTTCTTTCTTCTGCTGAATTATTCCCTTAGGACAGATTTCCTAATATGGAATTACTCTAACAAAAGCCATGAAAATCTTTGTTTTTTTGCTATATATTAGCATATCTTTTCAGAAGTAATTTATACTGAAATGAATAGAGTATGAATACACTGATTTAACTACAACTTTTTTTTTTTGTATTAGAAACTATCACTTATAATGATGATTTATTAGTTACTGTGGAAATGTTTTAAACTGATTTCATCACTTTATTAAAAATTTGGCTATTTTATAATAACATCTACATAGCAATGTCAGTATCACCATATTTCCTGAGAGTAATCCTATACTCATCTATGGTTGAACATCAAAGGAGAAGAAATAACTATCTGAGACAAGTTGATTAATGATTATCAATTACACCTTACACACATTAGTATATGGTTTTGAAAATTTGAAAGTACCTCTGTGTCTGAGGTAATGTAAACACTTACTTTCGTAACTGTGTTAAAATAACGGATCTGTTTAGAAGAACTTTTCATGAATATTGCAAACCTGAAGACAGTCTCTGTTTAATTAGGTAAGTTACAAAACCACAAGTTTGACTTTCACATTACTCAGAGTGACGGGTGGGGGCAGTAGCGGACCTTCTTTCTTCATCATGGATTCTTCTTTCTCATTGTTCCAATGTAGACATGGCTTGGAGCTTGTAGATGGAGCAGACTGGCTCAGCAATGCCAGGATAGAATTAGTATTTAAAGTTCAGTCAAATACCAAAAGGCCCAGAGGTTTTCTTCTGCACTAAAATAGCAAATCCTATTAGTTAGAAACCCAGAAGAGAATAGAGTACCTCACCATGGTACCCACACAGTTCCTTGATGTTTTCATGGATAGCATTGTCTTTCACAGTGGTTTTGTAGACTGGATGAATCCAACATCCACTTTTGACTATCCTTGTGAATACTGAGTTGATAAAACTCATTTGGTCAAAGGTAATATATTTCTACCTATTTCTATGCAATTTCTAAATGCATTCTCCAAATAAACTCTCAGAAACACTGGTCTGGCCTGTACCTTTCCAACAAATGTGTGGATTTCATAATAAATGAAGTTGGAATTTCTTTTCACTCTCCAAGATTAAGTTAGTGGTTGCCTTAAGGCAACGGCAATTTACAAGTTGTTTTAGATTTTTTTTTTTTTCCTGGACTAAGCAGTATTAAATTTCTGAAGAGATGTTGCTCTGAGATTGGTAGGTGAAACTGTCCTTGTGCTGTAAACAAATAGGAATATTCAACCATTTTATTTTTCTTAGGCTGACCAATGTCCACAGTAAATATTTATTTAGGAAAGTATAAATATGTGAAATTGATGAACATATTTTCCCAGAGAAATCAGCTCTTTGCATGGATAATTAATACTTATGGATTCAGGAAACTTACTAAGATAAATCATCAGGGAGATAGACTATCTACTGTGTCCCGAGTAATAAGTGTGTTTTATTAACATATATTTGACCAGCAGCAAGTCTAGACTTAAAGATAAAATTATTAACTTAAAACTGAAATGAGTTTTTTATTTCAATTTCATGCACAAAATCACATAAAAAAATACAATACCATATGGTATTACAAATTGGAAACCATTCTGGAGACAAATAGATTATGCCAAAAAATAACTGATATCCTTTTGCAGAAGAAATTTCCTTTACTCTTTTAAATCTTTGATAATACAATTGGACAATTCATTTTAATTTAGCTGAAATACTAGAGCAAAACTGTTTAAAATGTTCATTAAGTGTATAACATATATATATGGTTTTTAAAAATTCCAGTTGTTTTATATTTTTCTTGTTAAATTATTGTAGGGTCTCCATAGTGCCTTTTCATGGAAGCACTGAATAGAATATTTTGGTCAAACCTATTTATATACACACACACATACACACAAACATACACATAATTTTTAAATATTTAAGTAAGAATGGTAATTATTTTGTGATAAGTGTTTCGTAAGGAAGTTGTGCTTTTTTAGTCTTCCCAATTATTATTATAGAGAAGAAAGAGTGACATTCAGAAATGTGCTTGTTAAGCCCAGATTCATTACAAGTAGAGTGAGTTACTGATTTTAATGATTTAAAAGGTTCAATCTCTAGTACAGGGATTAATCTCCCACATGAAACATACCCATGTTCATGGTCTTGAACTTTTTGTCATCAGCCATACCTGTGCTCTGGTATGTGGATAATTGCACAGCTTGGGGAAGCATTTGGGCATCATAAAATACACAATCTAGAGATCAATGCTCTAGTTCTGTCTCTACTATAAGTAATTTCCTCCTCCTCTTCCTCTTCTTCTTTTGGGTAACCAAAGAGTGGTGATTTAGAATCCCTCATTTCAAATTCTTGCATCTCTGTGTCTTAATTACTTAAGTTACTTACTATCCCTGGGGTTCCATTTCATCAACAGTAAAATAAAGATGTGAGTAACAATATCTATTATATTATTATTAAATGGTATTAATAATAGTACCTCACATGGTTGTTGAAATTTTTAAATGAATTAGTGAATGTGATATATTTAGAGGCAGTACCTCAAATACAGCAAGCTTTCTATGAGTGTTACTTATGATGATGGTCACCATAATTAATAATTTAATATTAAATAATAACATTTTCTTTCCACAAAAAGCATAGTATCTGGCTTACTTCATGGTCTTTCCTTCCTCCCTCTCCTGAACTCTGCATTGTGTTAGAAGTTATAAATACACTTATAAGAAAAATATCATTTTGGAAATGAATAGAAAATATTCAATCAAAGGATTGGGGTTAAAACTGAAAAGAAATCTTTAAAATGTTTTGAAAATCAGCTCCAATGATCAAAAGAATGAAGTATTTCCATGTGAAGTTAAACAAATGAACTAGATCTCAAATATCAATTCTTAGAGAAGAGAGAGATTATCTAAGACTTAACTCTTGTGGGTCTTGGGTTTTCAAAAGATGAAATATAAATGGCATATGCTTATTTGAAATGTTAATACTAAATGCTTGGAATGATATATATATAAAATAAATAATATATTTTATATAAAATATAAATAAAATAAATATATACAATATAGTACACTTACACAATACGTATTTAAACACATATACATATTATACATACACACACACACACATAAAATTGGGGAAGGCATATAAGCAGGCTTATCTTCCAAATCTAACTCATGAATAAATGTGTTATGGTGCATATTATGAAGCCATTGGTTTTCTTTATCGAAAGCAACTCTGAAAAGCCATGGTTTACAGCACACATGACAAAATGTTTTCAGCTAAAGTTTTAAGTCTGAGAGAATGGTGACTGCTTCCTGGAACTATAAATTGAGAAAGATTTGAAAATGGGTTTAGACTCAATATAAGAGTGGGCCATAATCATATTTATGATATTCCCAAATATCAAATATTTTAAAAACATCCCAGATGATTGTATAGCCAGTACTGGGCTGACCTGATCAGCCACCCAGTTTGAATATAATCATTAAGCCAAAAGTAGTATAAAAACAAAGAAAATTATACCTAAGCAAATCATAAAACAAACCACTGAAAAGCAAAGATAAACAGAAAATTTGAGAGATTTTATACATAGGGAGATAACAATAAATAGGACTTTTAATTTCTTACTAGAAACAATAGAATTCAGAAGACAGAATTTATATCCTATGAAATATCTTTCAAGAATGGAAATAAAATAAAGACATTTTTAGATAAATTCAAACTAACAGTATGTCACCAGCAGACCTACATTACAAGAAATGTTAAAAGGGTCCCCGGGTGGCTTATTCAGTTAAGTGTCCGAATCTTGATTTTAACTAAGGTGTTGATCTCAGGATTGTGAGATCGAGCCCCATGTCAGGCTCTGCACTTAACAGTGAGTCTACTTGAGATTCTCTCTCTGTCCCCCTCTGGCCTTCCCCGCGCCCCAAATCAAGTGCTCTCTCTCTCTCTTTCTCTAAAATAAATGAATAAATCTTTAAAAAAATTTTTTTCAGGCCATACAGAAATGATACCAGATAGATATTTGCTTTTTAGGAAGGAATAATACCAGAAATAGTTTTTCTCTATATTTATTTATTTAAAATATATATGATTAAATTAAAGCAACATTGTAACATACTATATTTAGTAACATATGTAGGTAGATGTAATACACATGGAAACCATAGCCCAACGTGGATAATTTCAAGGTTCTTACATTTTATGTGAGGAGGTACGTGAACTCTAATTACTTTGGGAGACATTACAGAAAGACACCTCTAAAAATTAATGCCAAGAGGTGTAGCAAAGAGTCAAAAGATAAAAGAGAACTCAAAAAAAATTAAATTAACATGAAGTTTAAAAATGAATAATGGAGGAACAAGGAAGAGAAATTATAAACAGAAAACAATAGTAAAATGGGATAAACATAATCATATCTACAATTACATAAATCTACCCATATATAATTACATAAATGTAAATCAACCAATTACTACAACATGCATATATGAATGAAAAGGAAAAAAAAAGTCTCAACAAGAACTAAATACATGCTGTTTAGAAGTGATGCATTTAAAATATAAAGACACATAGGGGTTGAATTCAAAGGGTATTAGAAGAAATACCACGTAAATAATAAGGATAATATCAGATAATAAAGACAAAATTTATTATCAGAGATTGAGAGATATTTCAAAATGATAAATGGATTAATTCTGCAGAAAAACGTCTCAAAAAAATGTGTGTCTCTGAAAGTAGAGGTTTAAAACTCATAAAGTAAAAACTGACAGATATAAAGAGAAAAATAGATAAATGCATAAGCATATTTTGGGATATTAATACCACTCTTTCCATAACTGAGAGAACATCCAGACAAGATATCAGTAAAGACATAGAATATCTTTAACCATCTTGATCAAATTGACATTTATAGAAAACTACATTTAACAATTGCCAAATGCACATTTTTTTTAGAAGGGTACAGTGCACATTCAGTAAGATAGGACATATGCTAAGCCATCAAAACAATCTCAGTAAGTTACAAAAGATTGAAATGTGAGAGTTTATCTGCAACCACAGTGGACCTAAATTAAAATCAGAAACAATGCTATATCCAGAACAACTGTTCCCCAAAGATCTGGAAATTTAAAACCTTTAAGGGGGGCCTTGGTGGCTCAGTGGGTTATGACTCTGCCTTCAGCTCAGGTCATGATCTCAGAGTCCTGAGATGGAGCCCCACATCAGGCTCTCTGCTCAGCAGGAGCCTGCTTCCCCCCTCCCTCTCTCTGCTTGCCTCTCTGCCTACTTGTGATCTCTCTCTGTCCAATAAATAATCTTTAAAAAAATATTAAAAACTTCAAGAAAAGCTACGGTGAAAGGAGAAATTAAAAGGTAATTTTTTGAGTGACAATGAAAATATAACCATTTGTAAGATTCAGCTAAAGCAGTGCTTTGTAGGAAATTTTTAACTTTAGTAACTTATTTTAGAAAAGAAGGAAGATACAAAATCAATGATCTAAAGCAGGGCTTGGTAAACAAGAGCCAGTGGGCCAAAACCTGGTAGGGACTTTTTTATAGCCCATCAAATAGAAATGCTTTTAGATTTTTAAATGGCTATATTTCAATAGTCACATGTATTTATATAGAATACCTTCTATATGCATATCTGTGGAAAATGCCTATCTATAGAATATCGTCAATCTGCAAATTGTAAACTATACGCTTTGGCTCTTTACCAAAAATTTCCTCAACTGTGACCTAAAGTTCTATTTTAAGAAGCTAGAAAAAGAAGAGCTATATAAGCCAAAGTAGAAGAATGGAATTTATAAAAATGAGAGCAGAAATCTGTGAACTATAAAACAGTAGAGACAATTAACACAGAATATTTGGCTCCTCGAGAAGATGAACAAAATTCATAAACCTTTAGTTAGACTGATCAAGAAAAATGAGAAAGTGCAGAAATTGCCTCTATGAGACATTAAAAAGTGGATATTGGCAGAAATCCAACAGATATTAAAAGATTCAAAAGGTAATATTATGAACAACTACCTTTAAGTTAATAAATTAAACAATTAAGATCAACTGGACAAATACCTTGTAAGGTACAACTTACCATAATTGATACAAGATGGATTAGAAAAACTAAATGGCTTTATATCTATTGAAATAAAGGAATCTGTTACTAAAGAAAAGGCACATATTTGGGGGAGGAGGGGAAAAGTGTGAGAGAGGTGAGGGAGAAAGAAATTCTAGGGCCAGATGGCTTCATTGATGAATTCTTTTAAAGATGTCTCCAGTTCGGGGCACCTGGGTGGCTCAATGGTTAAAGCCTCTGCCTTCGGCTCAGGTCATGATCTCAGGGTCCTGGGATGGAGCCCCGCATTGGGCTCCCTGCTCGGCAGGGAGCCTGCTTCCCCCCGCCCCCCCCCACCTGCCTCTCTGCCTACTTGTGATCTTTGTCTGTCAAATAAATAAATAAAATATAAAAAAAAAAAAAGATATCTCCAGTTCATCTTTCTAGCCACCTCCCTTCATCCTTCATGGGCTGCAATCTCATTTCATATATGAGGATTCTCTTAGAGACTCACTGCTCCCCATACTTGAAATTTCCATGCTTACCCAGAAAGGAACCCCAGGTGCGAAGGACCCCATGTCTATCTCTTGTCCTACTCCTTTTTGCTCCCCTTATCCATATCAACCCAGCAGTCTTCCTATTTCTCTAGGTTATAGATCCTAACCTCTTCTGTCCCAGGATGGCATGTGCCCTGCTGTCTTCATAGAGACCACAAAGGGAGGGGAAGCCAGAAGGAAAATAGGTTTGCACATGAGGGAAGGAAAAAAAAATGACCTCCTTTAAAGTGATTTTCTTTATATTTAGCTTTATTCCAGGGCTTGTGATAAAATATAGATAAACAAGGTAAAAAGCCCATAGGGGCCAGGAGGCAACATAACGTGTGTGCATCAAGCCAGATATAAGACCAAAAATTGATGGAGATCCTGGCAGCTGGGGGAATGCGTTCTTTTCATAACAGCATTTAAAGTTTGCTTCTTGTTTTTGTCTTTTTAGCACAGCCGACTGACTTAGTCTGGTTGGCTGTCAGGTTGTTGCCTACAATTCAGTCACATATTCTAAATTTTTGCCAATTTGAATTGTTCCATTTTATTTATTGAAAAATACGCAAGAATTCTAATTTCCAAGAGAAGATAAAAGTGCGCTGAGTCTACATCAAATGAATCTTAGTGAAAAAAATTGAGTAAAAGAACATGTGAAAAGTGAAGGAATGAGTCAGGATGCACCCAAAAATACAAAGATGACTGAAGTATATATTATTAAGCATTTGCTTAACTTTTGACAAGTAACAAAACACGAGGCCACAAGATACAGTGTTTCATAATCTTAACAACTTTGAACTAGGCAAGGTCATATTTATTTATTTATTTTTTATATTCTAATTACTTATGAGAAGGACTTAGAATGGCTAAGATTAAGTAAATAAAGTAAAATATAAAATATTTGGGACACCTGGGTGGCTCAGCTGGTTAAGCACCCGACTCTTGGTTTTGGCTCAGGTCATGATCTTGGGGTCCTGGGATGGAGTCCAGCACTAGACTCATGCTCAGTGTGGACCCTGCTTGGGATTCTCCCCTCTGCCTCTGTCCCCCCCTTCCTATTTGTGTGTGCACTTGCGCGCACTCTCTCTCTAAGATAAATAAATAAAATCTTGAAAAAATATATTTAAGCAAGAGATGAGACTTTAAGTCTCGGAAATAAAATAGATTTGGAGATTGAATTTCGTACCCAGGGTAGATACCACAAATTTGCACACCTTTACTAAAGGTGGACATTAATTTTGTTCTAAACTAATGGGCCACTATTAATGCTATAACTCATAGTGCACATAAGACAAAAAACCCTTCCTGATGTTTAGGATGAATCTATTTCTGGAAGAAAAACAAAAAATGAATTTCCCTTATGGGTCCTCGGAGAGGGCAGGCATAGGGGTGATCTGATGAAAAGTGTTCTCACTAACAGCTGATCAGGACATGCTCTGAAAACCACAACAGGCTATTTTTATGAAGTTGCTTTAGCATAAACTAGTGTCACAAAATAAGAGCACTTTTAGAAGGGAGTTGAGAGAAGGTTTACATATCCCCATTGGCAGAAGGAGAAATGGGAAGAACAGAGGAGGCTCTTGCAGAAAGACGGAACCTGAGCTGAGACTTTAACAATCATCATATTTAACTGTTATATATAATCGGCATAAATTCTTTCCAAGTTATCCCTTAAAATCTACATTTTTCAGTTGATAAAAATTGTGTCAGAGACAACACTGCTTGACCATAATAATATATCTAATTAGTGAGAGAGCCAAGATGCCCCCAAAGAGGGTCAAGAGAGATCCAAAGCACAAATTCTTTCCACTATACCTTGTCCATTAGGTAGATAAGGAGGCAGATACAATTAACTGGATGAAGAATTTTGCAACTATTTTATTATTTTAAAATAACTATGAATGGAATTCTCAAGGATGAATCATGAGTTATTTCACTACACAAAACTCTCAGTTATATTCAAAATAATTCTAAAATTGTTTATTTTCATTTTTTAGCAGTAACTTTTGGAGCACTTATATTCTTATAAATGTATATTTCTATAAATCCTCAATGACCACTTCTAGTCAGGAGGAAAATACTTACTGAAGCTAATTGTTCTCTCCCTTATGAGAAGTTAATAATGCTGCAGCCTAATGCCACTAAAGATGAAATTTTTGCGATCTTATAGCCTGAGGATATCAGAAGTGATATATGATATACCAAACTTACTCTTTTTTTTTTAAATTTAGGCTTAAAAAAAAAAAAAACAAGCAAAAGGGTTCTGGCATTTGAAAGTCAGTAGGCTTTTATCTATTATTAATTCACATAAGAAAAACAGCTATGATGGCAAAGGCCAGATACTTATACACAGGCTATAAATATGGATGAATAATTCATTTTTCTATTAATGTTGAATTTATAGTCTAATGATTGAACTCCCTATTTTTTTCTTTTCCTAGAAGGACATGCACCAAGCAAAATACTGCACTGTCAACAGTCAGAGCATAAAGCAATGCAGTAAGTGAAATGAGATTTACTATACACATATTTTTCTTATTGGAATGGTTCCCTATTCATAGATTCCATATTCTGACTCACTAGGAGTTTCTGGAAAGCCATCTTTTCTAGAGATAACCTTAAGTGTGAGGAGGTATTTGCCTCTCTATCAGGCAACATGTGCCCCATGTTACTGAGTGTGTAATCTAGGGCATTTTCTTCTGAAATTCCTTATTACAATTCAAATGTATTTTCTCAGCTCTCAACTTCTCATTCCAGGTCAGATGACAAAACTGATGGTCAAAACTTAAACTTCATTTATTTATTGACTATACTAGGAAGTCCTTGACTGTCCCCTCTGAGATTATCTGATTTCGAGACTCTGAGAGGGACTCGTTCCAATTAAAGGTTATTCCTAAAACAAATTTTCACAGACCAGTTGCTATAATCTGGAATGAAAAGGTCAATCAATTTGATGCTACCTACCCTTGCCGCCCACTGGATGCATGCCTGTACCAAACACAGAAACGAGTACATCATACACACTCAGCTTGCCTAAGACAGATTACACATCATCTATGAAGAGCTGCCTAACACACACACATGCACACAAAACAAAAACAAAACCAAAAAACAACAAATAACTCTGAATTGCACAGTTGTTCCACATTTAAGTCCACCTTTTCTTCTCCCCTCCCATGTACTTCCAGGGCTGGCCATCATAGGTTATAATTGCGCTGTAGTATCCATTCTGATTCTAATTCTTCATGACACAAACTAAGTGAATTGGCACAGTGGACAGCAGGAATGTTTTTGGAATCCATTTTTATACCATAAAGCTAATAATATCCTAACTCTAAGTAGAAGTGGTTCTAAATATCTATGTGATATAGTTGTATATAATATAGTTACATGTAATTCAGTGGCTCTGAATTACATATATACTAAAAACCCCAAACTAACTATATCTCTGATTCAAATTCCTTTTAGCCAAACTCAGAAATTTTCTGGTTATTCCAGACACCGAGAAGTTGGAATGGAAAGAAAGGGCACTTGCATTAGAATACTTATCTGTAGGTGTAAGTAGGTTAGAACATCCTCCTTCACAAACTTTACAAAAACTGTGTGACTGTATGAACCCAATGTTAGGGCCTCTCCAGGGGCCCCTTTATTAAGGGGACTTGCGGTTTGAGCTTTATTAGCTTCAGTAGCTTTTTAGTAAATAGACACCTCTGTCCTATGATAGCATTTCGGGTTATGGAGAGCTAGGAAGGTTTGCTGCCATATCCCTTGGAGGAACAATACAGCAAGGACAAAGACATACCTGCAGTTTTCAAAAAGAATCCCAAACTATTATAAAGGGTGCTAGATACTAAAAAGCCAATTAGTATGATGGTGATAATGACACTTAATGAAATACATAGAATGGAAACCTCCATGTCTTTTCTCAAAAATATAACCATACTCGAAATCATTAAATTTCTTAAATCAATTTAGTTCATTTAATACTTAATTCATTTTTAGTAAAGTCTCTTTTCAAAAACATAAAGCCTTACAAGGAATGATTTACACTATTATTAAATAATATAAGTATCAGCTTAAGCTTTATATGGCCATCTTTCACATCCTTTTTATAAGGCAGTTTTATCTATGGTTCTTAATCCCTTAAGAGAAAGTAACTTTTAAAATGATTTCAGTTAATTGTTTAATAAGATGTGTAAAATGCTTCTCAAGAATATTGTCTTTTCCACAGTTCCATTGTATCAATGCATAATTCACCACAGAAAATATCTCTAATTTCAAAGCTATTGTATATTCATGAGGTTGAATTTGTGTCTAGGAAGACTGGTGAATAAAAGAATCAGTGAATTAGAGGTTAGGAAGGGACTTACAAAGTTCATTAACCACACTATTCTGCCTGTAGTCATATTTCATATGATGCCAGATAAAATCCATATTAATTTCAACCACCTGAAAAGAGGATCCATTTCTTTTCTTAATCCTGTAGTGCCTTTTGTTATGTTCCTACTATGTGCCAAATACTATAGCTGTCAAAAATGAACAGGACTCTGCTACATTGTCAAATCATTTTGAGCAAAGTCATGTTTTATTTACTATTGCATTCCTCAAGCCTAGCACAGAGTCTGATAATCAAATACTCATTACATGTGTTGTTGAAGTAAGACAGTTATATAGAAGCTGGTTCTAGAATAACTAGATAGAAATTTTGCTTAGTAAAATACCTTGATGACAATTGTGATAGTAGCATGATAGTTTTAAGGATATAGCCAGGAGGGAGCCAAAAGCCGTATGACCAAAACTTTTCTGGGGTGGAGAGTGCTTAGACTACAGAAGAGAAATAGTGAAATCAAGGAAGAGATGATACCCAACATTCAGGCAGGGGGCTGGAGCTAATAGGAAAGGATGACCAGTAGAATTTGTGTATTTGTGTGCAGGTAGTAGGAATGGTCCAGGGACTCTGAAGAATTAGAGAAAGTATATATACACACACACACACACACATAAATATATATATATATATAAAATATATATATATATTTATATATATATATATATTTTTTTTAGAGAGAGAGATCACAAATAGGCAGAGAGGCAGGCAGAGAGAGAGGGGGAAGCAGGCTCCCTGCTGAGCAGAAAGTCCGACACGGGGCTTGGTCCCAGGACCCTGAGACCATGACCCGAGCGGAAGGCAGAGGCTTTAACTCACTGAGCCACCCAGGCGCCCCGAGAAAGTATATTTTTAAGGATGATGTCTAGTAGGGTGTAGTGCTGCAACTGGACAGCATGCACAGGAGGAGAAAGGATGAAAAGAGATAGAGAATTTAATGGAAGAAGAAAATCAGAATAAGAGTTGATAAAAAGAAAGACAACATCCCTCTCCTTCCCCAAAATCCCTTGAGGGAAGTGCTGACTTTCTCTTTTTGTGTAGGGTACAGTTTAAACTCATTTAAAAAGACAAGAGCAGGGACACCTGAGTGGCTCAGTCATTAAGCGTCTGCCTTTGTCTCAGGTCATGATCCCAGGGTGCTGGGATCCAGTCTCACATCAGGTTCCTTGCTCAGCAGGAAGCCTACTTCTCCCTCTGCCTGCTGTTCTCCCTGCTTGTGCTCTCTCTGTTGTTCTCTCTCTCTCTCTGACAAATAAATAAATAAAAATCTTTAAAATGACAAGAACAGGCAGCAACTCTTTCTGCCCTTGGGTCCCGTCTCCTTGATTTAATAAAAGCATCTTTAGCATCAGAATAAATAAATTAATTAAATAAAATAACAAGAACAAGTTGATTCCAACAAACTGGAGAATTTGACGATATTCTACATGCTGAAATCGGGGTTAGAAACGCTTAGACTTAACTGAAATGAGGACCTTGCTTCTGCCTTAAAAGAACCTAAAGGCTGTGTTTGAGAGATGCCCACAGGCAGTTTGATAAATTCTGCAGCAGAGGTGTGATCAACATGCAGTGAGAACATGGACAGAATGGGGGTTATGCTCTACCCACTGGGGAGAGATATTAGGAAGACATAGAGAAACAGCAATCCAAGAGTGGGGTCAAAGGGTATTCCAGAATTTCTTAGGATGGAAAGTGGGGAAAGGCGTAATGGGGATCAGAAACAAGAGAGTACAAAATCATGGAAATCTAAAAGGTGTGCTGGAACGGGAAGCAGAGAAAAGACAGAGAAGGAAGCCAGGGCCCTGCCCTGAGAGTGCTGCTCATGCCATTCTGAGGCAGGAACCTGTTCAGACACAAAGGGAATTCCATTAGGTTTTGTTTCCGTTTTTGTTTTCACCATGGAAGTGACATACACATCAATATCTATCCGTTTTGTTTCACTAACGGATATGTTTTAAAGACTTCCCTTAGGGAAAAACAAAACAAAACATTTAGAATATCGGATGACATCAAGTAAGAAGGCAAAGACTTTGAAGAGATGACGAATGACAATTGTCTGCATTCAGGTGGAAAAATGGAGTTACCCTTATTTCCATTTTCTTGCTTAGTTTCCTGAAAAGGCACCGAATCTATCTTTTGCAATGCATGTTGTTGCATGACCTAATTTTCATATTTCTTTCCAGGGCTTTGGTTGCTTGATATCAATGTTTCATTCACAAAAAGACACAATGACAGGTTATTTTCACTTGTCCATCCATTCCTGGAGCTACAGGCAGATCTATATTTCGCTTTCTGCTCTAGTAAATGAAATAAAGATGCAGGGCAACAGTATATGAGGAGAATGTTATAGGAAATCTATAATGCTGATAAAACTTACAGGTTTAGCAGAAATCAGACAATTGAGAGTTTTTATTTTGTTATTTTATTTTCCCTGGCAACACTTAACTTATTTATTGTAAAACTAGGGCAAACCTGAAAGTGAATGAAATGATGCAAGTTTTATTGAATTTTGTCAAGCAAGACAGGTTTGAAATATGCTTTCTTTCTTCTTCTAGGAAGTGATTTGGGGAGACACTGAAGGAGTATACAGATTCTTAACATTTTTTTCAAGTAGTAAATCACAGATTTTATCTGTGGGTACAGAATTAAATTCATTCTACATGATTCATCTCAAATACCACCGCTTCTATTATGCCTTACCCGATTTTGCTCTACACCATGTAGTTCTATACTGCTGACTCGGTAATCCAGCTTTTACTGGGAAGACAGGGATTCTAGGAATTTTAATTAGAATTTGAAAAGCCTCTTGGTAGGTAAGAGAGAATGAAAACACAGAAATTTTGTCTGAGTCATTGGACCTGTTTTGGATGGCAAAAAATAAAGTATGTGATTCTGAATATGTGATAGCTTGCATGGACTCATAATTGAAACTGAGAGTGAAAAGATTAAAATACTTGAGTGGAAAAAAAAAAAAAGAAAAGAAAAAAACCCAACCTTACACCTAAAGGAGTTAGAAAAAGAAAAATAAACAAAACCTAAAACCAGCAGAAGGAAGGTAATAATAAAGATTAGGGCAGAAATAAAACGATATAGAAACTAAAGACCAATAGAACAGATCAATGAAACTAAGAGCTGATTCTTTGCCAAAAAATCAACAAACGTGATACAGAATCCTAAAATTTTTTTGGAACCACAAGAGACCCTGAATAACCAAAGCAATCTTGGAAAAAAAAAAAAAAAAAGTAAAGCTGAAGGCAACACAATTCTGTACTTCAAAGTATATTACAAAGCTGTAGTCATCAAAACAGTGTGGTACTAGCACAAAAATAGATGCATAGATCAATGGAACAGAATAGAAAACCCAGACATGATTCCACAACTATGTGGTCAATTGATTTTTGACAAAGCAGGAAAGAATATCCCAGGGGAAAAAGTCTCTTCAACAAATAATGTTGGGAAAACTAGACAGCAACATGAAAATAAAATAAAACAAAACAAAACTGGTCCACTTTCTTACACCATACACAAAAATAAATTCAAATGAATTAAAGACCTAAATGTGAGGCCTAAAACCATAAACTCCTAGGGGAGAACATGGGCAATAACTTCTTTGACACCAGCCATAGCAACTTCTTTCTAGATATGCACCCTGAGGCAAAGGAAACAAAAGCAAAAATAAAACTTTAGACTACATTAAAATAAAAAGCTTCTGCATAGTGAAGGAAACAAAACAAAACTAAACTAAACTAAACTAAAAGGCAATGAGAGAATGGGAGAAATGACATATCAGAAATGACATATCTGATGAAGGTATAGTATCCAAAATATATAAAGAACTTATAAAACTCAACACCAAAAACCAAATAATCCAATTAAAAAATGGGCAGATGACATGAACAAACATTTTTCCAAAGAGGACATCCAGATGGCCAATAGACACACGAAAGGATGCTCATCACTTATCATCACGGAAATGCAAATCAAAAATACAATGAGATATAACTTCATGCCTATCAGAATGGCTAAAATCAACACAAGAAAAAACAGGTGTTGGCGAGGATGTGGAGAAAGAGGAATGCTTGTGCACTATTGGTGGGAATGCAAGCTGGTGCAGCCACTGCAGAAAACAGTATGGAGGTTCCTCAAAAAGTTAAAAAGAGAACTACCTTATCATCCAGCAATTGCTCTACTGGGTACTTAGCCAAAGAACAAAAAGACACTAATTCAAAGGGATATAATGCACTACTATGTTTCTAGCAGCATTATTTACAATAGCCAAGATATGGAAGCAGCCCAAATGTCCATCAAATGATGAATGGATAAAGAAGATGTGGTGTATATATACAATGGAATATTATTCAGCCATGAAAAAGAATAAAATCTTTCCATATGCAACAAAATTGATGGAGCTGGAGAAAATAATGCTAAGTGAAATAAGTCAGTCAGAGATAGACAAATACCTTATGATTTCATTCATATGTGGAATTTAAGAAACAAAAAAAAGGGAAATAAGAGAGAGAGAGAGAGAGAAAGGAAACAGACTCTTAATTATAGAGAACAAACTGATAGTTATCAGAGAGGAGTGGGGTGAGGGGATGGATTAAATAGGTGATGAGGATTAAGGAGTGCATTTGTTGTGATGAGCACTGGGTGATGTATGAAAGTGCTGAATTACTATAATGTGTACCTGAAACTAATGTAACACTGTATGTTAACTAACTGGAATTAAAATAAAAACTTAAAAAATATATAAATAAAAAAAATAAAATACCTGAGTGGGAACCTTTAGGGGGAAAAAAAGCTGGAAATGAGAGCCCAGTATTTAACAGTACTGATACCAACACTTCAATAATAATAATAATAATAATAATAAATTCAAGGGATAAAGCCTATAGTTCAGATATTAGTATATCTACATAGAGCAGCAAGGGGCTCAGAGTTGTCCTACTACTGTAGGAAAGGCAGAAATAAAGCTAGACATTGGGTACAACACTTCCCAAGGAAGTTAACAAGGCCAGAAATTTCTCTGGATGTCCTCTGTCTTCCTTTCTCTATGACAACATTCTTTCTTACTGCAAATTTATCTTCCACATGGCAGCCACTATGTTGCTGAAATCTTCAGGGCCTTATCACCTGTGTCTTGGGAAAAGCTGACATTTGCTTAATCTAATGTCATGTTATAAAATCCAAGAAGAGGGTTAATTTGAATTACGTACTCAGCACCAAGCTATTCATGTAGATGGGAATGGGGACATGGGGAAATAGGGATGCTTTTAAGAATATGTAACCTTCCAGAACTCATGTTTAGTTCTGGAGGAACAGCACTTCTCTGCAGAAGACAGACAGTATTTCCAAAGGAAAAAAAAAAATTGATGGGCAGATAGAAGAACTACTAGAGCAAACACATAGCAGGCTGTGGCATCTGTAACATCAACACAGATACTCTTAACCTCTGTCATTGGCTTCCTTGGGACAAACATCTAAAATTTTCATTGGCACCAGCATCAGTGGATGCCAACAGACATCGATAATAGGACTCATTCTTTTTGAATCATTATTGACAGGCCTAGCATGACAGTGAGCTAGATCAGAGGAGGTGGTAAACAGTACATGCTATTGTGATAAACAAGAAGATTAAAGTGGACACCCTGAACCACAGGGAATGTATTTGAGTGTGGATTAGATTCCTATAGAGCAGATAGTGATGAAGCTAGAGAAACAGTTTGATAAGATGCCCTTATTTATGCTTTGGGCTGCTACAGCCTGGGAAATATGGATTTTGTATATTTATAGGTCAAATGAGTGTCTCCTCTATCCCATATGCATCCTATGACTATACACAGATGCTCAATAAGGGACTATATTACTGAATTGTGGTATGGATTACATCTACCTCAAAACTTTGTATTTCGTACATATCCATCTGCTGCACATGTCTTAAAGGTAGGTCAATTATTCAGTTCTAGAGTGAAGTCATGAGTTGGGTCAATTCAAAACACAAGTGCATAACAAGATAGGAATAGGACTAGAGGAACTGGTTAGCTGATTGTGGGTATCTAACGTGTCATAAAATTTTCAGGCATTAATCTAGCACCTTTGATGCTGGTGGGAGAAAGCACTATAGCAAGGGATGAAGGTGGAATCAGTACTTGAGATTTAAGACATTGATGTCCATGAGTCCGTACTCACCATGACGCAGTTTGGGCTGGTGGATTGGACAGCATGTTGGAAAGATATGTGTCTGGCAAGGCAGAACATAGAGTCCTAGAGTACAAGGCAGTATGTGGCTGGACGTTACTGAGCTTAAAGAGTTTAACCAGAAATCAGGAGGAAGGACTACAGCATAATTTAAGACTTGCAATTAATGCAACAAAAGGAAAAGGAGGGGGTTTTGAATTAGAGGGTGAAGAAAATCTCAGAAATTGCCAGTAAGGAGATTAATCTCAAATTTCATTGTTAGAGAAGCTATCTTAAAAAACAATTGCTAAGCAAGCGACTTGGGCTGGCACATTGGGTTCTGAATCTCCAGTGGATGTGAGATCTAAGCCACAACGGACCAGACCAGGAAGGGAAGGATGAGAGATGGAGGTTCCTGATCTACTTCTTGAATATGTCAGGGTTAGCACAGAAACTGCAACAGGAAAGAGTTTGCAAGGAAGTGGGGGCACCAGTAAGCATTGAGCTATGGAGCACACACACAGATGCAAAGAGAAACAAGACAAGATTGACAGTTACCTTTGGAACTGAGAGGAAGCTGGTGTGTAATGCTTCCTCCCATTCTTAAATGTTTAATTGCTTAACTGAAATGAATACAAATATGGCTCAACAGCCATTTGGTGTGATTAGATTTTAGAAGATGAACGCTATTTAATTCCATAGGGATCTAGGTGTGCACCACATGAAGAGATGAATTTTGGTCTGTGAATCTTTTATAGAAGATTAGAGTTAGGTTCTGGATCAGAGTTTACTTTCCCCTTAGAGTAACCGGTCGCTGGTTTTGTGCTGTAGTGTTGTCCTGGAAGTATGTGACCAGAAGCACTTAGAAACATGTGGTGCCCTTTGTGGGCAGCTCCCCTTGGTATGGTGCAAGAGTTGTATTCAATCAAGCTGTCAGAACAATGACAGCTCTGAGAAGGGGCCCAAAAAGCTATTCATCAAGCTCTGGAACAGCTAGCACTTTACTTGTCTGGAGTTACTTACTAGTGGTTGATGATGACACAGTTGAGTGAGGCAGAGGCTTATGAGGCATCTTGGATCTCTGTTTTGGTGAGAAGGTCATTTTGAAAGGGAGAATTTTAAGGTCTTTAGTATATCCAAGCCGGGCCTTTTATTATTGTGGTAAAAGACCAATAAAACAGAGAAAAGTATTTTTAGAGACAGTGAGGACTATAATGTTATAAAAACTTGGATTCTGTATCAGAGTTAAATCAGAAAAGCAAAACCACTAGAATAAATAAATCATTCTAATGCAATAAAAAAAAAAACCTGATAGAAGCACATCTTAAACTTTGCTACTAATTAGATGTGTTTCTTTGGGTAAAGCACTTATAGTCTCCATCCTGAGTCATCATCTGTAAACACTGAGATCTGACAAAGTATTTTTCATTGTAGTGTTTCTTTTCTAACTATACGTGATTCTCTGTGTGTATGAACTTTATCTTTCCATTAGGGTAGTGAAATCCCTGCAGGTCAGAAACCCTGAACCATTCTTCTAAATCTCCTATTGAGCACAGACTAGCTACCTGCTAAAGAAGATATCCTTGAATAGAGATTTCTGGAAGAATAATTGATCGATAAGTCAACTCTTAGTGATGGAGACTTTAATAAATATTATTTGGTTAAGTATAGTGATTTTTAAATACGTTGTTCTAAATAGCTACATTACAAGGATCTTGGAGAACCACACTTCCATCTGCGTGTTTTAAAACAAAACCAAAAAAACCTTACACCTTGAAACTTGAGTTTCAGTCCAAGGCAGTTTGAATTTTCATTTTCTAAGTGTATAAAATCTATGACCCAAGCTTCGAAGAGTTTTAATTAGCAAAAATTTATCATATCCTTCAAATTTGGTTTCAGCTAGTGAGAATAAAATATTGTGCATTTCTTTCAGCTGATAGCCATCTGCTACAGAAACATTCAAATGTCAGCTCATCAGAATTTAAAAGGACTTCCTGAGCAGAAGTTCACTGAAATTTAAGAAACTTTAATGGAACTTCTGTTGCAAAATGATGTTGTCTTGGCTCTAGGCGAATCCCCAAAACACACCTACAAATCCATCTCCCAAAATGTCTGCCACAGAGAAGGAGCTGGATCAGTTTTACAATTTTTATGGCAAAGGTTAAAATAAGTAATTTCCACAACAGCTGTCGACATACAGTCTGTCTTTGGAGGCTGCTTTCCCTGGAGAATTTTATTTCTTCAAATGTCATAATTAGAATTTCATCTCCAGTGACTACTCAAGGAAATCTGGCAGCAGGAGACAGCATGGGTCACGGTTTAATTACAAATGCATCCTTCCCCCGTCTGAAGGGCCGGGAGCTCGTTGCTAGTCTTGTCACAGGAACCCCAATGCACTGTGAATAATTAAATGCACTTCTCAGTGGATAACAGTTGTTTCCTTAAAATTCAGTAAGATTTATCTGAGCATTAACAGATTTCCCTGTTCCCTGTTTCAAAACCTGATGGGGGACAAAGAAGTAGATTTCCAGGCAATTTAGGACAGTGAGTTGTGTTCACATGCTTACATCACCAATGATGGGCATGTATCAATAGGAGAGCACTTTTAATGCATTCGCTTACGCATTTTCTTTCATCAAACAAACATTTATTGAATACCTACATTGGTGTTGAGCATTAAACTTACCATTGGGGAAACAAAGTTGAACAACACTATCTTTTTCCATAATAGAGACATCTGAATTTGTTTATAAGTCACCATGAAGTGTGTGATATAGTGGAGTTATAAACATGATGCTTTGGGGACATCAAGAAAGAAGTAATTAGTTCTAGTTGGAGAGATCAGGAAAGACACAACAGGGAAGGTGACACCTCAGTTGAGCTATAAAGAAGGATAAACAGGAAGGGATTTGATAGATTGACAATGAAGGGACAGCAGTTCCTGACAGAGAGAACTGCATCTGTAGAAACAAGGGTATTTGGAGGCCTGTGTGTGGTGTCAAAGCAGAAGGCTTTTGAATAAGTAGTAGAAGATGGGCATACAGTAGAAGATCAGGGTATATTTTAATGCAGGCAAAAATGTAGATATTATGGACAAGATATTTATCTTTACAAAAGGTTTACAGGTATGACAAATACTGATCTCCTCAGCTCTCAGAACAGCTAGACAGGATTTTTGAGTATCTTTGTCCTTTTATCCCAATTGCCTGAAAGAAATCTATCATTTTCCTTTTTTTTTAAATGAATTTCAAAAGCTTGGTGTATCTATATGATGAAATACTACTTAATAAAAATAAATGAACTACCAAGACATGCAAGAAAACCGACGAATCTCACAAGCATTTTGCTAAATGAAAGAAGCAGAGAGAAAAATTGTATGACTTGTGATTCCATTTATGTAAAATTCTAGAATAGGCAATGCTATAATAACACAAAGAAGATGGGCAGCTTCAAGGAGTGAGGGGCTGAGCAGAAGATACTGACAAAAAAGGGGGCACAAAGACATTTTTGGGGGGGATGGAAATATCTATTTCATGGTAATGGTGGTGGTTACAAGACTATAAACAGTTCTCAGAACTCATCAAATTATACATTGAAAATTAGGGAGTTTTATTATTCGTAAATTATAACTCAGGAAAGCTGATAACAAAGATGAGGTATATCAGAGACTAGGTTGGAATGAGTTAACTTCAGAGATACTATAGCCTTTTAAACCAGAAGCAATGATTTTTCTAATAAAATTACCTAGAAAGGATAGCCACTGAATGGATAATCAATGAATGGATTTCCTTAAGCATCTGAAGACGGATGTTAGCTGATACTGAGCAGAATAAGAAACTGAGGGATGTAGGGGTGACTGGTTGACTTCAAAGTAACTTTTAAGTTACAAATACAATAGTAAACAATAATTTTTATAAAACCCTTATCTGCCAGAAATATTTCTAAAAGCTTTATAAATATTAATTCATTTAATTTTCACAACTCTATAAGTCTTATCATATTCCCATTTGTCAGATGAAAAAACTGAGGCAGAGGGAGGTTAGTGAACTTTCCCAGGATCACAAACCATGTAAGTGTAAGAACTGAGATTTGAAGTCAAGTGATCTGGTTCAGAGTCTGTGCACTTACCCACAGGGACATTATATTTGAATTTAAATTTTCCCAGAAATTTAATAACGAGACAAGTTTATATTCAACCTTGGGACGTCTTGATGTTGTTGTATTTTGTTATTAGAGTATGTTAATATTGTCATTTTATATCACTGCAGAACCCCTGATAACCTTAATAAGACAGTGTGGCTGGACATAATTAGAGTAAGGAGTGAATTTTCAGCTTCAAATACAGTGTAACATTGAGACAAATTAATTAAGCACACTGTTCTCATCCATTTCAATGCCTTCTGGGGGGCAAAATCTATCCTGACCATCAGAGGTACAAGGAATGTCCACAAAAGAACAATGGTTGGTTTGGGAGGAGTGGCTATATGAAGATGGAAATGAGTCTGTCCTTTTCCCTCCCAAGGAAGGTCGACACAATTATGTATGATCATAGGTTTCATGAATAAACTCAATGCATTTGGTAAAGAAAAATCACTGGAGAGTATTAAGGGTATGTATACAATTCACTATACATGTTTTCCATGCACTCAGACTTCTACTAAAGAAGCTCTTCTGGAATAAGCTATTGGATTATTGGGTGACAGCAATGGTCCATATTTCCTAACTGAGTGGAGACCATTTGTAAGCACTGGGAACCTGGCTTCTCTTCTTCTTCTTCTTCTTCTTCTTTTTTTCATTTTGCGCTAGTACAAAGAAGAAAGCCTCAGTAGTTATGTCCGCCCTGAAAACCAAAGTTATCCTCAGTTCAAGGGCCTCAGGATCTTGGCTGGGAGGTTCAGCAGAGAGCATTAACATGCCAATCTGGTTGTAAACTTCAGTCAGAAACTCTAATCTAGCTCTTAGCAGTAACAAAATTCCTCCTTTGGTATACATTTATTTTAATCTGCACAATTCTCACTTGGGTCAGAATAAGATAACAAAGAGAGGGGTGTTATTTATTAAAGGACCTGAACAATGACAACAGTGCTGCTGGGCTTCATTTTGTGATTCATAGTGAAAGTAGAAAGAAGGGCTAATATCGGGAACAAGGGCATTGCGAAAATCTGGCAAGACAATATGGGAAAGAAAAATAGAGCAAAACTAAAGTCTTTTAACCTCTCATATAACCTGTCTTCATCCATGGTATATAATTTTCTTCTGCTATTCCTCCCACCATGACCAATATACACATACATGGCACCTTCCAGCCCACCCTACCCCTGCCAAACAACCACGGTGACAAGACCGTTTATCCACCAATTTTAATTTTTCCAGTTTTTTTTGTTTTGTTAAAGTCTAGTGCCCAAAGATCACCAAGAACACACCTGCAGTCAAACAAATGTAGGTTTATTAACTTGCTGCAGCAAGGAAAACTGTTTCTTATGAGGAAAATAATCTTAGTGAGATGGAATCAGAATGGTTGTGTATGGGGTTTGGGTTTATACTAGGTGATTTGGAAGTCTGTGTTTGATTGAAATGTCAGAAAGTGGAGGCTACTTTCTTTCACCACACACAAAAATAAACTCAAAATGGATTAAACACCTAAATGTGAGTCCTAAAACCATAAAACTCCTTAAATAAAACATAGGCAGCTATATCATGGACATCAGCCTTAGCAATATTTTTTCTAGATATGTCTCCTCAGGCAAGCAAAAGCAAACATAAACTATCAGACCACATCAAAATAAAAGCTTTGTACAACAAAACAACAAAGCAACCTACTGAATGGGAGAAGATACTTGTAAATAGTATATCCAATAAGGGATTAATATCCAAAATATATTAAAAACTTATACAACTCAACACCCAAAACCAATTAATCTGATTTAAAAATGGGCAGAGGACCCGAATAGACATTTCTCCAAAGAAGACATACAGATGGCCAACAGACACATAAATCGCTAATAATTACAGAAATGCAAACCAAACCACAATGAGATATCACTTTACGCTGTTGAAATAGCTAATATCAAATAGACAAGAAATAAAAAGTGTTCGTGAGGATGTGGAGTAAAGGGAACCCTCTTGCATTGTTGGTGGAAATGTAAGTTGGTATAGCCATTGTGGAAAACAGTATGGAGGTTCCTCAGAAAGTTAAAAAATAGAAAAACCATACAAACCAGTAATTCCACTACTGAATATTTACCCAAAGAGAACAAAAACACTCTTTGGAAAGATATATGCATCCCTATTTTATTGCAGCATTATTTACAATAGCTAAGATATTGAAGAAACCTAAGTGTCCATTGATAGATGAATGGATAGAGAAGATGTACAATGGAATACTACTAAGCTATAAAAAGATTGAGATCTTGACATTGGTGACAACATGCGTGGGCCTAAGGATTATTATATTAAGTGAGATAAGTCAGGCAGAGAAAGGCAAACTGCATATTATTTCACTTGTATTTGGAATCTAAAAAGCAAAACAAATGAACAAACAAACAACAAAAACCAAAGAGAATCATAAATACAGAGAACAAAGGGTTAGTGGCCAAAGCTGGGGGTGGGGTGGTTTGAGGATAAACAGATGAAGGGCATTAAATGGTACAAACTTTCAGTTATAAAATACATAAGTCATGGGGAATATAAGTCCATAAATTGTAATAATGTTGCATAGTGATGGATGGTAACTGCTCTCATCATAGTGGACATAGCCGAATGTACAGAATTGTTGAATCACTATTTTGTACGCCTAAAATGAATATAACATTGAATGTCAACTATACTTTAACTTTAGAAAAAAAAAAGAATGGAGGCTCTTTGGTTACGAGTATATTAATCATTTTAATTAAGAAGAGGGGCGAGATAAAGCAGAGCTGTCCCTGGTAAAGGAGGATTAGTCACATTGGCTTTGAGAGGAGAATGTGGTTGCATCTTGTCCTTATTTTTGTCTTGTTCCATCAAGGTCACAAGATAACCTTATCTGATGATGATATTCTGTGAAATGGTTTATGTTCGGGAAGCAACACTACAACCTAGTTTTTGGCGGCTGGCAGCTAACAGTTGTCAGCTGTCAGAGATTGTTTTTTTTTTTTTTTTTTCTCAGTTTTTTTTATATCCATTAGCTCCTCTGTTGTTCTGAGGCCACTTGAAAGTTTGTTTTCAGAGGAGAAAAAAAGTAATCTGTGTTAGTTGCCATCTCACCAACCATGACTGAATTTTAGAAAGAAAGGGGGGAAAAATTTTCCTTTTAAGATATCTTTTATGCAAAAAAAGAAAAGAAAAGAAAAGAAAAGAAAAGTAGTGCATTGACTGTGTATGTGCAGGAGACCAATTTACTGGAAGTACAAACACCATTCATACAGATGTTTATAGCTGCGTTATAGTTATAGTCACTAATAAGACCAAATTTTTTTGAGGTAAGCAAACATATTAGAAAAGTTTCATGTGTAGTTTGGTTATGTTAAGCTGACTACAATTATGCTTTTAAAGACATAAAAAATAATGCAAGGAAAGGGTTATATAAAAGGTACCAGTAGATTGAGGTATTTAATTTGCTTTTTCATAGATGGAATATTAACAGTTGAGGAAAGCATTATATTTCAAGCATAGTATAGTGAAGCCTCAAATGAAAATTGCATTAGGTTTATCTTTAATAGCAGATTGGACACACTGAAGATTGCTTTCTACACGTAACATGAACCTAATGTAGAATTTTCAGTGATTTACTAATTCTCTTTTAAGAGAATTAAATTTCTTAAAATATAAACTCATTGGCTTTCTGGTTTGGGGTTTTTATTTATCTATTTTTTTAAGTTTATTGTTATTCCCTTTACCTCTACAGCTTCTACAGAAATAGTAGTGGATGTGACCTGCTTCTTAAAAATTAACTTTGGACATTTTCCAGTTTTCTCATTCATTAATTAATACATGCATGCCCATCTACCCATGAGTAGATGTTTCAGGGGAGGAACCAATGGTGGAGAAACTACCCCATTTTCACTATATTTGATTAGGGCCCTTCCTGCCGCCAGGCATTTCTCAGTCAGAGAGCCTGAACTGCCCATTCTGAACAATGCTATCCTTATTCCTCATATCACCTCATCTGGAGAAATGAGTTATGGAGACCACTATGGAAGAATTGGTAAAAATAGTGGAGAAAAGAAGGCCATGAGAAGAGAAGGCTATTACTGGAGACTTTTTCCTTCTACTACCCAGGCACAATTAAGACTAAAAATAATCTCCTGAAATACATAGACTGAAGCCTCTGTGAGCCCTCTTTTCCAGTTGAAATCACCAAAATTGGTGCATTACTATTTTTTAAAATATTATATTTATTTTTTTGACAGAGAGAGGACAGTGAAAGAGGGAACACAAGCAGGAGGAGTGGGAGAGGGAGAAGCAGGCTTCCCACTGAGCAGGGAGCCCGATAACGGGGCTCGATCTCAGGACCCTGGGATCATGACCTGAGCTGAAGGCAGACGCCCAATGACTGAGTCACCTAGGTTCCCCTGGTGCAATACTATTAACTGAACTCCAGACTTTATTTGGATTTTACCAGATATTCCATTAATGTCTACTTTATGTTCCAGAATCTAAGTCAGGTACCATACCGCATACATGTTTCCCAGCCTCCTTTAGTCTGTGAGTTTGTCTTTCCTTGTTTAAATGACCTTCATAGTGTTGAGGATTAGTACTATCTACTTGAATGTCCCCTAATATGTATTTGTCTGACAGTTTTCTCATAATTGGTCTTGGGTTAAGGATTTGTGGAAAAACACCAAAGATACAAAGTGTTCTTCTCATCATGTGACATCAGGAAGTACATACCTACTTCACATCACTGATGATGTTAATCTCGATGACTTGGTTAAGGAGAAACTGGTAGGTTTCTCCTTTAGAAAGTTATTTCCTCTTTTCCCTATTCTATTCTTTTAGAAGAGTCACTAAATCTAGCTCACCCTTGGGTCAGGGTGGGATTAAACTCCACTCCTGGAGAAGGGGTTATCTATATATGTTATTTTGGAATTATTTTGTAAGGAAGATTCATCTCTTCTTCATTTACTTATTTATTCAATCATTTATTTATGTTGGTGCAGGTTCATGGAATTTAAAAAATATTTTGCTTTATAATCCAATATTACATTATTCATTTCATTGCTCGAATAGTTTCAGTTTTGGTCACAGGGTACTCCTTTAGGTTGGATCCTGTGTTCCTTCAACATGTTATTCTTCCTATTTTTTTGAGCACTTCTGGTACTACCATAGGATCTACATTCATCTTTTATCTTCTCTGGCCCAGTAGCAGAATCAGTCATTTTTCCAAGCAACCCTGGTTTCTTTTACTGGAGGACTGTATTTAGAAACCAAAATATGGGCACTCTGTTCTTTGCTGTTGGCATCATTCCAGGCCTTCCCAGTGTACAGAATTAGCTAATTTATGTTATTCATTGGTTTGTTAAAAATTGGAATTATAGCTCACATAATCTTGTGTAAACTTTTTCTGTAGCTAAGTTTTATTTACATATTATTAAATATAATGATTCATCAGGTTTAAAATTCTAATCTCTTTTCTAGGCTACACATATCGTTCCCTTAGAGACAACCAATATTATGAATATCTTATATTACTCCCAGTGATATTCTGTGCATACATGTATGTATTCTTCTCCTAATACACTTGCATACAAAGGCAGAATACTATATGTATTGTCCTGTGTCCTGACTTTTTTTCAGCCAACAATATATCTTAGAGAGTTTTACAAATCAGCTTATGAAGAACTTCCTCAATTATTTTAATGACTGCATTGATTATCATTGTACGGATATATGTACCATAATTTATTTAAGTAATCCTCTATTAATAAATATTTATATTGCTTCTATTCTTTTATTATTACAATCAATGCTGCAATTGCATATGTAATTTCTTACATGGCTGAAAATAACTGCTGAATAAATTCTCTAGAAACAGAATTGTTGAGTCAAATGGCAGGTATACTTATCATCTTGATAAATACTAGTGTTTTCCACAAATGTTTAACAATTTATATGATTTCAATGATCCTTGGAGAATTTCTGTTCCTTCACACTGTCACTAATACACTGGTGTGTTTTAAAACTTTTTTATTTTTGTCAAACTAAAAAATTGCATCTCAGTATAGTTCTTATTTGCATTTCTCTTAACATTATAACATTTTCATATGTTTAAAATGCATATGCATGTTATCTTCCTTAACCTTAACATATTTTGTCCTTTCTTTTATAGGTTGTTTGTACCTTGTTGATATAAAGTTCTTTACATAATAGAAAAATTATCCCTTGTCTCCAAAAAATTTGCAAGTATTTTCCCCAGTTTCATTTCTGTTTTTGAAATGCTTATGTTGGGCTTTTCCACAGAGTAACTTTATATTTTATTTTTATTTTTTAAGATTTTATTTATTTGACAGAAAGGGATCACAAGCAGGTAGAGAAAGAGGGGGAAGCAGGCTCCCCACTGAGCAGAGAGCCCAATGTGGGTCTCAATCCCAGGACCCTGAGATCATGACCTGAGCCGAAGGCAGAGGCTTAACCCACTGAGCCATCCAGGCACCCCGTAACTTTATATTTTATATAGATCATTGAATTTTTATGTAATATATTTAAAGCTTCTGAATTTTGTCATATTTATAAAAGGCTTACTTTAAAAATTTTTCCATGGTTTATATAGCACTTTCATATTTTTCTTATTGATTTTAAAAAATATTGCTAATGAGTTTTGAAGAAAATAAACATGGAATTGATGTTAAAATTTATTTTAATTTATGCAGTTTTTCATTATGGGTTATATTATATTTTGCTTGAAAACTCTCTCTTGCTGGACATTAGGTTTTCATTTTTGTTTTGATTGGATTTTTACAATCAATTTAAAAATTGTATAGCATCCCCAATATATCCCCAGTGATATTTTCTTTTTCTTTTTCTTAAAGATTTTATTTATTTGACAGACAGAGAGATCACAAGTAGGCAGAGAGGCAGGCAGAGATAGAAGGGGAAGTAGGCTCCCCACTGAGCAGAGAGCCCCATGTGGGGCTTGATCCCAGGATGCTGAGATTGTCACCTGGGCTGAAGGCAGAGGCTCAACCCACTGAGCCACCAAGGCACCCTTCTCTCACAACTGATATTTTCAAGGAGCATGGATACTCTACATGTTTCCCCACTACCAGTGTATACACTAATGAATATATATGCAATCATATTCATTAGAACAAACACATTGATGAGAGTCTACTATGTGCTGGGCACCATGTTGAACTCTAGAAGCACTATCCTAAGAAGTATACTAGTACCTTAATTTTTATATGATATAGAATTAGATGGAAGCCCATGCCTTTCCTCCCCATCCCCTGAAAAGTGAATGGCTTATATTTTGTGAATTTTTAAAGAGAACCAAAATAGCTAAGTTCTTATACTTGGATCCCCTCACTGCCATTCAGTGAAGGTCTTATTTAGAAACTTCTGAGAATATATATATTTCTTGATTTGTAAGATCTTATTTCTAGAAGCTGGCTCTATAAAAATGTCAAAAGCAGCATGGCCAATTACTAGGCCAAATTTACAGAGATGACAAAAAATGATAAATGGATTAAAAATTGCTTCAAGGTAGTAACACAGACATGTAATGTGCCACATCAAGATGATTAAAGAAGAGGAGGAAAACTAGGCCTTTCTTAGCCAGACTTTGCATCAGGTGCTTTCTTACTCACAAGTGCACCATACTCTAGATATATCTTCATTGACTCATCCATCATTGTAATTAAAAATATTGTATTTCAAAGGATACTACCAAGAAAGTGGGGAAAAAAAAAACATAACACACAGACTAAGAGAAAACATTTGTAAATTATATATCTGATAAGCGACTCATATTTGGAATACATAAAGAGTACTCACAATTCAATGAAATAAGACAACCCAATTAAAAAATGGGCAAAGTATCTCAATAAACATTTCTCCAAATAAGATCTACAATGGCCACTAAGCACATGAAAAGGTGCTAAACGTTATTACTCACTGGGAAAAAATACAAATCAAAATTACAATGAGATGCTACTTCATAGTCACTAGGGTGGCTAAAAATTTCTTTAAATTCAAAAAGATACAATAGCAAGTGTTGATGAGATGTGGCATGTTGGGACCCTCATATATTGCCAGCGGCATTGTAAAACATTCCAGCCACTTTGGAGAACAATTTAGCATTCCTCAGAATGTTAAACCTGGTAGCATATGACTTAGCTATCCCACTCCTCGGTATATACCCAAAAGAACTGAAAATGTATGTCCATATAAAAACTTGTACATAAACATTCACAGCAACAATATCCATAATAGCCAGAGGAAGTGGAAACAACCCAAATGCTCATGAGCTGATGAAAAGATAAAACCACAGAGGCAAAAGTAGATTAGTGATTGCCAGATGCTGGGAGAAGGGAAGAATGAGGAGTGACTGCTAATGGGTATGGCTTTACTTCTTGGTCATGAAAATTTACTCCTATGCTTCTTTCTAAGAGTTTAATAATTTCAGTTTTTACAAGCTTCGGCTTGAGATGGCCATTCAAACTATATCTCTTCCCTCTTCCCATCACATTCAATGCTGCACCCACAAGAAACTACCTTGATTTTAAGATCCAGTTTCTGAAAATATGTTGTGTCTTAGTATTGGTATGTATGTTTAATTTGGTAAAATTTTTGCTTTCCTCAAAAGCCATAATTAAACTCTTAAAATTATAAGACCTCTTAAAATGTATAGGTATGTATTTTAGGTATATATACCTAGGTGTGTGTATATATATATACACACACACATATATGTGTGTGTATATATATACACACACACACACACACATACATATACATGTATTATTATGTATAGGAATATATATACACACATACATACATGGGCTTGTACATGTATATATGTACACATATATATATACTGGTCTATTTTCCTGGAGAACCTTGACTGTTACATTATGGTTTCAGAAAAAAAAAAAGATTTTAAATTATTTTTACCAGGCTTATATCCAACCTACTTAAAAACAGCTGGTTTTCTGAAGTGTGCTTTAACACACTATAACCATTATTAGCATACACGGAGGCTGTTGCCAGGGAAGATTAGCTGGTTGTCCTCACTTACTCTACAGGATGGCATTAACTTAAAGAATCTACTATACTTCAGGTACTCATTCTCAGTTTTACTTGTCTGGAAAAATCAGACTTGGATATGAAAGAGTATGGACAGAATTTGGCGAGAAGAACTTACACTTCAACAACATCTCACTAAACTTCTGTGTAAACCCAGCCAAAGGACTTTAACGGATGGTCATTTGCTCCATCAGTGTAATCTCTCTGGACTGAGAAATCTTCAAAGATGGCCAAGCACAATCCATAATCGGTGAGGAGACAAGCAGGTTATGTTATTTATAATACTATAAATAAATTAGATTTAGGAAAATATAGGCGGCTAAGGACTCTATTTCACAGTTCAGATATCTGTCTTTCTTCTCACCCACATTCCTCTTCAGAGTTGGTTGAACACTCTCAACCCTTCCCTCTCAAGAGTGTTTAGTGAGTGTTTACATGCCAGAAATCTGTTAAGTACAGCATCATAGTGAAAAATAGAAGTGGCTGCCCTATTGTAAATGGCACATAATACATAAACATGAGAAAACAGATAATGAAAAGTGATACTAAGAAATCAGGTTGATATGATGCAGTGACTGGAAGACTTTATTATATTGGTTCTCCTCATTGTGCGGGTCTTGGGTACAGTTCCAGTGTAGGCATATCTAACATTGACAATGTCAGTGTCAGTGTACTTTCTAGGGAAGGCCTCAAACATGTTCTTTTGCTAAAACAAAAATGAAAATAGGGATAGAACTCCTATATGTGACAATGAAAAAAGGTCTTCCAAATACAAACAGCATCAGTTATTCAGTTGTTTGCTTGCTTATCTTTGTATTTGTGTATGTATGTATGTGTATGTATTTATGTACATATGTTAAAAGCTTTGGCATTAACAATTTTATACAAAGACTAGTAAGTGTATTAAAATAAATGCTTTTGGGGTGCCTGGGTAGCTCAGCCTTGCATCAAGCTCAAGCCTTGCATCAGGCTCTCTGCTCAGCGGGCAGCCTGCTTCCCCCTCTCTCTCTGCCTGCCTCTCTGCCTACTTGTGATCTCTCTCTGTGTGTCAAATAAATAAACTCTTAAAAATTTTTTAAATAAATGCTTTGGAGGGCACCTGGGTGGCTCAATCAGTTGAGCGTCCCACTCTTGATTTCTGCTCAGGTCATGATAGCGTCATGAGACCCAGCCCCGTGTCAGGCTCCGGACTAAGTGAGGAGTCTGCGTGGAATTCTCTCTTTCCTTCTCCCTCTGCCCCTCCTGCAACTCTCTCTCTTTCTCTCAAATAAATAAATCTTCAAAACAAACAAAAATAAATGCTTTTGGGGCAGCATTGGTAGATGATGCAGAAGAATGCTGTTTTTCTGTCTCTAAACCAACTATGCCGAATGGACATTTTTTTCTTCAACACCAATCTGTCTTTCTTCCACTGGAGCTTGCAGTGGCCCTCTCTGGTGATTATGTAGCAGATCGAGAGTGCTGAAGGTGTTAAACTAAAAAAACAAACAAACCATTTTTTCATTCTTCCATTATTTATTTCTCTTGTTCTAAGACTAAACTCTCTATCCAGAGGAAGTAGAACCATCACTGGAATGTGGACTAGCTTCGGAAAAGAGAGTTCCTATTATAAAGGTTACCCAATCTCCAAGTACCTGTTTGGCTCTGTTGAAACTTTCCACTTATTAAATGGTACATTATCAGTACATGGTACATTTGGCACAATTCGAAGGGGTACGAGATATATATATATCTATATATATATCTATATATCTATATATATATATAGATATATAGATATATATATAGATATATATATATCTCGTACCCCTTCGAGGTACCGCAGGACAGGTAACATGTTTAGTAAGCCTAGGATGCCCACAAGATTTGTGCAAAACAGGTTTACTGGGAGAGTCTGGTTATACCTTTCCTTGCAGCTCTTCATGAAGACAGCTTGAGGATCAAAGTCTAGGTCTATTTCCTTATCTCTTCTTTTGTGCCCTGTTTGTAAGTTAAATAAATTATTTTTTGGTTCCCTCTGCAAAATAAATTTTATCAGTTGTGGTCATCTGTGTGCCTGATCTTGTAAATAAAATAAATTGTCAGCCTCAATGAAAAAATAATCATCAAAACAAAAGTATATTCAAATAAAGACTGGTGAGCTATGGCTTAAGGATGTTAGCAACTTAGAAATTTGAACAGCCATTATTACTTGCACAAGAACGATTTTCTTCAGATAATTCAACATACCCTTTACTTCCTAATTCTGTAATTATGAAAGCAATAATATCTCCAATATCTGGATTTATTATAGTGATGGTCTTTACATAGGATTTATTACTCTAAACGACTACTACAATTCATGTGAAATGCTGCCCATGATTATTTTTTAAGATTTATTTATTTATTTTAGAGAGAGACAGTGCATGCACATAAGCAGGGGGAGGGGCAGAGGAAAAGGGAGAGGAGAGATCTCAGGCAGACTCCCCACTCAGCTCAGGGCCTGATGCAAGTCTTGATCTCACAACCTTGAGATCATGACCTCAACCAAAATCAAGAGTTGGGACGCTTAACCAAATGAACCAACCAGGCACCCCCATGACGTTTTCATTTTAAATATCCCATTTTCCTTCATCAGGAAGACAATTTATTTCTTGAAACTGGATAAAAATTAACAATAAATGGTAATGTTTGAGATAAACAGCCCAGAGCATAAGCTATTGTGTGAATAGGGGGAAGGTCCAAAATCTACCTTTTGACTTTTATTTTAGGTGGTGAAGATTAGGCCATAGAGTAGAACTACAATCAGTCAGGAACAGCAGAGGATTTTAAAAAAGATTTTATTTTTAAGTAATCTCTACATCCAATGTGGGTCTTGAACTCACAACCCCGAGACCAAGAGCTGCATGCTCTACTGACTGAGCCAGCCAGGTGCCCCTAGCAGAGGGATTCTTGAAGGGGCTGACAGATGCACTGACAACTGATGTGGTTTTTTGTTTTGTTTTGTTTTGTTTTTTACTTCTGGATGGCACTGTTCACCCAGGCAGAAAGAGGCAGCACCTCAGTAGGAAAAGTAACTCTTTTTATTGATATATTTTTCTTTTATACACATGAGTATTATTTCCTACTCAGCATTATTTAAACATGTTACAAAAGACAGCAATTTGGCCTACGTTGCCTATTTGTATCCTTCTGATAGTTTCATTTATTACATTGTATTTTTTGTTTAATCATCAAAATGAACTTGCATTGCCATTACCTACATAATGCAATCACTATGACCTCCTCAGCACTATCATTTTCTAGATTTCTTACAGGAGTTTTGGAAAAATCCAGAGGTTGGTGCAAACAGGAGGTAGTGGTAGGGAGTTGGAGACTGAGACAGCATCATGTTCTTTGTTGCTTGCTTGTTGTTAGATTTCTGGTATTAATAATGGTGGGTGGTGCCTGGGTTGGGGGGAAACCTCATGCTAAGAAAAGGAGGAATTTATTCCTCACAGTATGCTTTCATGAATTACAAAGTATTCTTTAACAGAAGATTCTTAAAAAAATAAAATTGTTTTCCAGGTACATCAGTTTTTTTGTTTATTTTTATTCATTTTTGTAGTTTTTTTTTTTTAAGATTTTATTTATTTATTTGACAGACAGAGATCACAGGTAGGCAGAGAGGCAGCCAGAGAGAGAGGAAGGGAAGCAGGCTCCCTGCTGAGCAGAGAGCCCCGATGCAGGGCTCTATCCAGGACCCTGGGATCATGACCTGAGCCGAAGGCAGAGGCTTTAACCCACTGAGCCACCCAGGTGCCCCTCATTTTTGTAGTTTTTAATTGAGGGTAAGTGTACCTGCAATGAAATGCATTAGGTGTATAAATCAGTGAGTTCTGGGTGGCTCAGTTGTTAAGCGTCTGCCTTCAGCTCAGATCATGATCCCCAGATCCTGGGAAGCCTGCTTCTGCCTCTCCCACTCCCCCTGCTTGTATTCCCTCTCTTGCTATCCCTCTCTCTGTCAAATAAATACATAAAATCATTAAAAAAATAAATCAGTGAATTCTGACAAATGTGTACACCCAAGCAACTGGCATAGCCATAAAAATTTAGAACATTTTCATCACTTCAGAAAGATCCTTTGTGTCTATTTTAGTCAACTCTCCTCCTGATAGCCAACCATGTCTCTGATTTCTATTGCCATATACTAGTTTATGCCATATACTTGTTCTTGAGATTTATATAAATGGAATCATATAGTACATACTCTTCTGTGCCTTCTTTCACTCAATGTAATATTTTTGAGATGCATTCATATTGCAGGATGTATCTGTAACTCACTTGGATTTATTGCTAATTATTTTTCCATTATATGAATATACCAAGTTTAATTATCCTTATCCTGATGGGATATCAGGATATAACATCTTGTGATTTTAACTTTTGGACTATTATGAATAAAGCACCTATAAGCCTTCACATAAAGCTACTTTTGACATATGTATTTTTTATATCTCACGTACCCAGAATCTCCTAGTATAATATCCAAACTTTCCAGTAAACAAATCACAACTTGAATGAGAGAAGGCAATCAACAGACACTAATAGCAAGATGAATCAGATGTTGGAATTATCTAATATGGATGTTGAAGGAGCCATCATTGAAATGGTTCAAAAATCAGTTAAAAACTGCCTTGCAACAAACGAAAAAAAATAAAAAATCTCAGCAAATAAATAAAATTTGTAAAAAAAAGAGAGAAATGGAAATTATAGACTTGAAAATTATCATAATGAAAATAAAACCTCCCTGGATGGGCTCCATAGCAGAATGGAGATGACCTGCAAGAAATCACTCAATCCCACAGGTTGAATATAGCCCAGATCTTAGGATCTGTATTTTGCTCTTGGCTGTTTCCTATAATTGCTTCACCAGGCAGAACTACACTTTCTCAAAGGCCATGAGGTGTTAGAATTTAATTAACCAGCATCTTAGCTGCATTTAACATCCTGATATTGGCAAAGGACTTGGCCAGAGAACTCTAACTCCAGTTATGATTTTCCCTCAGTTTTTCCTTGAAGAAGACCTGTTTCTGACTCATATTGTTATGAAATCATATCATATCATATATGATCTTTAATAATTCACTCTGAGAATTTCCCTTAAAGTTTAAATAAAGTAATAAGTACAAATCATAGACAGGGATTCCCTCATTTCAACACTCGAGCAACACGTTATGTGTGGAGTAGAAAGAGTAACTTGGTATTCTATATTACATATATCTATAACTATATATCTATATCTATATCTCTATATCTCTATATCTGTTCTATCACTGGACCAGGCAGGAGCTGCATGTAATACCTAACAATAAACCTGCCAACTCTGTCTGGTGGTAGGTATGAGACATATGCTAGTGTGGGGGAAATATGCCTACTTTGGATGACTGGATCTGGCATTGGGTACTGATAAAAGTTTGACAGGACTTGTCATCACAATGGGATGCTTGCATGCATGCTCTCTCTCTCTCTCTCTTTTTCTCTCCCTTACTTTCTTTGGAGAGTAGACATTAAATTTTATTTATTTATTTATTTATAGGTTTTATTTATTTATTTGTCAAAGAGAGAGAGAATGAGAGCAAGCACAAGCAGAGGGAGCAGCAGGCAGAGGGAGAAGCAGGCTCCCTGTCGTGCATGAGCAAGGAGCCTGATGCAGCACTCGATCCCAGGACCCCAGGATCATGACCTGAGCTGAAGGCAGACACTTCACCATCTGAGCCACCCAGGTGCCCCTAGACATTAAATTTTAGATGTCATGTTAGAGACTCTTTCCTGGAGCTGCCTTCCATGCAGAATTATTCCATGTCTGTAAAGCTTTGTTTGTTTTGGAATTTTGCATGGAATTTATAGTGGTTTTTTTTTTAAGATTTTATTTATTTATTTGACAGAGAGAGATCACAAGTAAGCAGAGAGGCAGGCAGAGAGAGCAGAAGAAGCAGGCTGCTCGCTGAGCAGAGAGCCGGATGCAGGGCTCGATCCCAGGACCCTGGGATCACGACCTGAGCTGAAGGCAGATGCTTAACTCACTGAGCCACCCAGGCACCCCGGAATTTATAGTGTTTTGACTTGACTTGACTCTCTAGCTGCTACTTGGCTAAAATATTGTCTATGTAGTGCCACAATCAGAGTTGCTTTATTTTTCCATATAGCAGTAACTTTGTAATATCTATCCAAATTCCATAAGATGAGATTTGACACAAATACTTAGATACTTCTTAGGATGCTTTATTTCCTTTGGAGATTTCAAAAGCAACTGAATTTTGAAAAATAATGTTAGGAAGGAGGGAAATGGAAAGTTATATGAGAGCGGTCTTATTCTAAAGCTTAAATTTCATTTCTTTATTCAAAAGATTAAATTTTCTTGAATTTTGCCTAAATGATTATTTTTATGATATTTTAAAAACATCAAATGTAATTAAACATGCCACTTTAGGTAAATAGAAATCAACTGATCATATATGTAAAGTTTATATTTTATTGATATATTCATCTATACTACTGTCAATACTACTGTTCACATTTCTACATCCTCATAATAAGTACAGGAATTATATACATTTTGAATTTCCATATATATTTTAGAATGAAAATGAACTTGTCAATTTCTTAAACAAGTGCACTGAAATTTCATCTTGGAATAATTTATATTTAAACAATATTAATTCTTTCATTCTATGAACATGGCACATTTATATCTTTTTTACATTTATGTAAATACATTTATGTCTTTTTAAAGTTCCCTCAGAAATTTAGTAATTTCAGTGAATAGATCTTGTGTGTCTTTTGTTAAGATTATCATGTATTTCATGTTTTTATATGCTGTTATAAATGACATTGACTTTTTAAATTTTAAATGCTAATTGTTTCAAATGTAGAAATACATTTCCTTTTTATTGATTGCTATCGTATCTTTGACCTCTTAAATTTGACTTATTCTAATAGGTTTTTAATGTCTATTCCTTAGGATTTTCTATGTAAATGATCATGACATCTGGTTAAAAGGATCATTTTACTACTTCCTTCCCAATCTTTATGATTTATATATATTTCTTTTACTTTTCTTATTAGGATGGCTAGAATATCAGTACACTAGAAGGTATCATAAATATCCTTTTGTTGTCATGATCTTAGCAGGAAAACATTCAATATTTTATATTAAGTAAATTATAGATGTCGGTTTTCAGATACTGCACTGTTCTTGAATTTCCATTTGGTTATTTTACAGTGTTTCCATTTCTAATGTGATTTACTGTATCTGTTTACTCATTATGTTCTTTTTCTTTTTAAATATTTGAACATATTTATAAAAGGTACTGCAGTTATTTTCTGCTAATTATAGCTTCTAGAATTCTGATAGGATCAGTTTTTACTGACTGATGTTTTTCCTGAGAGTTGTTGTTGTTATTATTATTATTTTGATTTTTTATATGTCTAATTTTATATTATATATTGAGTATTAGAAATAATACGTTGTGAGTTTATATTATGTTGGCTTATTTAAATAGCTATTAGATTTTCTGACAGGGAAATAAATTATTAATGGATCCTCTTGATCTGGTATACTTGGATTTATCCCTCATTATGGCAGGTCTGTTGAAGCTATATTTTTAGTCTTTTTTTTTTTTTTAAGATTTTATTTATTTACTTGAGAGAGTGAGAGAAAGACAGCATGAGAGGGGAGAGGGTCAGAGGGAGAGGGTCAGAGGCTCCCGCTGAGCAGGGAGCCCAATGCAAGACTTGATCCTGGAAGTCCAGGATCATGACCTGAGCTGAAGGTAGTTGTTCAACCAACTGAGCCCCACAGGCGCCCCTATATCTTTAGTCTTAAGAACACTTTTCTAGCACAACTTTTTACTACAATTAAAGACTCATCTTTAAAGTATGGCCTTTCTTCAGTCTCGGCTGAAAGACTGAGTTCTCAATGAGGTTATTTCACTATGACTGAACTGTAACTTCAATGTGTCCCAGAACCCACAATTTCTGATGTCCCCACTTATCCCACAATTATGAATCCACAGGGAGTTTTCTGACAGGTGTCATGAAGCCCAGTGATGTTCACGGGCAACCCAGCCATTGACCAAGGATATTTAGAAGCCACCCAATGAGACTTTTGTCCTTACAACCCCCATCTCTGTCTCCTTTCTATAGCTTCATGCTCTACAAATTTCAAATATTTTTAAAAGATTCTATTTATTTATTTCTTTAGAGAGAGAGCATGAGTGGGGGGAGGGTTAGAGGGAGAAGGAGAGAGACTCTCAAGCTGGCCCTGCACTGAGTGTGAAGTAGAATGCAGGGTTTGATCCCATGACCCTGAGATCATGACCTGAATGAAATCAAGAATTAGACACCTAACTGACTGAGCACCCAGGTGGCCCCAGATTTCAGCTATTTTAATCTTTTCATCTTCAGTGAGATACAGGGTTTCACTTGGGTTTGACTGCTTGAATCATAGTTTGAAAAGTTATTTCATACAGAAAAAGAAGATAAACCTGGGATTTACTTCATATGTTTCCCTTCTCTCAAAGAAGGGAAGGATATCTCAAAGATATCATACCATATCCATTGTCCCATATTTAAAACCCATTGCCTCATATATTTTGTCCAATTTCATAGTTGTCTGTGGAAAGAGAAGAATAACTGCCAGGTACTCCATCATGGCCAGAAGGAGAATCCTTTTTAACTCATCTGCTAATTTATTTGTACATAGTTATACAATAAAAAGTAAAGAGGAGAGAATAAAATGTCAAGTATTGAACTCTCATATATTTAAACAAAAACCCAATTAATTGTAGTATGAATCACAGCAGCATTACATCATTGTTATATCTTAATAAAGACAGACATCATCCACACGAATGCTCCAGACTTTTTATCTCTGAGATGTTCCATCTAAGAATCAATATCTCTGAAAATTCATGAATAGCCCTAGAACTAAAGACAATTAATCAATGAGCCTCCTTGAGCAAAGCTCTCAAGTGAGCTAAAATATGATACATGATATAAATGCTAAAATGATAAAAAATGTTACAAATAAACATTTTTCTTCTATAAAATTAATCATCCTCTAGGAGGGTTGCTTGTATGATGTATAAAAGTAAGAGATAGCAGAGAGTGCATAAAGCACCACAAATTATTTGATAATTCTGGGAGTTCTTGTAAAAAAAAACAGAGAAAAAGAAAAAGAAAAGAAAACAGAAATAGGAGGTGGAGAAGAAAATCAGAGGAAAGAGGAGAGAAAGGAAGGGATTTTTAGGCCATCTCTTTAACTAGGATTTTGACCCTTCATTAAAATAATCCATTCTTAACCATGTTGTTCCTGAAATTCAGTTACTTGTTATTTCCTATAACTAGTTTGGATTTTCACCTAGCCCATTCATCTTAGCTCCATAAGTTAAATCTATTGATTCTATTAACCTGCCATATTGGCTACATTTTGCAAATATGGTGCTTTCAAAAGTCTCCCTTCCCAGGAGAACTGGTGACATATCAAAACTGTCCCAAGAGATTTGGATTGCTTGTTTATTTTATAGAGACATTTAGCCATTCTGACAAGTGCTTAAATATTATATGTTCCTCCATAAAGGTTGTCTCTGACAATATGTGTAAATCAAATAAATTAAAGCACTATAAGCTATTAGTTTTCTATTCTGGTTGACATCTGTGACATTCGTTAATAAATAATTTAGTACATTTATAGACAATGATGAAGAGAGCATCATTACTGCTGAGCTTATTTTCTCCCAAAGGATATGCTAGACAGCTGCTTACCTCTAATAAAGTTAATAAATCTAAGGCCGTGACTTTACACTTTGTCTTACTATTATAATAGTTTGAATATACCATATTAGTTTATATTATGGACATGCAAAGTATATTGCTATGCGGTGTTGCACAGTTCAGCAAGGATCATTATTGCCATAAGGAGTCACATAATTAAGTCCCAAGCTCTCTTGTGTCTTATAAATTCTTTCTCCAATGTGGATCTCAGTTTCCTCATCTTTAAAGACAAATCTAAACTGAACTCGATAAATGCTAAGGTCTTTCTAATCCTAAGATTCTGAAATTTTGTGTTTTGTTAAGTCTTACTGGGAATTCAATTGATAGGTAGTGATTTTCTTATCTTATTAATAATAAGCCTTGCCTACACCCCCACCTTGTCCTCCATATCTTGAGTATTTGACTCAACTCTATTAATTGTGAAAAGAGATTGTGGCTATTTAAAGTGTATGTAATTTTTCGCACAGAAAATAAGGTGAAGTTTGGTTGATTCTTATACCTTCTAAAAATGAACTAACGTCTTCAAGAAAACACCAAAAGGTGGATGCCACCAGTGGCATCCATTAAACGGCTGCCTGGGGGCTTTGCCACTGGTATCTCAGGCCAGGATTGTGGCCATAGAAAGGGTAAGGCTGAGGCCGTGGAGCTTGTGGAGGGCCAAGGGCAAGGAGTGAATCCATATCACCAAGCTGGGCCATCTGGTCAAGGACGTGAAGATCAAGTCCCTGGAAGAGATCTATCTCTTCTCTCGTCCTGTCAAGGAATCTGAGATCATTGACTTTTTCCTAGGGGCATCCCTCAAGGATGAGGTTTTGAAGATTGTGCCTGTACAAAACCAGACCTGTGCTGGACAGCAGTCCAGGTTTAAGGCATTTGTTGCCATTGGAGATTACAATGGACATCTTGGTCTGGGTGTTAAATACCCCAGGAAGGTAGCCACTGCCATGTGTGGGGCCACCATCCTGGCCAAGCTTCCCATTATCTCCCTTCTGGGAGGCTACTGGGGGAATGAGATTGGCAAGCCCACACCATCCCATGTAAGGTGACCAGTGACTGCAGCTCTGGCTGATGTGCCTCATCCCTGCCCTCAGAGGTATTGGCATCCCTTTAATCCCTGTGCACAAGAAGCTCCTGATGATGGCTGGGACTGATGACTGCTACACCTTGGCTAGGGGCTGCACTGCCACCCTGGGTTAACTTCGCCAAGGCCACTTTTTTGGGGGGGGGGGTTCGGGCAGACAGAGAGGGAGAGAGAGTCTTAAGCGGGCTCCACATGGATCCCAATGTGGGCTTGATCCCACCATCCTGAGATCGTGACCTGAGTTGAAGTCAGGAGTCAGATGCTTAACTGACTGAGCCACTCAGGTGCCCACCAAGGCACTCTTGATGTTATTTCCAAGACCCCAGCTCTCTCATTTCTGACCTCTGGAAAGGGACTGTGTCCACAAAGTCTCTCTCAGGTTAGGAATTCACTGACCATCTTGTAAAGACCCACACCAGTCTCCGTGCAGAGGGCCCAACTGTGGCCACCACATAGTTTAATATAAGAAAAAGAAAGCGAATTAAACACTTACAACAAAATAAAACAATAATAAAAGTGAACTAAATCTCAGTTTGCTACTTCAGTACACTGGTTTTCCTAAGATGAGATAGGTAGGTGGGTAAGAAGAAAAAAGAGAGGAAGATAAGCAGAGGCAGAAAAACTTTATTTCACTCATCTAATGAACGTATAATGAAGGACCTGCAATGTGCTAGGTACCATGTTTAGGTGCAGTGCTAGTAACTGAGGATACAGAGAAGAGTAAGATAGTCCCTGCTCTCAGAAAGCTCAGAGCCTAGTGGTAGAGGCAGAGTTAAAACAATTATTATACTATAATGTGAAGTGAGCAGCATTTAACTTTTATGACCACTTACAATATGCCAGACTCTGCTAAGAGCTTTACAAGTACTATCTCATCAATTATCAAAAGAGATTCATAAAGTAGACATATTGTTATCACACCCATTTTTTGCAGATGAAGAAATAAGTACAAAGGGGGCAGTCAAAACTACTCTAATACTCATGGGCCCTCATGGTCCTCTGCATTGCTTCCCTGCATCTTTCTCAACTTTTCTCCAGCTAACAATTCTCTGGTTCTATTTCTATTTCACATTCCAGAAAGAGAGAATCTGATTGGACAATTTTAGCATTTCCTGTATTTTGGAAACAGTCTTGCTCTTGGTCATCTCACCTCACTTATATTTGGGTTTTGCCAAACTATAGATTAGTGACTCTTGATCCAGATGCTTTCCCCTTGGAGGGATCATGTATGACAAGGAAGCAGGTAATGTGGTATACAAAATGGCTGCTCTCCTGAGCAAGATGAAATTTCCATGGAAGATTGTTGTGTGCAATGGACTATATGATTGGTTTACTCAGTTGAAAAGATATGGATGAGCTTTCAAATAATAGGATGTATCAATTGGGAAGTACGCTTAAGAAGGATCATAAATAAATACTACGTAGTACCATTAGCAATAGAAACTTTAAAAAACTAAAGCAATTAACCTTTTTTGGGGATCTAAATGAAAATACTCCCCCAGAGACACCTGGGTGGCTCAGTAGGTGAAGCATCTGCCTTTGGCTCAGGTCATGATCCCATGGTCCAGGGAACAAGTCCCACATAGGGCTTCCTGCTCAGCGGGGGGCCTGCTTCTTCCTCTGCCTGCCACATCCCGTGCTTGTGCACACTCTCTCTCTTTCTCTCTTTGGCAAATAAATAAAGAAATTTAAAAAAAATTCCTCCAAAGGAATTGTATTTAATAATGATTTTACCAGAACTATTTCAGGTATAAATTGAATGAATGTTTTATATTGTGATATACAAGAGTTTCCTTTAGAAAGGCTCATTTGCTTATATTCTTATATTTTTGTTCCATTATATTTCTCATAGTTCTAGTTATAAGGCAATATTGTGATATGTGAGATACAACCTCATGTTTAATTTGATCATTTGGGGAATAAAGGCCCCAGATACAAGTAAATACAAATCTTTGGAACTATTGAACATAATTTACATGAGAACCTAGACTACCATTTGAACAATGCTTCAGTCCTCTGAGGGCATACCTTCAGAGTGAAGAGTCTCAGGGATAACACAGTTCTCTCCTTCTTGTCAATTAATTGCTTTTCTACATTACCTTGGATTACCTTCCCTAATACTCCACAAAAGTATGGCTCTACTTTTCTGGCATATAAATATTATTTTATTTATTAATTTTACAGGTAGATATTTGAATTTGGGAGGACACAGAGATTTGGACAATTTTATTAATTCTGAGAACTCCGAGAAAATATAATTACTGGGAATGCTACCAATCATGGAATGTCAAAAGAGGAAGGGTAATGCCATTTCCCAACTCTCTAGGAAATGGAGGTAGGGGGAGCAGATTTGAGAAGAGAGAGTCTATAGGTGCTTAATGGCAGAATGGTGTGTTTCAACTTGCCTTACCACTGTAAGGTTGGTTGATAGCTGAATACAGTTACCATAAAACTCAATCCACACTCACTTCTGCCCAGTGAATAAACCAAAGTGGCAGGGTCTAGAAAAGTGCCCCTCCTTTAAATAATGAATATTATGAGGACCAAGGATCAGAATCACTGGGTATACTACATACTTCAGCTGTGGACCTATTATCAGAACATATGAACAGAAGAAAAACACAGTGACACTGATGATTTGGTATCTCTATTCAGAACATTATAATAGCATTCCTGTCACTATTTCATATCTTTCCCCAATAAGTTGAAGTATTTACATCCTAACAAGATAAATCTCCATTATGAATTATCTTTCAAATACCTCATATCCCTCCCCATTTTTACTCCCCATCCAGAAGAAAATATATTTGTTCCTATCCCTCCATACACATTAGTGTAGTAATCCATTTCTTTGAATGCTTTTACAATCTCTTCAATCAGAATTAGCTTTTAATGTGATTATCTATGGGAAATCTATTATGATTATAAGGAATATAAAAATATTTATTTTCTTTACTTGTCACGTCCTTGCTTATTAATACATTTATTACAATGAAAGACCACACTATATGAAGTAATTATTTATTATTAGAAGAGTAATTACTTGGGATTATTGTTTATCAACCATTTTACACTTTAAACACCCTTAAATTACCAGAAGGATTAAACTTTGAATTTAGGAGGCCCCATGTTTGAACACACAATTATGTCAGTTGGCTTTCTCATAAATTAGTTACTGGACCACAAAAAGATTACTGACAATGACTGTCCATTATGCACCTGAATTAAAATAAAAACTTACATGGACATTTTACTGGCAATTTGTCCTTGTTCATAGGAACTATAGAAAAGCCACTAGGATTTCAGATTGGTTTAAGGGATTTGAAATTCAATGTTTAGGAGCTAAGCAGATAATGAAGGTGGCCTTGTGACTGAATCTGGGTGCTTGCAAATGGGAAGGTATGCCCCATCACAAGGAGTCAGCCACTCTGCAGATACTCCTAGAAATGGTATCACATCAGGCAGAAATGCTATCCCAATGTTGTAAGACCTGATTTTTCAAGAGAACCCCAAAATTTAGATTTCAGGGGGAAAATTCTATTTTGTAAACTTAAGTTCAATTTAAAAAAACTGAATGGGCCAAGACAATATGTTTTTCAGGTCAAATCAGGCCACCTATTTGAGATGTTCAGTTTAATGACATCAGACTTGATATCCAATGTGTTCATTTTATAATTGAAATAGATTTAGAAAGTCACTCAGGATATTAGCACAGGAAGGTGGGAAAGAGCAGAAATGGGAAAGAATGTCAAAGTTTGTCTCTATAGCTCTTTCTTATTGATGCTTTCAATGCACCACCCACCCTCCAACATAAACCTTCAGATTTGCTACCAAGTTTAACTGGTTTTAGCACCATTCTCTTTTGAGGCATACTATACTTTGTGCAGTTGTTTGATTGATTGATTTGATTTGATTGGTTTGATTTTTATCTTATTCTTTTTTGAAAAAATTTTTATTAACATATAATGTATTATTAGTCCCAGGGGTATAGGTCTGTGAATCGCCAGGTTTACACACTTCATAGCACTCACCACAGCACATACCTTCCCCAATGTCCATAACCCAACCATACTCTCCTATGCACCCCCAGCAACCCTCAGTTTGTTTTGTGAGATTAAGAGTCTCTTACGGTTTGTCTCCCTCCTGATCCCATCTCATTTCATTCATTCTTTTCCTACCACCCAACCCCCCATGTTGCCTCTCAACTTCCCCATATCAGGGAGATCATATGCTAATTGTCTTTCTCTGACTGACTTATTTTGCTGAGATAAATACCCTCTAGTTCCATCCACGTCGTTGCAAATGGCAAGATTTCATTTCTTTTGATGGCTGCATAGTATTCCATTGTGTATATACATACCACATCTTCTTCTTCCATTCATCTGTTGATGGACATTTAGGTTCTTTCCATAGTTTGGCTATTGTGGCTGCTATAAACATTCGGGTGCACGTGCCCCTTCGGATCACTATGTTTGTATCTTTGGGATAAATACCCAGTAGTGCAATTGCTGGGTCATAGGGTAACTCAATTTTCAACTTTTTGAGGAACCTCCATGCTGCACCAGCTTGCCTTCCCACCAACAGTGTAGGAGGGTTCCCCTTTCTCTGCATCCTTGCCAGCATCTCATTTCCTGACTTGTTAATTTTAGCCATTCTGACTGGTGGTCATCTCATTGTGGTTTTGATTTGTATTTCCCTGATGCCGAGTAATCTGGAGCACTTTTTCATGTGTCTGTTGGCCATTTGGATGTCTTCTTTGCAGAAATGTCTGTTCCTGTCCTCTGCCCATTTCTTGATTGGATTATTTGTTCTTTGGGTGTTGAGTTTGATAAGTTCTTTATAGATTTTGGATACTAGCCCTTTATCTGATATGTCGTTTGTAATTTTTATCTTATTCCTATGGGACAACTTTACTTCCATGCTCTTGGAGGATGAAACAGGGAAGATCTTGTCATCAACTACAAGTGCAAGTGCTTTCTGGCACTAAAAGCACAGCCAGAGTCATGCAGCTAATATTAATTATGTGAAAAACAGTTTATGCCCTGAGAGAGGTTCCATCTTCAAACTCGAAGAATCATTCCTTAATTGGGTTATTTGGTGAGGAGATTGCTGCTAATTTGTTCTTCTGAAAAATGCTGAATAAAATCCACACACATTAGCTGTCCAGCCAACACCATACCTGCATGTGCAACAGACAAGGACTCTATGGGATCTTGATAGCAAATGGTGTTGGATTTTCTGTCTATAAAGACCCATGGAAAAAAGACTAGAACAGCTCAGGTTTTGGGATTTTTCCTAATCACATTACCTTTAATCACCACACTGTATATTGGGGGCAATAAATGGTTTTTCTGAAGGTCCTTATGATAGAGACGTTCTAGGAGGTAGTGGGAGGGTATGTTTTCATCCACATGTGTCACTGTGTTTTGCTCCCTTTCCATCTCTTAACCCCATTTTCCTGGGAAAGTTAGATTTATTCTCTCTTCTACTTGAATTATGATCATATTGGTTCAAATCTTGGTGACTGACTTATTCATGGGTGCTAGGCCCTCTAGCAGTTCTCTATCCCATGACTCTAAAAGTTTCTCCTCTCTATACTGATCTGCTGATTTCCAGTTAAAAAAGACTGCATAGCTCTCAGTCTAAAGCAACTACCCATGACTTTGTCTCATATGCTTTTGCTCCTCAACATCATTATGTTTGATGTTTTTGTTATCTTCCCTGGTTGGTTTGGCTCATATCTGCTTAAGGAAAACAAGATTCATAAGCTGATAGTTAATATTCCAATTGTGCGTTAACTTCTTTACATGTCTCTGAGGGGTCAATATCTCCTCCCAATTCCAGTGTGTACTGAATCCCTTATGCTCATATATGTGCGTATGTTAGGAAGGTAAGAAAAATAAACTCTATGTACTACTGCATTTCCCTCCATAGGGACATGTAAAATACTGCATATTTCTTATTAAGCTGATTTTCTACTCATTCAAAAATATTTATTTCATGTGCTTACTGCATGTGGAAGAAAAAGAAAAAAACAAGATTTATTGTTACCTTTAAGTAGTTTATAATCTAATGGGTTAGGTATTCCTGTTTATGAGAAATTTTGATAATGTAAGACCAAAAAGTGCCTTGAGGGAAGTATAATGAAATGCTACTGGGCACACAGTGATTAATTCTGATTTAGGGGATTAGAAGAAATCTAACAGTTTACTGGACAAGGAATTTTAACATTAGCCTAACAAAATTATTTGTCTGTCTATCTATCTATCTATCTATCTATTTATTTATTTGACAGAGAGAGAGAGAGAGAGAGAGAGAGAGAGAGACATAGCCAGAGAGGGAACACAAGAGCGGGGGAGTGAGAGAAGGAGAAGCAGGTTTCCTGCTGAGCAGGGAGCCCGATGCAGGGCTCCATCCCAGGACCCTGGGACCATGACCTGAGCTGAGGACAGATGCTTAATGACTGAGCCACACAGTCACCCTGACAAAATTATTTCTGAAGGGGGTTTTCTTATATAAACCCTAGATGTCATGCTTTCCAAAAGTAAACAGGCAGACATCATTAGACATAGGCAATGCCCTCCCTCAATGTTACCATTAACAGTAATGGACACTTCCAAATCCAATTCTTTCACGTTGACTCATTACCATTAAGGAGACATAATGAAATAAAAGGCCAGATATTCCTCATGGAAATACAGAAAAAGTGAAAATGAGAAATATGATCTAAAATTTTAAATTGTAAGTCTGAACATAATAAAAGAGAACATCCTCTATAATTTATCAGAAAACAAATTTTCTATCGTCTCTTTTTCTTGTGAAATTTAGGCTTCACCTTCACCTTCCCTCACTTACCCTTAAATTCTTCCTCTCAAGGGTTTCTGATTAGGTTGCTTTAAGGTTACATGGCATGATGAGATAAAAATGTAATTTTATCTTACTTTATCTTACATTTATTAATTGTGCTCTCAAGTGGCTTTATTTTAAAATTAATATAGTCAGAACAATTCTAGAAGAGAGCTAATACTTTTAGGATATTTATGATAGAAAACAGTGTGTTTGTAATCCATTTGGACTCTACTGAAATTATTTCCTTTCTATGTCTAGGTCTGGATAACCTATCTTCTTTTTCTGTCTCCATTATTGCGTTCACCTTTTAATTACTAATCTGAATACAATGTAGGGTTTGTTGCTACCAAAAAGAGCAGGAGGAAGAATATACCTTAAGCTTGAACCAAATCCTACCGGGGCCATCAAATATTTTTAGTCTGAAGCCCGACTATGTTCTCTCAGTTGTTTACATTATTGTCTAAGGTAAGGAACCAGGTCATTTAGAAGTATCCCTTTCCTACACAGTACATCTGGAAAAATATATACAGAACAGCTGATGTTCTCTTTAAATCCTTGCAAACATTCTTAATAAGAATTAATGGAAGTTATTCCTCAAAATTTGAAAATAGAGCTACCCTATGACCCAGCAATTGCACTACTGGGTATTTACCCTAAAGATACAAATATAGTGATCCAAAGGGGCACGTGCACCCGAATGTTTATAGCAGCGATATCCACAATAGCCAAACTATGGAAAGAACCTAGATGTCCATCAACAGATGAATGGATAAAGAAGATGTGACATATATATATATATATATATATATATATATATATACTGTGTAGCCATCAAAAGAAATGAAATCTTGCCATTTGCAACGACGTGGATGGAACTAGAGGGTATTATGCTGAATGAAATAAGTCAATCAGAGAAAGACAATTGGCATATGATCTCCCTGATATGGGGAATTTGAGAGGCAACATGGGGGGTTTGGGGAGGAGGAAAAAAGTGAATGAAATGAGATGGGATCAGGAGGGAGACAAACCATAAGAGACTCTTTATTTCACAAAACAAACTGAGGTTGCTGGGTGGAGAGGGGTATGGAGAAGGTGGTTGGGTTATGGACATTGGGAGGGTATGTGATATGGTGAGTGCTATGAAGTGTGTAAGCCTGATGATTCATAGACCTGTACCCCCGGGGCAAATAATACATTATATATTAATAAAAATAATAATAAAAGAGAGGGGCACCTGGGTGGCTCAGTGGGTTAAGCCTCTGCCTTCGGTTCAGGTCATGGTCTCAGGGTTCTGGGATTGAGCCCCGCATCGGGCTCTCTGCTCAGTGGGGAGTCTGCTTCCCTCTCTCTCTCTCTGCCTGCCTCTCTGCCTACTTGTGATCTCTCTCTCTCTGTGTCAATTAAATAAATAAATAATCTTAAAAAAATAATAAAAGAGAATTAATGGAAGTTGTGTTAATTTAAAATATACATCTCTAGGGGCATCTGGGTGACTCATTTGGTTAAGCATCTGACTGGATCTCAGCTCAGGTCTTGATCTCAGGGTTGTGACTTCAAGCCCCAAGTTGGGCTCTACACTGGGCATGGAGCCTTCTTAAAAAAAGAAAAAAAAAATACATCTATTGCTAAGGTTTGTGTTACCTTCACTGATTATTAGCTGTGCTGTATGTTTTCTGTTTCTCTTTTAAAAAATTGTTGCTTCTAGGTTGGTTACCTCTTCTTTTCCTCTTTCTTATCAGACCTCTAACAGACCTCTTAAATCTTAAACTCAGAGCCTTTTGCCAGTCCCATTTACCAACATCAGTACTGCGCATGCTCCATCATCTTTATAGTACACCCGGATTTGAGACTGCTGCCTCCTGTAGGGAAACCTTATACTGCTTCCGGGTTAGAAGTGTGAAGTGTAAAATGGCTCCCTCCATCCTCCTTGTTGATTTTTTTCTTTGAATAATTTCTGCTCTTATCTTTGTAATTTGCATTCTTACACCTTAATGTGTTGTTCTTTTTGTGTCTTTTACTGATACTTAGAAAATTTGTTTTCAGGCTTTGTTCTTTGTAATATCTGAGTTGAAGTCTATCCATTCTCCATTTAAGCATAAATTTAACTACGTCTCACATAATTTCCTTGCAATATTGTCATTACGTATTCACAAATATTTTTCATTTTCTGTTGTGATCTCTTTTGACACAATGGGTTAAATATATATTTCTTATGTCACTATTTGCTCTTAGCTTCACAGTTTATATGCTTTTTAATTATTTTTAGGGTTACTGTATAGATTACGACACACATCTCTGATTCACTTAAGTTTTATATTAACACCTCTCCTTTTCCAGAACAAGGCCCTCACAACATTTTAACACCATTTGTCTCCTGACTTCATGCTGTTGCTATATTTTGCCATATATTGTCATACATTTTAGTTATAAACACATATATAGCACAAGATTTGTATAAATTTTAAATATTAAATATTTATCTTACCCACGTATTTACATCTATTGTTTCTTTATGTTTTTTCTTGCATCTCCAAACTTGCATCTGTGGGTCACTGTTCTTCTGACTTTAGAATGCCTGTTATCTTCTTTTTAGTGCCAATCTGATTGACAAATTATCTGTTTCTCTTTGTCTGAAAAGGTCTTATTTTGCTTTTGTTTTAAAAGGACATGTTACTGGGGCATCTGGGTGGCTCAGTAGATTAAGGGTCTGCCTTCAGCTGAGTTCACGATCCCAGGGTCCTGGGATTGAGCCCCTGTGTTGAGCTCCCTGCTCAGCAGGGAGCCTGCTTCTCCTCTCCCTCTGCCTGCCTCTCCCCCTGTTCATTTGTCAAATGAACAAATAAAATAAAATAAAAATAATAAAAGGACATGTTCCAATGAGTTCTGGATTCCATTGTCGCTCTGGCTGCTTTTAAGATTTTCTCTTTTACTTCCTAGTACCCCTCCAACCCCCACACCCCAGAATTGTGGCTTTATGTAACTAATCAGTCTTACAAAGTGTTAATTAACATCTTTAAATCTTGATTCTCTTACTTTCTCTCTGTTTTTGGGCTTGCAATTCCACAGTACCATGAGAGTAGTCTATTTCTAAGTTGAAGCCCTTTGATAGCTGAATACTGAACTCCAGTTTTTGTCAGCTTAAACTGTCAAAATTCTACATGGTATCACACACAGTCTCCATGGGAATTGATGCAGCAGCATTAGCCTACACCGGGATTGGTAGACATAGCCAGGAAAAAGCAGTCCCAGTTTCTGAGTTTACAATACATAGTTTCCTTTTTCTCTTGGATTTTGGCCCCTGAATTCTTCTCAGGTTTGTTAGCTCTCCTATACTTCCAAACGGGTGCTCTTTTCATATTTTTTTCCAGTCTTCCCACTTTCTATCAAAGGGAGGGTTGGAATGAGTTGTCTATTTGCCATGAAAGGGAACAGAACTCTCTCTTTTCAAATGATAAATGACATATACTAATCTTGAATGTTAATAACCATGACTTTTTTACATATATTTATACCTGTCTAGCCACTATCCAGAGAATATATAGAATATTTCTAACACTTCATTAAGATACCTTTGCATCTGTACCTCAGACTATATCTCCCATCAGATGCCTGTAATTCTGAATTCTATAATCATTGATTAATTTTGTATGTTTTGAACTTAATATAAACATAAATGGAATGTTCCTGAAGATACACTTATGTATCTGGCTTTTTCCACTGAACATAATATCTATGATATTTACCTATGTTTTTGTATGTAGTAGTCCCATTTTTATGCCTGTGTAGTATTTCGTTGTATGAATATAACCCAGTATATCTATTCTCCTCCTGATGGGCATCTAGTCTTAGCTACTTTGAATAAAGTTGCTACGAACATTATGTATGCTATTGTTTGGGTGGCCAGATGTATTCTTTTCTCTTGTGAATGCACTGCTGAGTCACATGAAAGGCAAATATTCAGCTTTAGCAGAAACTAGCAGTTTTTTTTAATTGGTTTTATCATTTTATATTCCCATGAGATTTCTTTGTCATGTAGGCTATGTGCTATTGTTTTTAAAAATAATTCTTCATTTTCCACTCTTCTTCATTTTCCTTGGTTATACAGTTTGCTCATTGCCTAACAAAACTGAGAGTGTAGAACCTATACAGTGTTTTTGCTGCTCTGTTCAGTTTCTTCCCTTAACGGTAACTTCTGGTCTTTCAGTTCACATTTCCTAAAGCAAGGATTTGCCTGGTTCAGTCTAACTCTTCTACTCTGCCACTGGGCCAGGTGGGCTTGGCTTCCCTCCCCTCCCCTCCCCTCTCTCCCCTCCCCTCCCCTCCCCTTTCCCCCTTTCTATTTTTTTCTATTCTATTCTATTCTTTTCTTTTTTCTTAGGTTTCACCTCTGGCAAATGAGTTCCAGCTGAGGGGGGAGGTTTTGTTTGCATATGTGATTGCTACTTCAAGGAGTTGGAGGGGTACTTGATACCATGTTTATTTTGCCTTCTATCCACAACTTACATCCATTCTTCAAGACAGGAAACAATCCAAAACCTCAGGGTCATAATCTATAGTTGGTTTACCTCCGTTCTCTCTTCCCAATTCCATATATCTCTAACTATTACTGATACCAATTTGACTGTAATTGTATAAATAACAATAATAGAGAACTTTGTGGATATTTTCAGTGAATTTTGAATTTTGTAATGATACAGAATGTAGGACTTGTTTATATTTTGAGTGCTTTTATCAGGTATTTAATGAAGCTATTTCACTGTCTGGATACTCCTGTGACTAATTTTCTACCATTTTCTACAAATCCTTAACAAATGTTGATCGATAACATTTTGGTGAAGGACATATTTCCGGGATTTACAAGGGAGAAGAAAGACCCTACCTCCATGAATTGTTGATTTCTACTTTGGCCCATTCATTCCAAATACATCTACCAAATACAATGTCAGTTTATATATTTCAATATTTAATAGTCTTCTGAAGTCTCTGGTGTGTACACACATTCTATTAAAACGCTGTCGACTATTTACTTTCTCCAATCATTCATATGGGCTTTTTCTTGCCAAATGTTAATGTGACATCTGCTGTACCTAATTCCAGTAAATATCAGGAATTTTTATGCATACAAACGGTTTATCATACATACACCATCAATTTGTTCTGAGACATGTCACTTGTGCAAATAGCCTAGGGGTTTTATTTATTAAGATTTACATCAAGTGAAAACTAAACACTTTAATTCAAAGGTCTTGGATTTTCTATCCAGATGTTTATAATCTCTCATGCTGTTTACTGACCTTACCAAATTAAGGTTGTGAATTAATTAGCTGTATCCATAAATTCAGAGTAAAGAGACAGAATTATTATAAAAGCTGATAATATATGATATTAGATTTTCATAAACTAAGGAGGCAATATAAATTCAATCTGAAAGGAGCAAAACATCATAAAAAAGCAAGATCCTTTTTAAAAATGGTAATGGATACATAAAACCAACCAGGTTCTCATGCTTAGTTTAATGAATTTATGTACTTTGATCACATAAACCAAAAATATCCTGTTACATAAATATTGGAATTTGATGGCAGATTTTTTTTAAAAGTGCTTTTTTTGTTTTCTACGTCAAGAGAAGGTGTTTTTTTCTTATTTTCATTCAACTATCTATTCAACTGCTTGTTCATCAAACCAATTTTTTTTATCACTTCCCTAAACCTCTAACCTCCTCAAATCAACCTCTCTGTCATAGCATTATGTGCTTTTGACTCATAGAAAGTATAACAGTTATAACATTGTATTTATTTGTGGGATGATTTGGTAACTTTGTGAATTCTCATAAAATTCTGAGCTCTAAGTAAGTAGGGTCTTTGTTCCATTTCGCTCACCACTGTTTCTCCAGAGCCTAAAAGAGTGTTTCACGGAGAAAGTGTTCAAAAAATAAATGTTAAGAGGTGCTGTATATGAATTAGTTTCAAGAAAATCAAGAGATTGTATTTGCCTCAACAAACAACTGGAATCAGGAATACAAAAGGATTATGCATGGTATGGATTAGGACAAAACTCTGTTTTATGAGAAAGAGGAGAAAACCACTTAGGAAGGGGTAGATACAGATGGTATTATACAGCAGATTTTAATATTAGCCAAGGTAAAGATTTTTACTTTGTAGGATAAACAACGCCCAGAAAAATAAAAATGTATTGCAGGACTGAGGTTAATACCATGGGGAACCTCGCAGGCAACTCTTCACTGGCTGATCCAGAGCCCTAAATTAGACACAAATATGTATCCTGTGTTCTCTCCATTAATTTTTGCCACAGGTCCAAGGAGCTTATTCTGGTGATATTCAGTAACTGCTTGTTGCCTGAAAAAAAATAACTCCTTCACATTTTAAATTTGTTAACTGAAAGTCTTGAATTGTTATAGAAGGAGACGATAGAAGCATGAGTTTTAGTTAGCTCTTTTCAACCCTCTCTGTACCTAGTTTCCATAAGTAAATTCTTACAGAGACTACTCTCCTATTAATACTTTCTCTCTCTTTGTCCCTGTCTCTCTATACACATGCTTACATACATATAATACACAGCACACATATACATATATATACACATTTACATATGTGTGTATACAGAGAGAGATGAATATATACATATGTTTTTAAAAAGAGTTAACTAGAAAGATGACTGCAGATGTACAATAATCTCTCCTCTTCCTGAGACCCCACAGCTGTAACAGCAATAAAAGAACGCAAATCATAAACCTACAATGATGAAGGTGATAGATGGAAAACCGCATCAGATATCGATCATTTAAGGCTCCCCAACATATTGAACTCCTTCCTTCCTTAAAGTTGGGTTATTTGCCACGTTCAGAAATCTGTCTTCTCAAGGTGAAAGCAGGAATCCTCTCTCTCTCTAGAATCCCTTGACACCTCCGAACAGAACCTGCACCTTTTTCTTTCTCTCGTCATATTTCTTCCTCCCCACTCCTGTGCCGCCTTCTTATTTCCAACTCCTATTCTGTCTCTATCTCTCTGACTTATGCTTTCGGGAATATTTCCTCAATTCTTCAACCAGTAGAGTAGCTTAGGAAAGGGAAGTTGGAGCAAAATTTAGCTTGTTCCTCATTTTAAGTTTTTAAAAGTGTTACTATACTGTATGCGTGATGTAAATACACTTACTCTAATTAAATGTTGGGCATTGGTTTTTGATTGAATTTTTTTTTCTCATTTTTTACGTGAACAAGGCTAGCTCAGACTGAGGCTGACTGGATGACTAAGAGTCTTATTTATATTTATATGAATTTATATTTTGTCCCATTTACATATCTTCTCTTCGTCTCTCCAACTCTCTCTCTCTCCGTGTGTGTGTGTGTGTTTGTGTGTGTGTATGTGTATAGTCTATTTGAAGGGAATTTTTAAATAGTTCTTAATGATTTTTCTTATTCACTGATCTTTTTAGGTTTGATCTCTTTTTGGGGAAAACCATAGTATTTCATGTTTTTCTACCATGTTGTCAATTTCATACAGCTTTTCAACATTTTGGGGAAAGAATGTCATATAGTAGCATCATAAAAACAGAAAGTCTTACATAAACTTACAGCTATTTTTTGTTTGTTAATTCACACTTTCTTTAATTTATTGATTAGATTTTCCAGGGCAAATCTTTCTTTTTGTTTCATCTCCCTGAAAACCACAAGTAATATTATATACTCAGATGCTTTCTAAGTAAGATAGTATACAAAACACAGATTACTAAGAATAGTTTTAAGGTTATATACTTTTGCTTCTTATTTTTATATTTTATTATTTTTAAAAGATTTTATTTATTTATTTGAGAGAGGGAGAAAGAGAGCACAAGCAGAGGGAGCAGCAGAGGGAGAGGAAAAAGCAGGTTCCACACAGGGCTCAATTCCAGGACCCCAGGATCATGACCTAAGCCAAAGGCAAATGCTTAACCGACTGAGCCACCCAGGTACACCTGCTTCTTATTTTTATATGCTATAGAAAAGTTATTTCTTGAGTCATATTATTTAGATATGTTCATTTTATCCACTTTAAGAAGATGTAAAAGGAATGTGTGTGGGTATGAGATATGTTGTTTTCATGAGTTTCACAAACTTTAGAATGCTTGTGAATTTTCAATTACCAAACCCAAATTTTCTCTGTGAAATAAGTCTGTTATTTGGGTAGAAGTTATACTGAATATAGACAGTGGAGACGAAGAACATTTATGACAGAGAAATTCAATGATGCATTTTTTTTTTTCCTAAGGAAAAGAGTATTTTTTCCCTAAAGCACCAGCCTCCAAACTTTTTGGGTCCCTAAAATTTTTCTTTTATGTGGAATATAATGTAAATGACTGCAATCAAAATTATACTTTCAAATTTAAATAAAGAAAAACTTTAAAATACATATGTATCAATTCATTTGAAAATACGCAAAGTGAACTCATTTTATGTTAGCAGAGTAACATTTTTATGAAACAACTCTTTTCCAAAGGGAAAAAAAAATAATTATGGTCAGAGTGGCATTTTTGCAAATCTCTTAAATGTCTTACTTGCTAGAAGACAGATGGGTTCTTAGGTCTGCTTCTGTACTTGGTCTTCTGAGATTTCACATGTTATACAGTCTCTAGGGACCTCCCCAGTACATTCCTGGAAGAGTGCAAAAGACAAATAGCATTGTAGTGTTACCATAAAAATAGTTTTGATCTTGCAGACCTATTAAGAGAGAATCACTGTTCTGAAGTGAAATGTCTGTTCCAGACATACCAAAGGGCACAGTGAAGAGTATGGAATTGAATTTTATTTGTCTTTGTTCAGAATACCTGAATTTACAGGATACCAGAATTTGCAAGTAGGGCACAAGACATAACTAAAATTTTATCAACATGTGCTTAAGTCTTAATGGGTTAGCTTCCTTGGTAAACTAAGTGAAGCCTTAACCTATACTATTGATGGGTGCTCTTTACCTTCTGTGTTATTTGCCCAAGTAAGAGTGATCCTGCTTCTTTCTAGAATAATTTTCTGTGCTTTATGTCATTCTTACTATGTCTGTGATAGTGAAGGAAGAAAAAAAAGCACACAAAAAACTAAGGTTCTTCACTTATGGAAGAGCTAAGATACTTTACAACTGCGTTACCTTTTATATGTATTTTTAAATGTTTTATTGTTAATTTGATAAAATAGGTAACCAAGTGGTTTCTCGGTCACTTACAATTCTTTTTTTTTTTTTTTTATTTTAAAAGATTTTATTTACTTATTTGAGAGAGCGAGAGAGAGAAAGTACAGAGGGAGAGGGAGAAGCAGACCCCACTCTGAGCAGGGAGCCCAACATGGGGCTCAATCTCAGGACCCTGAGATTATGACCTGAGTGTAAGGCAGATGCTTAACCTACTGAACCACCCAGGCGCCCCAGTCACTTGCTTTTCTTTTCCTTTCTTTCTTTTTTTTTTTTTTTGACTTTATTTATTTATTTGACAGACAGAGATCACAAGCAGGCAGAGAGGCAGGCATGAGATCATGACCTGAGCCAAAGGCAGAGGCTTTAACTCACTGAGCCACCCAGGTGCCCCATCACTTGCATTTCTTAATCAGCCAAGTAAACAATCTGTGAAAATATTTTTGAAATCTGCATTCACAAAATAAATAAATTTAGAAAGAAATAAAATATTTTAGGATACCTATTACATGCAAAAATATCTTTGAAATTTCCCAGAAATTTGCAGAAAGTCTCTGGAAAATCACAAATACGTGTTTTTTTCTTGTTGTTTTTTGTTTTAACTTCACAAAAAGAGAGCTGTAACAAATAATTGGATTTGTCTCTGTGGATATTATATTACAGTGGAAAAGTTTCTATGTCTTCAAGGAAAAAACAGAAATCTTTGCCAATCCCTTTCCTTTGTGGTCATGTTGTTGTTTCAGAGGTTTGGGTATGAATTTGTCTATAATTTTGTTCATCTATCTATGCTATGGTTTATTTAATAGAGACAGTTACTCTAAAAACGTGTTTTTCAAACAACTTTAACTGTTTGACAATATATTTTTGCATTTTGATGCAACACACATTCATAAATGCTCACAACTGAAACAAACATTTTAAGAAATACTACTGGCCTATATATTTGAGATGTACTTCTAGTCCATTCTATAGCTTATTGATTTGACTCAATTTAATTCTATATTTTTTAAACAAAAACAGGTTGCGACCACTAAATTGATTTCACAATCCATTATTGGGTTGTGAACTCTAGTTTGAAAAATATTTCACCAAAGAAACTTTTTATTGATAATCTCACCTTTCCCTGCCATGTAAATTTCCATATTTTGTGGTTTTTTTTTTCTTAACAATGAACAGTTGGGGATAGTACATCAGCAGGCAGACAGTGATATCATGTTATACCTGTGATCTGTTTTTTTCTTTTCCCTTACTACAGTGTGATAGAAGTAAACACATGATAAACCATAAGAAAGGCCATCTGGACCAGCAGATCCAAGGGATTGTTTACTTTTCCTTTTCCTCCGGGCAACTCAGAGTAAAAGGAAAGTTACATGCTAAAGTAATTTCAGACACTGTGCCCTCTTTTCTGGCAAATGATTCCATTAAAATCTAGGGAGCACCTGCTGACCTGTGCACATTGCTATTCAATGCTGACTTACTATTTTTAGGGAGAGAGTGGAATAAAAGCTTGTATTTTAATCATATCTACAAATCATGCATCCTAGAAGCTGTTTTATTTTTGCTGACATAGTAGAGAAAACAGTATCTCATCCTTGGAAAGTATGAGCTTCTGTTGGAGAATTGTACAATTCTGACTGTCCCTGAACTTTGTGTGTTTCTCCGAGTCTATCAAGGCCAGCATGAAGCACCCTCCTTTTCTTTCACACTATAGGGTTCAGCACTTACGTCTATCTTCCTTTCTCTTCATTTGTATCACTACCCATTGTCGTGTGGCATTCCCCAGAGTGGCTGCCAGAAGACTTTTAATAAAAACTGTTACTGAGAGGGGCACCTGGGTGGCTCAGTGGGTTAAAGCCTCTGCCTTCAGCTCAGGTCATGATCCCAGGGTCCTGGGATTGAGCCCCACATCGGGTTCTCTGCTCAGTGGGGAGCCTGCTTCCTCCTCTCTCTCTGCCTGCTTCTCTGCCTACTTGTGATCTCTGTCAAATAAATAAATAAAATCTTTAAAAAAAAAAAAACTGTTACTGAGAAAAGAGACTGAGCAAAACACATTAAAAATATAAATATGGTAACCGGACAATAATGTAAGGACCCTTAGCAGTTCTTGTAGTCATTATCCTAAGTTTCTTAATGGCAACAAGAAGTTTACCAATAGCTTTCCGATCTTCCTTTCTACTATGAAGGGTAGAATATATCCACCCTTCTCTTCCCTTAGATCCTGGCTCTTTTCTGGATTGCTCAATTGTATTTTATTTGTTCATCCTGAAATATCAACTGCAATTAATAGGTTTCATGTATCCATTCAAGTATCCAATTATGTCAAGTAAGTAGTTTTATTTCTGGGGACCACCAGTGTATTTTCCACATGATTGAATCCTATATATATTTTCTATATCCTCATGAAATATCACATGGCTGTCTTTACTCACAATCTTATTTTTATAATATCTTTGTTCTTTTGGTAACCACAAAGGTTAAAACTAGTGATTTCCACGAATGCATTTTTCTTCAAATATAATCTTATGTGGAAAAGCAATACATAAACCCAATAAAAAAGGAGCGTTTCTTTTTGAGATTTCCTCAAAAAGAAGAGTTCTGGAGTCCATTCTCATACAGTCAGCTCATCCCCAGTACATATTCCTATGGAATTCCCAAGACTTTGCAGCTGACCTAAAACCCATAAATACATACATAGAGGAACACCCATACTAAGGTGTTTAAACAAGCAGATTCCATTGTTATTATGTGATATTATAAGCTTTTCTTTAAAAAAAAAAGGAAAAACAAGACACATCAGATTAAATATTCAATTACTACTACTCAATTGAAAATCCCTACTAAATCACTACTAAATTGAACGCACATGAATAAAAACTTTATGGACCCACAAGGGACAATAAGAACGGGTGCGAGAGCTGCAGATGAAATATTTCTACAGATCTTTGGAAGATGAAAACCAGAAGGAGAAGTGACAGCTGAGCCTAGAAATCTCAAAAAAGAAAAACAAAAGAAAAGCTACAGCTTAAGAACCTTAAGAGGCTTTGCCTAAGGATGACAGTAAAAATATTTCATGATCTGTATAGCATGGGCTTTTACCAGCAAATTCAAGTTGTATCTGGATTAGGTGAACAAATACCAACCCCGAGAAAACCAATGAAAACAAGCATCTCCAGTAAGTTTTTTTGTTTGTTTGTTTGTTTGTTTTTAATGGCAGCATCACTGCCTTTGGCAGAGAGCTGTGAAATATGGGCCAGAAAACTGGGAAGCTAGTTGGAAGTCTGTCTAGATAGTCGTTACTTAATGTAGCACTTACTATGGTATGCAGATACCATTGACCATGTGCTAAGCATATTCTTGGTGCTTTACAGAAAATACCGTTTTACTTCTAAAATAAAGACTAAGAGTAGAGTATTAATATTATCCCTTTACAGCTAAGGAAACCGAGGCATAGAAAGGTTAACTTGTTCAAGGTCACCCATATAGTTAGTGGTGGTACTGTGATTCAAACCCAGGCAGTCTGTCTCCATTCTATTAATGACTGATATGTTGCCTCCTACTTTTTCCTCAGGAGAATCTGAACGGACAAGGCTCTTCCTAAGGGAATTTCTGCATAGCAGAAAGTAGAGTCCAAGGAAGGAACTGAAAACAAAGGGATTAAGTTTATTTCTTTACTCTAATTGCGTGGCCTTCAGACCCACTTTGTTCTCAGGATAACGACATGGACATATTACCTTCTTCCACCTCACTATAAACACATGTACTGACAGGCGACTGGAGGATGTGTGTCCAAAGACACAAAACATCTTAAGAGGAAAGATGTTCATGTGCAATTCAGGGAGTCTCATGGGGAAAAAGTCAGATATTAAGTAGACCATCAACTAACAAGCCTCACCTTATCAACCTTTACTGGCTTATCCTTAAATTAAAAAGACCACAAAAGTTTCACTAAGAATTTGAGGAATAGTTTCAACATGAAGATACTACCAGTCCTATTAATTGTTATAATTACTCAGAGTGAGAGAGATGAAGCCAAGGCAACAATCAGTAATATCCTCAAAGTGATGTTGTACCTACAAACAAGATTTTAATTCTGCGACACAGGTATTATAAGAAAACAAGAAATAGCTTTTAAAAACCAAAAATACAAGAGAAATTTTAAGATTTCAGTAAATGTGTTGAAATTTAAATTGAGTTGAGGTTTCAGAGAGAACACAACAGCAAAGTGATCAAACAGAAGACCTAAAACATCAGAACAACTCTCCTGAAATCTTATTTTCATTTGTTAATCTATATATGTTCTTGCATTTTCTTTGTGAACCAACACATGCATAAAAAATAATTTCAGTATAATCTTGTGTTTTCCAAATCCTCTCCCCAATTTTGTTTTCTATTCTATTCCTTAGGCAAAGATTTTCAGTACAACATTGAATTTTAAGAATAAAACAAATCCATACCATCTTTCTGATTTTAGTAGTAATCTTTTCAAAACTTCACCACTAAACCTGTATTCTAACATTTGTGATATATTATTATTTGATTAAGAAAATCATATTATATTCTTTCCAGAAAATTTTATAATAAAAGACTACTAAATTTTATAAAAGGCTTGGAATCTCTCCTTTTAAGTATATTAAGGTGGTGAATTATAAAGCAAATTTTCTAATATTGGAAAATTCTTTCACTCTTAGGATAAACTCTGCTGATTCATATTCTAAATGTTAGAATTATTAACAATTATAAATATATTAATGATTCCATTTGATATTTACAGTACTCAATTTTATTTAAGATAAAATGATATTTATTTTGATAAATGAAATTATCTACACATTTTCTCCAAATTTGCTGTATTTGTTTGCTGTTATCAAATATATGGTAGAATTATGAACTCTGTGGGGTAGTATCATTATTAGTATTAGTAGTAAGAACACAAGATTTACTCTCAGAAAATTTTAAGTACATAATACAGTATTGTAAGCTATAGGCACTATGCTTTATAGTAGATCTCTGGAACTTTACACAACTGAAACTTCATATCCCCCATTGCTTCTCATTTTCCCCTTCCTCCATTCTATTCTCTGCTTCTATGAATCTATTTTAGATTCCACATTTAAGTAAGATTGTACAGTATTTGTCTTTCTCTGTCTAGCTTATTTCACTTAACTTCTGTCCTCCAGGATTATTATTCAGGCTTAAAAAAAGAAGGAAATCCTGCCATTTGACTTTTAAACATTTTACTGATTATATTTCATATATGTCTGCATTTGACTCATAGCTCCCCTTTTTAAGCCTTTATATTTATAAATGCTTCCAGTTGGTCTATCATTTGCATTTTATCAGAAAAAAATAATTTTTCTTTTTTTTTTAGCACTAGTTTTAGTCATGCACTTTGATATGTTTTTACACATTTATTTGTTTGAGAGAGATTTTGTTCTCTTCTTTACAAAGTGGGTTTGAATTTGTTTTTTAAAACCTAGTTTCTACTAAGTGTGGAAGTTCATTGATTTTAGACATGTCTGTTTTTCTGTTAAAACATTTGGTACTATAACTTTTCTCTTAAGCACTGGTTTAAGTGCATCCCACAAATTTTGTAACATGTGTTTTCATTTTCATTCAAATAAAATTCTAATTTCTTTATGACATTTTTTCCTCATGGGTTATTTATGTCATTTCATTTCTAAATATATGAGGGTTTTCCATATATTGTTCTGTTATTGGCTTTTAGAGAATACTACTATTGTTAGAGAACATATTTTACATGGCTTAAAAAATTATTAGGGTTGTTTTCTGACCTAGAATATGGTCTAACTCAGTGGCTGTTTCATGTACACTTGAAAATAATATATATTAGGCTTTTTTTCAGTGAAGGACTCTATAAATGCCAATTATGTCAGATTGGTTGATAGTGTTTTTCAGGTCTTCTATATCCTTAAAAGATTTCCCTCTCTATTCATTCTATCAGTTACTGAGAAAAGCATTAATATTTCCAACCATAATTGTGGATACATCTACTTTTCCTTCCTATTCTATTAATTTTATTTCATGTGTTTTGAAGCTGTATTACTAAGTGAATTCCCATTCAAGATTTTTATGTGTTCTTGTTAAAATGAACTTTTCTTGGTAAGGTTTTTCTTTTTTTCATGGCAATTTTCCTTGTTCTGAAGTTTTCTTTGATACTAAGCCAGCCATTCAAGCTTCCTTTTGATTAATGTTTGCTCAGGATATATTTTTTCATTTTACTTTTAACTTATCAGTGTTTTCCTATTTATTTATTTATTTTTAAAGATTTTATTTATTTATTTATTTGAGAGAGAGAGTGAAAGAGAGCAGGAGAGTGGGGTGAAGGGTAGAGGGAGAAGCAGACTCCCCACTTAGCAGGGATTTTGATGCCAGGCTCTATCTAATCCTGGGACTCCAGGATCATGACCTGTGCTGAAGGCAGATGCTTGAACTGAGCCACGCTGGCGCCCCTGTGTTTTTCTACTTAAAAGTGTTTTCGTACAATCACATAGATGTTTTCTAAAAAATTATGAATAACCTTTTGTCTTTTGACATGTTTAGACTGTTTATATTTAATGTAATTATTGATATATTTAGACTAAATCTTACCATTTAGTTAGCTGTTTCTATTTATTTTATTTCTCCTTTTTCTTCTCTTTTTCTGCCGGCTTTTAGATTAATTACATAATTGCTAGGATTCTATTTTTTCTCAATTATTGGTTCAATATTTATACTTCTTTTTTTAAAGACTAGGGTTACAATATTCATCTTTCATTAATCACCATCTACCTTCAAATATTGTTAAATAACTTCATAGGGTTTTAAACCTTATACAACATACTTGTAATTCCTCCCTCCCATTTTGTCTCTCTTTATTATCTACATTTTACTTTCACATATGCTATAAACCTAAACTACATAGGTATTATTATTTATGCTGTTTATTTCAATAGAAAATAGAAGAATACTTTACATGTATCCTCATTTTACTATTCTGGGAACATATTTTATCATAACTGGTACCATTGGCCCAGTTCAGTGGGCTGTAGTCAACTCGGCTTAGTTACAGAGGTAGAGCATATCCCTGCTTCTTTCCAGTTTTCTATAAACCCACACTGAAGAATTTTTATTCTTCCCTCAGCTTATTTTAATAAAACTATTTGTAATTTCTCATCAGACTTTGGGCATTTTCCATCCTTATCATTCCACAGGGTTAGAGTTTCTGACTTGTTTTGCCTCCTTCTGAACATAGAGATGGGGTCTTTGGCCTCAACATTGGTTCCACAGCTATCTAAAATAGCCAGGAAATAGTACCTCTGGGGAAGTGCAGTATTCTAAGTAAAGAAAACCATCTTGGTTTTGGAAGACCTGGATTCACAGTCTGTCTCCACCAGTGGTAAGAGATAGAAAACACATTCCTCATATAATTTGAAATAATGGATATGTTTTTTAGTTGGTTTCTTTTAGATCGGTCTTGAAAATTAAGGATGATGCATTTGACATATAATGTTATACAGTATCTGCAAATCAATAAGGATTAAAGATAAATTAGATGTAATTGAATAAATAGCATTTCAAAACAATGTTCCCATTTACTTACAAAACATTTTCATCTGCCCTCATAGTTTTGGGAATCCTTTGGATTAATATCTTTGTTTTAATAATGAGGCTTTGGAGACATAATAATAAGTGACAAATTACTAAGAGACAGACTGGGACACAAACACAAGTGTTTCCAACTCTATCTCCATATATTTCTTCTATTACACAATGATGTCTCCTTAAAAAAGTGGCTATACATTGCCATACAGCATGTAGCCTCTATTACATGGCTCCACAAAGAACAGGACACCTCTTCAATCACTACAAAATAATTCAGTGCTTTCTGTCATAGTGTAAAAGAGATTTTCTCTCCTCATCGTTTAGCTTAAAACTTGCTGAACTGAGAGAGGAATGATGGAAATAATTGATATGGATGCTTTTGAAAAATGGATGGTGAAAAAAATGAAAGTGGAAGTGTAGGCTGTCTGTAGAAATCGAACTGAACCCAGGAATGCTAGTAAAAAATTGATTATCCTGGGGGTGCCTGAGTGACTCAGTCTATTAAGTATCTGCCTTCGACTGGATCCATGATCCCAGGGTCCTGGGATGGAGCCCTGCATCAGTATCCCTGCCTGTTGGGGGAGTCTGCTTCTCCTTCTCTCTCTGTCTCCCCCCATGCTCTCTCGATCTCTCGATCTCTCAAATAAATAAAATCTAAAAAAAAAAAAAAAAAAAATCAATTATCCCAGCAGGATATTGAAGCTGAGCATGCAAAGTACAAGTTGATAATGAAAGTCTGCTGCTTTGGATAACACAGACATCTGAGGGTTTATAATTACCCATAAGCAGTATGTAATCCTATATTCTGTCTCAAGAAATAAACCAGGCATGTCTCCTTACTGTATCCTTAGGAAGCAGGACTTGAGGGGCATTGGCGAATGGGTTTGTTTTTCAACAGCTTTAATTTCACCTCCCAACTTCTTAGGAAGTGTAAATCTCTGTGGGGTACTACTTCCCCATTTTATTTCTGCCAGCTGTTTCTCATTGGATTCCCTCCATTTTCCTGTCACTTCCCATGTTTACTCACAAGGCCTAAAGCAACTTTAAAGCAATGGGTCAAGCCTTGATGAGCAAAAGGAAATTCATTTTCTTTGAAACTTCATTCTCTAAGCATCTTACCCTTTAGAAAAATTATGTAGTTGTCGGAAATACATGTTTTAATTTTATTTTTTGGTTTGCTAGCCTTCTTTCTAAATAATCATTGTATGTTACCAAATGTGTTAATAAATTTGATATCAGTGTATATTTAACTTTTTTGATTGTAGGAAAAAAATTAAGAGCAAAGCCTATTGATACTGAAGTGCTAAGAGTTTGAGGAATTTTTAAAAAATGATCTTGTGTTTAGAGTTTCGAAGCCTTTTCACACATTATCTTATTTTAACATATGTGGGGATCAGTGAAGTTCATTTTGGTACCATGTTTTTCAGACAACTAATTATTGTAGAAGTGGGATTAAATCCACTTCTCTAGCCTTATGTTCTATTAGGCCCAAATATTTCTTATTTCTAATTCCTTGACCTAATTTTACTCTATAGTAAGAGAAAACCTTTTTTCTTCAATTTAAATTTAAGGCTAGAATTATATGGGAGCAAATCAGGCCAAAGAGACCAAGAAAAATGATTCAGTGATGTGTCTCAAAAGATGCCTATATCTAAAAAATTTGAATTTAAGGAAACCATTCCCCTCAGTCACATATAATCATATATGATTTGTCCCTAGGTGTATAAAGCTAGACATTTAATAAAGGCAACTGCATCTTCCACATTTGTCCTGTTCAAGTACAGAATATTATTTACAGTTTTTAGAAGGTACTTATAAGACATTCGGGCTCAGTAATCTGGGTTTTGATTTATCTGAAAGGCAACTAAAGGTAGTTAAATTGGTTTTTCCTTGGGCTGGCTTTACCTCCTACAAGTCCACTCAGGTTAGAAATAATAGCTTTATGTAGCTCTCAGAACTTGGGTCAGACTCTTCTGACACTTTGTGTACAGATGTGCCCACAGGCATATGATGCCACATGTGAAACCAGCTATAATACATTATGATAATAGGAAAAGTTGTATCCACAACTTTACTGCAGGAAGCATTTATATTTGTGCATAATATTTCTCAGGAGGTTTGATAGGGAACACGATGAGAATAACTTTCTACATTTTTATTAATGACTTTATACTTCAGAATACCTGAAAGCAAGAAGTTCAAGCTTTCTGACCTAAAGCGGCTGCACAGAACAACAGCTGAGGTAACTGCTTTCAGGAAGGGATCAAACCTTAGAGATATCTTTGATGTCAGCTTATTTGCTGAGGTACAGATGATATTGCTCATGGCACTTTTTATATTTCAGGTTATGTTATTGAGGTCCACAGTTCATACTGCAAAAATAATTTGCCAACATACTTTTGATCATTTTTATATATTCCCAGTTTTGGAGAAATGCCATGCTTCCATCATTTGTCCCAGTTTAGATAATGATCTTACCACTCAATTTCATAAACGACTTTCGATTTTTTAAGTTACTTGTTAACTATTTGGGAAACCTTCAATGCTATTACTTCAGAAAGCCTTGGGGATTTCAGTTTCCTCAACAAGAACAAAATACTCCATTTAGTCACTGCAGGTTTTTATTGCTTTAAATCTCTATTATCCATAAAGAATTGATCCATAGATTTATACAAGAAACCACAGCTATTCCTGTACTCCATGTCGGACTCTCATATTTAGGCTGGTTGATATCTGAACACTGCAACAAGCATAATGGGAGGCAGAAAATGGTGTGAAAATATATTAAAATATAGGGATTTTTTACTTGAACTTGTTGTTAGCAACCAGAAATTAAAATAATTAGAATAGATTTTGAGTGAAAAGAAGAGAAAGTTTGAGAGCTGTTAATGTTAATTCATCTGCTCCGAAAGATCCCAGATAAGATCAGATACATATATTGTTATAAAATAAAAGTCTTGTTTGATATAAAATATTATTCTTTAAATTTAATGATTTGCTCAAAGTGATAAACATTGTAATTTAATTCTGTTTACTGAAGGTATTCAAATAGATGATATGGAATTTGTTATGACCAAATGAGTTGTGACTTTTCAAACATTTGCCAGTTTACATGGTGGGTAGAAAATACCTCTCAGAGAGGAGGTACAGTATCAATAACCAAAAAGTAAAATGTCACGTTATAGTTACATGATAATTTTTAGAGCATTTCTAAATACTTCAGTGATGTGACCCTCAGACCAGCCCTTTAAGATAGGTAAATGTCATAAGAATATGAATGCAATGGTATGATGCCTTTCCCAAATGAAAGTTAAGATTACCCTTTAAAAATGAAATTGGGGAGAATACAAATGTAATGCATGAGATCATTCTGCTTCAGAAATGACACCATCCGCGAGGCTGCCTGTGACTGTATTATCAAAGACTTCAGAAAATACTAAAAATTTAATGAAGGATATCCTGTCTGCACACTTTAGGATGCATGACTGCAATGGCATCTTAACAAAGCAAGGCTCTGTGCCTACAGGGTGAGGGGGTCTGCAAGAAATGTGTAAATGAAAGGTCCAATGAGCAGAAAATCATGGTATACTTGCACCATTATGCCTGGAAGAGGTTTCCCTGATGAACCAGCACAAATACTTATTTGTGGGTCTCTCTTTGAGTAAGATTGGATGCATCAGGCTAACATTATCTGATGCCACAGGCAGTTAAAGTCATCCAACTTACATTTCCTGTTCTGTTTCCATGCTAACAAGATGACATCCTATTTTGATAATACATTTACTTGACCTGTGTGTTTCCAGTGGGAAGGGAAGGCACTTATCAGGCGTGTAGATTATTTAGGTCTGTATAGAAATGATAAAATTATGATGCATTTTGGTAAGACGGCAATGTAAACTCATGTTGGTTACTTGGCAATGAAAACTCTTTGTTAAGACAATCTAACTCTCCCACTCCAGAATCCTATTGAAATGAGTACTCACTAAAAATATTAAAAGGAAAACAAGCATCACTGGAAAGTGGGAAAGGTGCCATGAACGTGTTACAAATTTCATATATTCATGTTACTTCATTACATGCTCGCTAGAGGACAGGTATTCTTTAAATGCATGTGATATAATAATAAATGAAAGACACAAAAATCCTTACCTTTATGTAGTTTACATTTTAATTGGAGGATTGCAAAAATAATGGTAAACACAAAATAAGTAAATAATATATTAGAGAGTCCTTTGGCAAAAGAAAAACTCTAGCAGGGTAAGAGGTATTGTGAATCTTGAGAGTAAGAAGGAAATTTCTGGTATTCAATAGGGAAACCAAGGTAGACAATTTCACTGAGAAGGTGAAAACCGAGCAGAAATTTAAGAGGGCAGGGCAGTAGGCAAACAGATAACTAGGAGAACTACGTATCTGTCAGAGGGAGCAGCTAGATTGAAGGTCCTAAGTGAGTATACACTGAAGGCTTTCTCATTAATGAATACCATGGCTCAGACTGGGTGCAAACAAGAAAAGAGACTGCTAGCACTACTCCCCTTACCCACACAAAGCAGTGCAGGTAATTGGAGAAGAATCTAGTGGGTGGTTGCTAACCCTCCATGATTTACAGTTCCACGGAAGAGGCAACAACAGTAACAGCAGAGGAGGGTTTCTTATCTTCAGCTCCAAATCCTCTTTGAAATTGATTTATTCAAAGAAGGAAAGGAACAGAATATACCTTACTTCTATTCAGTGAGAGTTCAATAATAATTGGTTAATTCTTGGATGTTTCAATTAAGCATTTATGGAAAAAAAAACTTTAAAATTAATAAAAGTTGCATTGAGATGACTTCTGCTACAAATTTAGTGACTTTAGCCTGTACTTTTACTTGGATCCACCTTCCAGAATGTGAATACATGATCAAAGAAATATAAGGACATTTATGTCAATCAGGAAAGCATGAAGGTGGGATGCTTGGGTAGCTCAGTCAGTTAAGCCGCTGCCTTTGGCTCGGGTCATGATCCCAGGGTTCTGGGATTGAGTCCCGCATTGGGCTCCTTGCTCAGTGGGGAGCCTGCTTCTCTCTCTGCTTCTGCCTGCCTCTCTGCCTGCTTGTGCTCTCTCTCTCTCTCTCTCTCTGACAAATAAATAAAATCTTTAAAAAAAAAAAAAAAGGAAAGCATGAAGGATTTTTGAGGAATTGCTAAAAAACTTAGAATAGGCAAGACTGATTTAAAGGAGGAGTCATTCAACCTATATGATTCACCAAGATGGGAAATTCATAGAAGCTTTGGAGCAGGAAAAGCTGAGGATCAAGGTTGATTGAGGGGCAGCTAGTGGAGAGCACATAACATGTTTTCACATACATTGCAACTTATCTGTGTAGACACATAGAAGCTTATTAACATTATCTGCTGTGATACATCTGGAAGATATTAGCAACGGTTACCAATATAAAAAATAGTGCAACAAGAAAAATACTGCAATAGAGAATATACATACTATAGTGAGACTCTTTCCCTTCCTTCTAAATATAGATCTCTGGTGAACAGAAATAGATTCATCATAATCCCTGGTTTGTTATATATTGACATCATCGGCCTGTGCAAAGGCCTTTTTATTCATTTGATCACATATTTACTTTTAGTTATGTAACGAGTACCCTCAAACTTACCACTGAAGCCAAAAACTTGAACAATGATATTAACTTACTTCTGCCTAAGTAGTCCTCCTCTAGTTTGTTTCCTTGCCTCTCTAGAGCTGATAATTATATAAATTTTATGTTTGCCTTTTCTTTGCTTTTTAAAAAAAAAGAGTTATAACATGTATATGTATAATCAACATATTTAGTTTTGCTTGATTTTTAATTTCATAACAGGGAATCATGTAATGTAGTCTTCTGGATCTCGCTTTTTTGACTTATTGAATTATGAAGGCTTGACCATAGCTTCTTTGGAAAATCTGCAGCCGCCTTAGCACTGCTCAATTCTCTGATCCAGGTAAAGCAATGTCTGGCTGATCTTTTGTGGCCTCCCTACAACCTCTGAATCAGCTTCTGCTCTTGATGGTACAGCACCATTCACGGCTTTGTGCTTCTGGGTGCTCCCATATCAGCAAGACTCTCTGCTAGGTGACTGCTTTTGTCAAAAATCCGGAAATGGTAAAAATTCAAACCAAATCATTAAAATAGTATTAGTAAGAGGTTTATTGTGCACAAGAGAACAGTTTGCAAACTGAGAGTGTTCAAATCAAAAACCAATATAAATCTCAGAGGCATGACATTACAGGATGGCTTATAAAGTGAAAAAGAAGCAGCTATTTAACCTTTACTATGACTGGTCATTACGATGAGGGTTTTCCAGACAGCAGGGAATTAGTTAAAAGTGATTATCTTACACCATTTCTGGCAGATGACTTAAGTTTCTTTTACCATTATCAGAGACATTTACAAGAAATAACCTAAGTTTTGCTTATGTTCATGAAGTAAGCTAGATTTTATTTTGCTTACCTGGCTTAAATGGTTTTTTTTCTGTTTGGGAAATTTTCAGGCCCGGTGCTTATTTAATTTTACTTTAACATTATAAAGATAGCTCACGCCAAGGTACTTGCCTCAGGGACCGCTTGGCCCATGTAACCTTCCAAAGGTGGGAGTTCAACTCCCAGCTGCTTGTCCTGCCTGCCATTTATGTAACTGCTCCAGCCAGGTCTTGCCTGAAGAATTCCCAGGAGGGACAGAAGCAACTTCTTGATGTTTGGGGACTGGATATTTCCAAATTCCAGGAGATGCATGTTTTGCTCACCCAAGGGCCGTCATCGAGCCCCCTCTGCTGTAGCAGTGAGTGCTGCAATGTTTCTGCAGTTTATCAGGCAGCCTGTGGGAATTCAGATCAGCTCCCGGTCAGATCATCACTCCAGTCTCTCCAAGAGCCCTCTACACTTCGCTTGAAGAATAAGAAAGCAGCTCTCCGGCTCCTTGTAAGAAGTGAGGTGAAAGGTCACAGCACTCCCACTACAGGCAATTCACTGCTCAGAAGAATGTTTTCTTTTAAACTCCTGCCTTCTATTTACATGATATGAAAGATCAAGCTGAGATTTGCTCTGCAGCTTTTCTTTCTTTCTCTCCCCTCTTTCCTTCCTTCTTTTCTTTCAAAGGTTGTTTCTATCTTTGGTTTTCAACTTTGACACTTTAACCAATATTTCTAAGAAAATTGGAAAATATTTCAGCCCTGGCTAGCTATCAACTATTGACACATTATCATGGGGGGTGGAGTTCAAGGTGTGTAGGACAAGACTTATTTTTTGCTCTGTGTTGCTTGCTTTGTTATAATTATCACGTGTTACTTCTTGCAGTTTAAAAAAACTATTTTGGGAAAACATGAAAATCGAATAGACTTAGCAGAAAATTATTAACAGATTAGGTAGCAAACCTGCAAATGCACTATTTCTAAGGGGCTTGTTTTCGGGAACTCCATCTGATGAGATAATTATCTTTATCTTTGAAACCGTTGGTAGGATTTCACATTTCAACCAATCACTTCAAAAGCAGGAAACTCTGTATTTTGATTCCACAAGACAAATGAGTCTTCTCCCAGACACTTAACAAAATACTTAATCATGAAAGGAGACTGGAAAAATTCTAATATAAAAAGGAACTATAATCAAGAATATGAATTAAAACAGTGAAACATTTCTGAAACACTCATTATTGACATGTATTTTTCAGATGATTAATTCATTTTGAAAGTTATTTAATGAATAGAGAGATAAGGTATTACTTTTTGATTTTGGAAAACTAAACAAAAACATTTAAATAAATATTACTTTACTGGTAAAAGTGTTTTAATATTTCAAGTATTTAGAGATTGAAAGTACAATAATTTTTCTCCTTAAATATAATCTCACCCTCTTCCATTGTTCAAATTGCTATAAAAGGCATTTCTACTCATGCCAGTCTCTAGCTTAAGAATACTCAAATTCTGCCATTTGCCTGCTAGATAAAATTAACATTTATTACTCTAATGCACAGAGTCCTTCTCTATTAAGTATGAGATCCCTTCTCATTTTAATTTCGTAGCACTTCTCATGTACTCTACACTTCAGTATCATTGAAGAATTTGCTGTTCCCTGAGCTCATCATAACCTTTTATGTATCTATTCATTTGCTCATTTTATTCTTTCTGGCTGAAATACTGAAATGACCTTCTGCCCATGAACTACAAATTATCCTTCTATACCCAACCCATATGTTATCTGTGCAAGGCCTCTCTTAAAAGCCTGGGTGGCTAGTCTCTCCATTCTCTTATAATTATTCACTTACGGCAGTGACCTCCATCTACTGCGATAACTTATTAAACTCTCTGTCTGAAACTCCACAGACCGTTCTTAGTGTAGATACTCAAATATTTTTTTTTCAGTTTTAATGAATAAACTTTAAAAAGTTAACCCCTAGATTTAACTGAATATACTAAAGTGGTTCAGTAATCATAATTTAATGTTATAGTTTGCTTAGGAAATCCAAGATCATTTTGTACCCTAGCTCCCTATAAAGTCTAACGCAGTGGCTAATGCAGGTAAAAAACATTCAACAGCCTGCATATATACACAGGGGTTTTATATAGAACTGCATAAAATCTGATTTTTAGCAAAAGATAAAACTTTTTTTCAGAGTAAAAGTATGAATTGTTTAAACTTTGAAAGTTTTACTTTGGAGCTTTTTGTCACTCTTCCCAAGGCTAAAAGATGTTATATTCCCTCAGAAAGATGACTAGAAAGAATATGAGTATGCATTTCTCTCTTTAAAAAGATATTATTTTTAGTAATGTCAATTACTTGTTATAATCCAAGACTTGTATACTTCTCTTCTTATATGTCCATTATTTTCAAGTGTGGAAGGAGAGTTGTCTCCATTCTGTGAATGAGTACACTTCTTTGCAAAACTCTGATAGCGCGTTGCCTGGGTGGCTCTCAGGTGCTTAAACATCTGCCTTAGGTTGCTTAAACATCTGCCTTAGGTTCAGGTCATGATCTCAGGGTCCTGGGATTGGGCTGCGTAGGGCTCTGCTCAGCGGGTAGTCTGCTTCTCCCTCTCTCTCTGTTCTCTCTCTCTCTCTCTCGCTCTCTTTCAAATAAATAATTAAAATCTTAAAAAAAAACAAACTCTGATATTAATCTTGTCTTACCCCCAGGAGTGGCTGCCTTAGCCAGATCTGCTGATTTATTATCATAGATCACTCCAAAGGTGATTATAGCAGGATGGTAAATGACTAGGAACTCGTTTTATTGCTCTGGGTTACCCCTGCAGCTTTGCAATTACTTCACCCAAGGTTGACTGCATTTTCCCAAGCTATTTTTGTATCAGCAGAGGTATGTCTCTTGCCCCTGCAGTTTTTGATGTGGTGATGTGATAAGTACAAACCATTTCAGGCCAAACAGCACATTCTAGCTTATAGTCACCAGGACTAAAAGGCACTTGGACATTCAGACAAACCGCCATCAGCCCAGGTTGAGGGAACCACTGTGCTCTCAGCTTTGGGAAGTTTGTATTGACGTGTTCCCTAGCAGAATAAGCCCCAGCTGGTTGTTACTGCCAGATGCTGTTGCTAAGGCAGCTTGCCAATCTCTTTCCTCTAGACCTGCTTGTTTTCCCAGAGTTGTCTTGGCAGGCTATATAAATATTTTAACAATGAAAAAGCATGCAGGAGGGAATTCTGAGAAAGATTATGGTATAATAGATGACAGAGAAGAAACTGGTCTAAAGAGCTAAAAAGAAATGTGAAAGAAAACAAAGCCAAACCCTTTGCCAGGGCTGAAATTATGGAATGGTGCCAACCCCATGCTCCAGATAATTCAGACAGAGCCAAATCAAAGGAAGTCACCAGGAGAAAATGCAAAATTCCCCTTTCTTCAGAGTAGTGCAGTATTGCAGGAAATTACAGGAAGACCTTTCAGAAAACCCATAAAATATATACTAATTTGGAGGAATGAAGGCCCTAGTGACAGGGTTATGTGACAAAATATGTAGTTATTCCTTTTTTTTTGACCCAGATTCTTAATTATGATGTGAGATTATTCTCATTTAATTGAGAGAAAAGGGAGATAAGGTTAGACCATGAAAAAGGTGGGAAACAGCCTACAAGGAGCCATTTATGTAAAGTCCAGCAGCACTAAAGACAGGTACAGTGGGAAAGGTGACAATATGCAGACTCATTAAATTTAGTTATTTTTTAACCTAATTTCTCAGCAATGTTGTGAGTTCACTTTAATGCAAATGAACAATCCAGAAAGGGCAGAACCCTCATCCACCAGGGGAAGTTTAGCAATCCTCCCCACCCCTCAAAAATCAAAATAGTCACAATAAGCACAAACCAAACCAAATATAGAATTAAATAAGAAATTTTTTTTAGTTGAAACTACCCAACTTTCCTCAGATTGCTGTATGACAGAACATAAGACTGTAAAACGAATGTCTTAAATAAACTCTTGGACATAAATCACAGGGAGGGCCTACAAGATTCACCAACACCTTTTAGGGGGAAATAGGGAGACACTAGGTATGTTCTCGATTAAACATGAATATCTATTAAAACAAACACAAATTTATACAAAATGCTTGAATCAATAAATCTACCTTGCATGATATTTTACAATCCTAGAGTTGAAGTGCAAAAATATTATTTTGAATGGACTATCTTTGAATCTGAACCCCCACTCTAGTTCCATTTAGGTTCATTCTACTTTCTCATCACCTCTCCTCTGTCACCAGCAGCAAGAAATTTAAGGAGGGAACTAGGGCCACCCTTCCCAGCCCCAACAATATATTTCCTTACCACAGAAAATTTCACTCTTGCCTCTTTTTCTTATCTTACTCCTATTTTCCTTTCCTGTTTACAAACCCCTTTCTCTTAAGCAGAAGAGAAAAATCAGCTTTTTAAGATATTTTATTTCTTCCCTATTTTGGCTTCCCCCTGGCAGATCTTTCAAACCTAGTGATTAGAACCTAGAGTCTTCTTTATCATTAATATCTTAGGTAATGGTTATATCTTAGGTGAAGGAATATAAAACAATGCACTTATTGACTCAAGTGATTAATCTGCCACAAATTAATAGCCCACATATTATCTTGACAAACATGCAAAAGGTGGTTTAAAAAGGATCTGTTGTGGGGGTGCCTGGATGGCTCAGTCAGTTGTGTCCAACTCTTGATTTTGGCTGAGGTTGTGATCTCAGGGTCTTGAAATAAGCCCTGCTTCTGGGTCTGCAGTCAACAGAGAATCTGCTTGAGATTCTCTCCCTCTTCCTTTCCCTCTGCCCCCCTCTGCTCATGCTCTCCCTCTTTCTCAAATAAATAAATAAAGCTTAAAAAAAAAGTGTCTGTTGGGGTGCCTGGGTGGCTCAGTTGTTAAGCATCTGTCTTCAGCTCAGATCATGATTCCAGGGTCCTAGGATCAAGCCCCTCATTGGATACCCTGCCCTGCAAGCCTGCTTCTCCCTCTCCTTCTGCCTGCTGCTCCTCTGCTGTGCTCTCTCTTTCTGCCAAATAAATAAATAAAATCTTTAATTAAAAAAAATAAATAAATAAATTTAAAAGTGTCTGTTGGACAATTTACATCAGGAAATAGATTATCAGTAGAATATTTGAGATAGCATAAACTTGCATTCTTCAGGAAATTAAAGCATAAGTTCTCTAAAATAAGAGATATGTTGATAATAAAATAGATAGAGATGAAAAAGTTTCTGGCATGTCTAAGGAATAGATTTAAGAGAACAGAGACTATCAATATAAAACCTAAAACTAAATTAGAAGCAGTATAATATAAAATTGAAACTGTTGGAAACATAATAAATTGATGTGGAGCATAGCTAAAAGAAAATTTTCCAGAATACAGAGAAAAGGAACAGAGATGAAAGTGATCAGAAAAAAATATAATTTATATATAACTCATTAATAACTAAAAATTGGAGGAAAACTATTTCTAAAGGAATACTAATGTTCACACATAAAATTATTTGTGACTGATACATATAATGAAAAGCAATCAAGTGGATATTTATTTTGGAAAAATTATTGAACTTTAAAGATAGAATCACACAACATTAGAATTAAAAAAAGTCAAATGTCATAAAATTCGGTAAGTTTTAGATGTATCCTCTTCAATATTATAAATCAAAATACACCGTAATAATTTGTACCAAGTTTTGAGGAGAAAATTGTGATTTAAGAATTCTCAACCAGGGAGGAGCAAGATGGCAGAGGAATACGAGACCTAAGTATCATTGGGTCCCAGGAGTTTAGCTAGATAGTTATCAAACCAGTCTGAACACCTACATACTCAACAAGAGACTGAAGAGAAGAGCAGCAATTCTAGAAACAGAAAAGTGACCACTTTCTGGAAGGTAGGATGTGTGGAGAAGTAAATCCAAAGCAATATATGGAAAGAGAGACTGCAGGAGGTGGGGCTGGCTCCCGGCAAGCAGTGGACCAGTGGAGCACAAAATCGGAACATTTAGAAGTCTGCTCCACTGAGGGACGTTGCTCCAAGGCTAAGTGGGGGGTGGAGCCCTTCATGGGACAGTGTGGTCTCAGGACCTGTGGGGTCACAAAAAGACCAGGGGGTGTCTGAGTGTGGCAGAGCTCCCAGGTATTGCAGCGGGGAAGCCGGCTACAGAGACAGAGCTGAAGAGTGAGCTTGCAGCTCAGGGTTACCTTAAACTGTGATCCAAGGCACAGTCGGGCCATTGCTCTCTGAGCAGTGACACCACAAGCAGCATATCCTGGGAGACTCACCTTCTGGGAGGAGCAGTGCAATCTGCTGAGTTTGGAGACTCCAACAGGGCCGGGCGCCAGAGACAGAAACACTCCGTCATAGGCCAGGTGAGCTCAGAGTGCTGCCAGAGACCAGGGAAACAGGAGGGATTGGCTGCTTTTCTCTGAGGGCACAGTGAGGAGTGGAGCCCTGACTTCTCAGCTCCTACCAGCAGGAGAATGGGAGGCCGCCATTTTCATTCCCATCCTCCAAAGCAGTACAGAAAGCATTCAAGGAACAAAAGCTACCAAGAGCAAAACCCAGCAGATTACATAGCTTGGCGCCTGGCAAAAGCGATGTAATTCCGCCTCAGGCAAAGACATTTGAGAATCACTGCAACAGGCCCCTCCCCCAGAAGATCAACAAGAACATCCAGCCAAGACCAAGTTCACCCATCAACGAGAACTGCAAAATTTCAGAGCTACAGGAATACAGCACACAGAATTCATGGCTTTTTCCCCATGATTCTTTAGTCTTTCAAAGTTAAATTTTAAAAATTTTATGTTTCTCTTATTCTATTTTCTTAAATTTTCCCCTTTCCTATTTTAACATTTTTAAATGATTTTAACTTATCAATACCTTTTTAAAAATCTTCTTTAATTTTCATTGTTAAAGGCATATTCTATCCCTTTATTGTATTTAACCGTTTTTTTTTTTTTTTTTGTATGCATATAGGTTTTTCTTTCTTTAAATTTTTGGGATACAGATTCTTCAAATAGATCAAAATATACCCTAAATCTAGTGCACCCTAAATTTAGTGCATGGCTTTGTTCCAGTCTCCAGCCTGATCACATCCTTTCTTTTTTTTTTTTTCCCCTTTTTCAACAACGTCTTATCTTACCAATTCTTTTTTTAGAATCTTTTTTAATTTTCATATTTACAGTCATATTCCACCCCTTCATTGTGTTTACATTTATACATATATATGTGTGAATATATATGTGTCTTTCTTTCTTTAAAATTTTGGGAAACAGTGTCTTCTAACAGACCAAAATACACCCAAAATGAAGTCTGTGGCTCTGTTCTATTCACCAGTCTAAAGTATAAATACAAATATATATATGTATATATATATTTTTTCCCCCTCCTTACTTCTTCCCCCAATTTCGGGTCTTTTCTGATTTGGTTAGTGCATGTTTTTCTGGGGTCATTGCTACCCTTTTAGTATTTTGTTCTTTCATTCATCTATTCTTATCTGGATAAAATGACAAGGCAGAAAACTCACCACAAAAAAAAAAAAAAAAAAAGAACAAGAAGCAGTACAGAGGGCTAGGGACCTAATCAATATGGACATTAATAATATGTCAGATCTAGAATTCAGAATGACAATTATCAAGGTGCTAACTGGGCTCAAAAAAATATGGAATATACTAGAGAATCCCTTTCTGGAGAAATAAAATAACTAAAATCTAACCAAGTTGAAATTTAAAAAAGCTATTAATGAGGTGCCATAAAAAATGGAGGCTCTTACTGCTAGGATAAATGAGGCAGAACAGAGAATTAATGATACAGAAGACCAAATGATGGAGAATAAATAATCTGAGAGAAGGACAGGCAAACAACCACAGGACATGAGGGGAGAATTCGAGAGATAAGGGAGATACCATAAGATGAAACAATATCAGAATAATTGGGATCCCAGAAAAGGAAGAGAGAGAGAGAGAGTGCAGAAGGTATATTGGAGCAAATTATAGTAGAGAATTCCCCTACTTTGGCAAAGGGAACAAGCATCAAAATCTAGGAGGCACAGAAAATCCCCCTCAAAATCAATAAAAATAGGTCTACACCCTGTCATCTAATAGTAAAACTTACAAGTCTCAGTGACAAAGAGAAAATCCTGAAAGCAGCTCAGGACAAGAGGCCTGTAACATACAACAGTAGAAATATTAAGTTGGCAGCAGATCTATCCACAGACACCTGGCAGGACAGAAAGGACTGGCATGATATATTCAGAGCCCTAAAAAAGAAAAATATGCAGTCAAGAATACTATATCCAGCTAGGCTGTCATTGAACATAGAAGGAGAGAGAAAAACATTCCAGGACAAGCAAAAACTAAATGAGTTTGCAAACACCAAACCAACCCTACAGAAAAAATTGAAAGGGGTCCTCTAAGCAAAGAGAGAGCCTAAAAATAACAAACCAGAAAGGAACAGAGACAATATACAGTAACAGTCACCTTATAAGAAACACAATGGCATGAAATTAATATCTTTCAATAGTTACCCTGAGTGTAAATGGGATAAATGTCCCAATCAAAAGACAGAGGGTACCAGAATGGATAAAAAAAAAAAAAATAAACAAACAAAAAAAACAAGACCCATCCATATTCAGTCTGCAAAAAACTCATTTTATATCCAAAGACACCTCCAGATTTAAAGCGAGGGGTTGGAAAACCATTTACCATGCTAATGGACATAAAAAGAAAGCTGGGGTAGCAATCCTTATATCAGATAAATTAGACTTTAATCAAAGACTATAATAAGAGATGAGGAAGGACACAATATCATTCTTAAAGGGTCTGTCCAACAAGGAGATCTAACAATTTTAAATATCTAAGCCCCTAACATGGGAGCAGTCAATTATATAAACCAATTAATAGCAAAATCAAAGAAACACATTGACAATAATAAAATAATCACAGGCGACTTTAACACCCCCCTCACTGAAATGGACAGATCATCTAAGCAAAAGATCAACAAGGAAATAAAGGCTTTAAATGACACACTGGGGGATGCCTGGGTGGCTCAGTTGGTTAGGCGACTGCCTTCGGCTCGGGTCATGATCCCAGCATCCTGGGATTGAGTCCCACATTGGGCTCCTTGCTCGGCGGGGAGCCTGCTTCTCCCTCTGCCTCTGCCTGCCACTCTGTCTGCCTGTGCTCACTCACTCTCTCTCTCTAACAAATAAATTAAAAAAATTAAAAAAAAAATAAATGACACACTGGACCAGATGGACATCACAGATATATTCAGAACATTTCATCCCAAAGCAACAGAATACACATTTTTCTGTGGTGCACATGGAACATTCTCCAGAATAGATCACATCCTGGGTCACAAATCAGCTCTCAACCAGTACCAAAAGACTGGGATCATTCCCTGCATATTTTCAGACCACAATGCTTTGTAACTAGAACTCAATCACAAGAGGAAAGTTGGAAAGAACCCAAATACATGGAGGCTAAAGAGCATCCTACTAAAGAATGAATGGGTCAACCAGGAAATTAAAGAATAATTGAAAAAATTCATGGAAACAAATGAAAATGAAAACACAACTGTCCAAAATCTTTGGGACACAGCAAAGGTGGTCCTGAGAGGAAAGTATTTGGCAATACAAGCCTTTCTCAAGAAACAAGAAAGGTCTCAAGTATACAACCAGACCCTACACCTAAAGGAGCTGGAGAAAGAATAGCAAAGAAAGTCTAAACCCAGCAGGAGAAGAGAAATCATAAAGATCAAAGCAGAAATCAATGAAATAAAAAACAAAAAACAGTAGAACAGATCAACAAAACTAGGAGCTGGTTCTTTGAAAGAATGAATAAGATTGATAAACCCCTGGCCAGACTTCTCAAAAAGAAAAGAGAAAAAACCCAAATTAATAAAACCATGAATGAAAGAGGAGAGATCATAAGCAATACCAAAGAAATACAAACAATTATAAGAAAATATTATGAGGAACTCTACACCAGCAAATTTGACAATCTGGAAGAAATGGATGCATTCCTAGAGACATATGAACTACCAAAACTGAATCAGAAGAAATAGAAAACCTGAAAATCCCCATAACCAGTAAGGAGATTGAAGCAGTCATCAAAAATCTCCCAACAAACAGGAGCCCAGGGCCAGATGGCTTCCCAGGGGAATTCTACCAAACATTTAAAGAAGAATTATATTAGAAGAATTATATACCTATTTTCCTGAAACTGTCCCAAAAATAGAAAGGAAAGGAAAACTTCCAAACTTATTTTATGAGATCAGCATTACCCGGATCCCCAAACCAGACAAAGACCCCATCAAAAAGGAGAATTACAGACCAATATCCTTGATGAACATGGATGTAAAAATGCTCACCAAAATACTAGCCAATAGGAGCCAACAGTACATTAAAAGGATTATTCACCATGACCAGATGGGATTTATTCTTGGGCTGCAAGGTTGGTTCAACATCCAGAAATCAATCAGTGTGGGGGGTATAGCTCAGTGGTAGAGCATTTGACTGCAGAAATCAATCAGTGTGATACAATACATTAATAAAAGAAAGAACAAGAACCATATGATACTCTCAGTAGATGCTTTAAAAGCATTTGACAAAGTACAGCATCCCTTCCTGATCAAAACTCTTCAAAGTGTAGGGATAGAGGGCACATACCTCAATATCATAAAAGCCAACTATTAAAAACCCACAGTGAATATCATTCTCAATGGGGAAAAACTGAGAGCTTTTCTCCTAAGGTCAGGAACATGGCAGGGCTGTCCACTATCACCACTGCTATTCAACTAGTACTAGAAGTCCTAGCCTTAGCAATCAGACAACAAAAAGAAATAAAAGGCATCTGAATCGGCAAAGAAGAAGTCAAACTCTCACTCTTTGAAGATGATATGGCACTTTATGTGGAAAACCCAAAAGATGCCACTCCAAAACTGCTAGAACATATACAGGAATTTAGTAAAGTGTCAGGATATAAAATTAATGCACAGAAATCAGCTGCATTTCTATATACCAAGAGCAAGACAGAAGAGAAAGAAATTAAGGAGTTGATCCCATTTACAACTGCACCCAAAACCATAAGATACCTAGGAATAAACCTAACCAAAGAGGCAAAAAATCTGTACTCAGAAAACTATAAAGTACTCATGAAAGAAATTGAATTAGACACAAAGAAATGGAAAAACATTCCATGCTCATGGATTGAAAGAACAAATATTGTGAAAATGTCTATGCAACCTAAAGCAATCTACACATTTAATGCAATCCCTATCAAAATACCATTAACTTTTTTCGAGGAAATGGAACAAATAATCCTAAAATGTATATGGAACCAGAAAAGACCCCAAACAGAAGAATGTTGAAAAAGAAAATCAAAGTTGGTGGCATCACAATTCCAGACTTCAAGCTCTATTACAAAGCTTTAATCGTCAAGATGGCATGGTACTGGCAAAAAAACAGACAAATAGATCAATGGAACAGAATAGAGAGCCCAGAAATGGACCCTCAACTCTGTGGTCAACTAATCTTCGACAAAGCAGGAAAGAATGCCCAATGGGAAAAATATAGTCTCTTCAACAAATGATGTTGGGAGAATTAGACTGCTACATGGAGAAGACACATGAAAAAGTGTTCCACATCACTCAGCATCAAGGAAATACAAATCAAAACCACAGTGAGATACTCTCTCACCCCAGTCAGAATGGCTAAAATTAACAAGTCAGGAAATGACAGATGTTGGCAAGTATGCAGAGAAAGGGGAATCCTCCTATGCTGTTGGTGGGAATTCAAGCTGGTGCAGCCACTCTGGAAAACAGTATGGAGGTTCCTCAAAAAGTTAAAAATATAGGTACCCTATGACCCAGCCATCGCACTACTGGGTATTTACCCTAAATATACAAAGGTAGTGATCCAAAGGGGCACATGCACCTGAATGTTTATAGCAGCAATGTCCATCATAGCCAAACTATGGAAAGAACCTAGATGTGCATCAACAGAGGAATGATAATGAAGATGTGAGATATACATATATGTGTGTGTGTGTTTGTGTGTGTGTGTGTATACACACACACAGGAATACTATGCACCTATAAAAAGAGAAATCTTGCCATTCGTGATGATGTGGATAGAACTAGAGGGTATTATGCTAAGTGAAATAAGTCAATCAGTGAAAGACAATTATCATATGATCTCTCGTATTAAGCATCTTCTCTGATCACAATTTGATGAAACTAGAAATCAATTACAAAAAGAAAACTGGGGGAAAAATGTGGAGACTAAACAACACAATACTAAACAAACAGTGAGTCATTGGAGATATCAAAGAAGAATTAAAAAATACCTAGATACAAATGAAAACAGAAATACTATATAGCAAAATCTATGGGATGCAGCAAAAGCAGTTCTGAGAGGGGAGTTCATAGCAATACAGACTTAGAACAAGAAACAAGAACTATCTCAAATAAACTATTTAAATTTATACCTAAAGGAACTACAAAAAGAACAAATGAAGTCCAGAGTAATAGAAGAAAGGAAATAATAAAGATCAGAGTGGAAATAAATGAAACAGAGGCTTAAAAAAAAAAAAAACAAACAAAAAAATTAATGAAACTAGGAGTTGTTTCTTCAAAAAGATGAATTTGACAAATCTTTAGCCAGACTAACAAAGAAAAAGCGAGCGGGCTCAAATAAACAAAATCAGTAATGAAAGAGACATTACAAGTGAGCCAAAAAAATACAGAGGATCATAAAAGATACTGCAAACACTTATCTGCCAACAAATTGGACAATCTAGAAGAAATGGACAAATACATAGAAACACACAATATTTTAAGACTGAATCATGAAGAAAATCTACTTGAATAGACTGATTACTGGTAAGGAGATTGAAATTGTAATCAAAAATCTCCCAGCAGGGGTACCTAGGTGGCTCAGTTCATTAAGTGTCTGCCTTTGGCTCAGGTCATGATCCCAGGTATCTGGGATGGAGCCCCGCTTTGGGCTCCTTGCTCAGAGGGAAGCTTGCTATTCCCTCTCCCACTCCCCCTGTTTGTGTTCCCTCTCTCCTTGCATTTCTCTCTGTCAAATACATAAATAAAATCTTAAAAAAAAAATCTCCCAACAAACAAAAGTCTAGGACCAGGCAGCTGCACTGGTGTGTTCTACCAAACATTCAAAGAAAATTTAATAACTATCTTTCTCACTCTTCCCCAAAATTGAAGTAACCCCTTTCCTTTTTTAAATAAAAATTTTATTTATTTGACAGATTCAGAAAAAGCATTTGACAAATTTGACAAAATTCAATATCTGTCTATGGTAATAACTCTTATACCTACTTTGTTAAGAGGTAAACATAATAAGGCTATATATGACAAATCCAAAGCTAACCTCATATGGTGATTTTTTCCTCTAAAACCAGGAACAGCAAAAGGATACCGACTCTTACCACTTTACTCAACATAATATTGGAAGTCCTAATGACAAGGAATTAAGCAATAAAATGAAATAAAAGACATCCAAATGGGAAAGAAAGAAGTAAACTGTCACTATTTACAAATGACATGATACTTTATATAGAAAACCCTAAAGAGCCACCAAAAAGCTACTAAAATAAATGAATTCAGTAAAGGCAAGGGATACACCTACACAATCTACAGAACCCAGTGGCATTTCTATACACTAGAAAGTGAACTATCAGAAAGAGAAATTAAGAAAATCATCCATCCCATTTATGATTGTATCAAAAGAAATTAAATACCTAGGAATAAATTTAACCAAAGAGGTGAAAAGACCTCCACACTGAAGACTACAGGATATGGAAGAAGGAAATTGAAAAAGACACAAATAAATGGAAAGACATTCTATGCACAGGGCTGGAAGACTTGATATTATTAAGATGTTTATACTATCCAAAATAATCTACAGATTTGTCTCTATCAAAATTCCAACAGCATTTTTCAGAGAAATAGAACCAATAATTCAAAAATTTGTATGGAACCACAGAAGACCTCAAATAGACAAAACAATATTGAAAAAGAACAAAGTTGGAAGTATCACATTCCCTGACTTCAAACTTTGCAAAGCTACAGCATTCAAAACAGTATAGTATTGGCATAATAACATAAACACAAATAAGTTAACAGAATTGAGAGCCCAGATAAACCCACACATACATGGACAATTAATTTATGATGAAGGACCCAGGAACATACAGAGAAAGGACAGTCTTTTTTAAAAAATGGTGTTGAGAAAACTGGAAAGTCACCTGCGAAAGAGTAAAACTAGATACCACACACAAAAATGATCTAAAAAATGAATAAAAGTCATGAATATAAGACCAGAAACCATGGAATTCCTAGAAGAAAACAGAGGTAGTAAATTTTTTGACATTGATCTTAGCAATATTTTTGTGAATCTAACTCCAAAGACAAGAGAAACCAAAGCAAAATAAATAAATGGGACTACATCAAACTAAAAAGCTTCTGCACAGTGAAGGAAACCATTATCAAGACAAAAAGGGAATCAACTGAATGTGAGGAGATATTTGCAAATCACATATCTGACAAGTGGTTAAGATCCAAAATATATAAAGAAATCATACAACTTAACAAAAAAACCCAAACAACGTGATTAAAAAATGGGCAGAGGAAGTGAATAGACATCTTTCCAAAAAAGACATACAGCAGGCAAACAGACACATGAAAAGATGTTCAACAACACAAATTACTAGGGGAATGCAAAATTATGAGATATCACTTTACACCAGTTTGACTGCCTATCATCCAAAAAAAAAAAAAAAGATAAAAAAAAAGTGTTGGAGAGGATGTGATAAAAAGGGAACCTTTATACACTGTTGGTGGGAATGTAAGATTTTTAAAAATTTTTTTGACAGAGAAAGAGACACTGAGAGAGGGAACACAAGCAGGGGCAGTGGGAGAGAGAGAAGTAGGTCTCCGTTGAGTGGGGAGCTGGATGTGGGGCCCAATGAGGGGCCCAATTCCAGGACCCTGGGATCATGACCTGTGCAAAAGGCAAACACTTAACTGCTGAGTCACCCAGGCACCCCTGTTGGTGGGAATGTAAAGTGTTTGTAGACACTATGGAAAAAAGTATGGAGATACTTCAAAAAGTTAAGAAAAACCTATCACAGTCTAGCTTTTCCACTTCTGGATATTTATCCAAATAATATGAGACACTAATTTGAAAATATATATGCATCTCAATATTGATGGCAGCATTATTTACAATAGCCAAAATATGAAAACAATCCAAGTGTCCATCAGTGGATAAATGCATAAAGACGTGGTATACACCCCCACACAACCACATACTGCACCCCCTTACACACACATGAACATTACTCCACTATAAAAAGAATGAAATCTTGCTATATGCAACACTAGGATAGACCTTGAGGGTACTGTGTTAAGTGATATAAGTCAGAGGAGATAGACAAAAACAGTATTTCATTCATATGTGGAATCTAAAAGAAACATAAACAAAAACAAGAAAAATGAACAAACCAAACAAAACCAAACTCATAGACACAAAAAACAGATTGGTAGTTACCTGAAGGGAAGTGAGGTTTGAGGTGGGGGAAACGGGTAAAGAAGGTCAAATGTATGGAAATAAATGGTAACTTGACTTTGGGTTGTGATCACTTTGTAATGGATACAGAGGATTATAATGTTATACATTTGAAACTTATATAAGGTTAGAGGCCAATTTTATCTCAATTAAAAGAAAGAATCTCCATAATATATGTCATTTTGTCAGACATTCCCATTAAAAAAGTCATTGGGAGATGATGTGTGTGGTAGGCTGAATAATGTCCTCCTTTCCTTCAAAGATGTCCACAGTCTAACCCCCAGAAACTCTAAGTATATTACTTCATATGGTAAAGGGGGCTTTTCAGATGTGGTTAAGGGTATGGACCTTGAGATGGGGAGAGTATCCTGGATTATCCTGGTGAGACCAATTGAATCATATAAGTCCTCGAAAGTGTAGAATCTTTCAGGGCTGTAAACAGAGAAAGGGAGATGTGGCTGTGGAGGAAGGGTTGGAGAGATGATGCATTGCTGGTTTTGAACAACGGGGATGAGAGTTATAAGACAAGGAATATTAATGGCCAAGAAGCTGACAAAGACAAGGAAACAGATTATCCTCTATAACACATCTTCCTTATACCTCAACTCTTGGCCTCTGACCAAGGTTCTGAAAATCAAAATCTATACATTAAATATTTCAACTGTGGCTGGGTCCTTAAAGTAGTCCATAAGTCATTTCCAAGTTCCTCTAAGTTTTATCTTCCATTCTCCACACTGGTTTGTCAAATCTTATCAGTTTCCTTATAATAGATACTCTCGATTTTGTCTGCCTAGCATCCGTTCCTCCATTTTCTGAGAACATTACATTGATCTTCAATTAGAAAACTACTTTCCTTCCATGTTTAGACAATGTCATTGGTTTTGCTCTGAGTCATTGAGTTTCACAGATGGGCACATGATCCAGGGTTGGCCAATAAATACATTCCATAGCATTGTCAGTGACTGAGTTCAGGAAGAAGCCATAACCCAAGCTGTCCTGATGAAAAGTCAACCCTAATAATTTTGCTAAAACTACTAAAAAGATTTACTTACACTTTCTGCTATAGTTGTTAGTCTGATACAAAATAAACCTAGAGACTTTGTCATTCGCACAGAAAATCAGCCTGAAAATGTAGCCAGTACGAAGAGGAAGTTGAAACAAGAAGTGGAGAAAGAGAGATCTCTGCTAACATCTTTTTGGCCTATTGAGCCAGATGTGATTAAGTCATATCAACTTTGTAATTTCCAGTTAAGTTAGCCATGCATATCTTTTTTCTTCTTTAAACTACTTTGAATTTGCTTTCTCTCACTTATTGCTGAGAGTTAAAAAGAATCCTGAAATATCAAAGCATACCAACTACATAGAATTTGATTCAAGAATCAGAGCCACAATGAGTACTATACACTAAAGGATTATACCTTTATGCAATTGTTGGATGTGGGGTGGAATTCTATGGAAGGTTTTACTTCTGAGTCTGGTAAGAGTCTAAAGCCACTATGCTCGAGTCAGTAATTGGAAGTAAAGCTGGATAGGAAAAAGTGGAAGGTAGCAATGACAAACTGTTAAGTCCTGAGCAAAAACTGGAGCCAATATCTGTCTCTCACCATCACTCACAGTGATAAGATGGTAATCTGCAGGAAATGATAACCTTCACCAGAGAGTTACACATGTACTTCTCTGAGGTCTTGGAGAAATCGAAGGAAGAGAGGTGAGATCCAGTAAGAGAAGGAGTTACAGGCTGGCTGCTGTCCAACTAAGGTAAAGTAGCAAATGAATTATAGTGTATACAAGCTGCAACAGGAGCCTCATGTCTGACACCAAGGTTCAGAGCACAATAGCAGCTACTTACTTTTCACTTTTCAAATATCACATAAATTTCTCTTGAAGCTGACTGTAAAACCTTAAAGTAATTATAGAAATTTACTTCCAGCTTAGTTAGCCTGACACTGTAACAAATCCAAATCCACTACACCAACTGTTCTTTCACTATCTGTAGCAAAATTGATCATTTAAAGAGTAAAGAGAAGACATTAGACAGGAACTGACAAAATGTCCTGTCACCACATCTATACGGGTACCTGTATGCAAATCCATCCATTATATCTTCCTTCATATTTCCTGCTTTTTATTCTTTAACTTGTACTCTGGATTCCATTTATTTTTAGCTACTTTGGGACCTCACCACATTCTTTTTCATCTCTTTCCAAAGGATTCTCTTCATCTAATGTAATTACATACTGTGGAAAGCCGTCCATGGAATGCTACTTCAGGTCTAACAATTGTATAAAGGGACACTTAAAAATAGAGAATCTAGAAATGGACCCTCAACTCTATGGTCAACTAATCTTCAATAAAGCAGGAAAGAATATCCAGTGGAAAAAAGACAGTCTCTTAAACAAATGGTGTTGGGAAAATTGGACAGCCACATGCAGAAGAATGAACCTGGACCACTTTCTTATATCATACACAAAAATGAATTCAAAATGGATGGAAGACCTAAATGTGAGACAGGAATCCATCAAAATCCTAAAGGAGAACACAGGAAGCAACCTCTCTGAATTTGGCCACAGCAACTTCTTGCTAGAAACATCTCCAGAGGCAATGGAAACAAAAGCAAAAATTAACTATTGGGACTTCATTGGGATAAAAAGCTTTCTGACAGCAAAAGAAACAATCAACTAAACTAAAAGGCAACCTATGGAATGAGAGAAGATATATGCAAATGACATATCAGGTAAAGGGGTAGTATTCAATATCTATAAAGAACTTACCAGACTCAACACCCAAAAATCCAAATAATCCAGTCAAGAAATGGGCGGAAGACATGAACGGATATTTTTCCAAAGAAGACATACAAATGGCTAACAGACACGTGAAAAAATGTTCAACATCACTTGGCGTCAGGGCAATACAAATCAAAACCACAAAGAGATACCACCTCATGTCATTCAGAATGGCTAAAATGAACAAACTAGAAAACAACAGATGTCAGGGAGGATGCCGAGAAAGGAAAACCCTCGGTGGGAATGGAAGCTGGAAGAGCCACTCTGGAAAACAGTAAGGAGGTTCCTCAAAAAGTTAAAAATAGAATTATTCTATGACTCAGCAATTATACTACTAGGCATTTATCCAAAAAAATATAAAAATAGTGATTTGAAGGTGCACATGTACCCCAATGTTTATAGCAGCAATGTCCATATTAACCAAATATGTAAAGAGCCCAGATGTTCATCGACAGATGAATGGATAAACAAGTTAATTACATATATAAATAAAACAGAATATTAACTCAGCCATCAAAAAGAGTGAAATCTTAGCAATTATGCAAAATCAATAATGAGAATGTAGATATGTATATATATATGCATATATGAGAATGTAGATATGTATCTACATTCTCAATATATCAATATAATATATATATTATATATACATATATATAAAAAACACAAACACATGAGATATGGTCAACATTATAAATAATAAAAACCTACAAATACACATGTATTATGTGTATTTGGATTTGTGTATCTGCTGCTCACAACACACTGTTTTACTGCTTTGTGTGAATGTGGTTATTTTATATTGGATGGAGCCCCTGAGTTTTCTGTAGAACAATTTGAAAAGTATTACTTTGTAAATATTAAGTTTTTATTTTCTTAAAAAGTAAGTCATTAGAGGAATAATTTTATTGCTGAAATTTTCTGGCCTGGAAAAATGATAAGTTCTTACCAAATTTCCTTGGGACATGTATTTCACCAGCTTAGGTGAAATTTAGAGCTAACAGGGCATAATGCATTCATGGAACTCTAGTTTTTATTAAATTGTCTTTATATATTTAAATTGCTTAGGGATATGACTTTTTTTAACATTGGCTAAAAATATGAAGAAACCAAATTAAATTTTTACTAAGTATTTCTTTTTATTTCTTAAAATAAATATTTGTACATTGTTAAGTTTTTCCTAGTATGGTTATTAAAAATGATGTTGTTAGTAAAGTGATTTTATATAAAAATATCTTCTACCTTTTCCTTAGTGATCATTCTAATTTCTCATGAAAATTAATATTATTTTTATGAATATGTGAATTTATATTATCTAATATATGTAAATATATTATTTATATGGAATTTATGTGGAATATTAATTTTATATTCTTGAATATAATTCTTTTGTTGCAAACATAAAAATATATCTTTTATTTATTAACCATCAAACCACATCTTTTAGCATACAAGTGAAATGGAAAATGAAGTCCCTTTGATTCATTATATGCACATAACTTGCTGATCAAATATTTGAATCTATTATACTTATTGATTTCACTTTTCCTTGAATATACTTATGATAGATTTTTTAAATACAAGCAAGTAAATTAAAAATAGTGAATGCAAAAGGTATACTCTGGAAAAATTTTCATTTTTCTTTCAGGCTATGTCTGCTCAGAGAAGTTTGTGGTAATTGCATCAATTCCTAATATTCATGTTAATTTGTGGTCTGTGGGGGCTTATAAGATTGTTAGCCAAGTCTACACATTGCCTCTGAAAAACACCGTGGGATAGGAAATCTCTTGTTCTTGATTTTACAGAATATTGCCATTGAATCATATGTTTTAGGATTTTCAATGGTCATAAGAATTGTTAAAATTATTTTTATAATTTACTTCTGAATAAATGAGTTTGTGTAACTGTTTTTTTCTGTCATATACCTTATTTATTTTAAAAAAAATACTAGTGAATGCCTTTGGAATATGCATGCTGACTTGAAGTAAGAAGACTGCATCTTTGAATAAGTACTTTCTTGTTAAAATTTCAAATTAAAAGTTACACACTATATGTTACCCTCCAAGAGAAAAAATGTAACCCACCCATTTGATGCAGCTATTTCTTGAAAAGTGCCAGGTGGTTGGTGAAGCAGTGCTTGCCAAGTGAATCTGGTTGCCTCTGTTCCGGGTACTGAATTCTATGCACTTGGGATTCCCATTTCCCTAGTTCTTTCACAGTCAGTGTAAGATCAGCTCTGTTGTAACCTCTGTTTCCATAATAAACATTTACCATTAACTCAGAAACGTTACCTGAACAGGATGCAACATAATTCCATGGAGCTTAGGTCCAAAGAGTTGTATCATCAAATTCTGGACTTCTGAATCCCAGCTCCATTCACAATGTAACTACATTAATATCTGTATCCTTTTCCATAGTCAGGATTTATGTATACCAAAGGAGTGTGTCCTCATCATATGCTTTAGTAACACAAATTTTGATAGCAAATTTCCACTCATCCTGGCTTTTTCCCTTTTCTCTGACTAGGTTTGCTTTTCTTTCAACCTGAAGAAAATAATAGTGGTCCAACAGTAGCGGGATGATTACATGAGGACTGCTGGTGCAGTTAAGGCTGCCAGGTCAGGGCTGACTAGAGTCTCAGAACCATATCTGTAATGTCTGTGACATGGTCTATGTATATAATTTCAGAGGGCATTCTTAGAAAGTTAATCAACACATCTAGGCCTTACATTTCTAATCTATTATTAGATAATGGGAAATAAACTGCATTTTGGAAAACTGTAAAATTCAATTGAAATAATTTATGTGAAATTATTTTGGAAATCTTGAGAGCAAAATGATGCCAGTGATAATATCAGATGATCTGGGGATTAGAACACTATTAAGTAATAATAAAAAAGAATTTTAATGCCTTTGAGTTAGAAATGCACTCTATCTCTTACCAAGTAACTAGATTGTCATCTATCTATAATGTCTAATGCATTTATATTACCTGCTTGCCTGCTGAAAGCATTTGAATTAACATTGCCTGATGCAAGCTTTAAAACTGAGTTATAATTATGATCTAGAACTTAAGATACATTTTCTAAATAGTAAGCTTACAGTTTATGCAAATTATTTCTATGTAACCGGAAGTTCTATTATGAGACTCTAAACTATTTAATGTTTCATATAATGGTAAATGCTCGATTTTATCTTGTGTTTGCCACGAAAAGTCACTAAAGATAAGAAAGATAATAATATATAAGATTTAAGTTCCATAATGACCTTGAGAAATAATTCTAATCATTCCTTTAATATGTAGAAATTTCAGTTTAATAAAATTTTCATAAGAGAGTTTTGTTCCTTGGCAACAAGTATTTGTAAAACCTACGATATGAACTATGGTATTTACAGAATATTTTGTGCTTGATGTGGTATCTTGGGATCAAAAATATTTGAAAGTTGCTCTTTGAGACTGTCTTTTTACTATAAGAAAGCAGTAAATAAGCTCTGTACAACCCAAAATTTCAAAGCTGTTTGGAGGGAAAGAAATCTGGTGCTGTCTGAAGTATTTTTTTTAAATATACATTTATTTGAACATATAATTAAATTCCTATACAGGTAAATTTTTACAATTTGTGTTTTGAATGAATATAGGAAAGGAAAAATTGAATTTTATATCTCTATGTGGAGTTATTGCACCAGAATAAACTTTGTTCTATTGATTTGATTTGTACACATCTACTATCAGAGACTGCTATTTAAATCATATTTGATGGAGGAGGAGTCAAGATGGCGGAGAAGTAGCAGGCTGAGACGACATCGGGTAGCAGGAGATCAGCTAGATAGCTTATCTAACCATTGTGAACACCTACAAATCCAACGGGAAATCAAAGAGAAGAAGAGCAACAATCCCAGAAACAGAAAATCGATCACTTTCTGAAAGGTAGGACCTGCGGAGAAGTGAATCCAAAACGACGGGAAGATAGACCCCGGGGGGAGGGGCCGGCACCCGGCAAGCGGCGGAGCGACGGAGCACAAAATCGGGACTTTTAAAAGTCGGCTCCACTGGGAGACATCGCTCCAGAGGCTAAACTGGGGGGAAACCCAGGCGGGGTCAGCATAACCCCAGGACCCGCGGGGTCACAGAAGGACTGGGGGTGTCTGAGTGCCGCAGAGCTCGCAGGTATTAGAGCGGGGAAGCCGGCTATAGCGACAAAGCCGAGGAGTGAGCTCTAAGCCCGGGGTTACCTTGTGCCGGTCGCAGGCTGGGTGGGCTCGGAGCGCGGCCGGAGGCCACAGAGACAAAAGCGACCCGGCGCTTTTCTCCAGCTCCAACAATTGACTGCTTTCCTCGAGGCGCGACCGCAAGCCAGGGAGGCGGGACTGTTGGGCGCTTTGCTCTGAGAGCGCACTGAGGAGCGGAACCCCAAGCTCTCGGCTCCTCCGGGCCGAGAGATTGGGAGGCCGCCATCTTCATTCCCGTCCTCTGGAACTCTACGGAAAGCGCTCAGGGAACAAAAGCTCCCGAAAGCAAACCCGAGCGGATTCCTTAGCCCGGCCCCTGGCAAGGGCGGTGCAATTCCGCCTGCGGCAAGGACACTTGAAAATCACTACAACAGGCCCCTCCCCCAGAAGATCAACAAGAAACCGATCCAAAACCAACTTCAGTCACCAAGAACAGCGGAATTCCACAGCAGGAGAAAGCAAATCCTACCTGGACAAAATGACAAGGCGGAAAAACTCACCTCAAAAAAAAAGAACAAGAGGCCGTACCGAAGGCTGGAGACCTAATCAATACAGACATAGGTAGCATGACAGATCTAGAGTTCAGAATGACAATTCTCAAGGCTCTAGCCGGGCTCGAAAAAGGCATAGAAGATATTAGAGAAACCCTCTCCGGAGAGATAAAAGCCCTTTCTGGAGAAATAAAAGAACTAAAATCTAACCAAGTTGAAATCAAAAAAGCTATTCATGAGGTGCAATCAAAAATGGAAGCTCTCACTGCCAGGATAAATGAGGCAGAAGAAAGAATTAGTGACATAGAAGACCAAATGACAGAGAATAAAGAAGCTGAGCAAAAGAGAGACAAACAACTACTGGAACACGAGGAGAGGATTCAAGAGATAAGTGACACCATAAGACGACACAACATTAGAATAATTGGGATTCCAGAAGAAGAAGAAAGAGAGAGGGGAGCAGAAGGTATATTGGAGACAATTATTGGAGAGAATTTCCCTAATATGGCAAAGGGAACAAACATCAAAATCCAGGAGATGCTAAGAACGCCCCTCAAAATCAATAAAAATAGGTCCACACCTCGTCACCTGATAGTAAAATTTACAAGTCTTAGCGACAAAGAGAAAATCCTGAAAGCAGCCCGGGAAAAGAAGTCTGTAACATACAAGGGTAAAAACATTAGATTGGCAGCGGACCTATCCACAGAGACCTGGCAGGCCAGAAAGAACTGGCATGACATATTCAGAGCACTAAACGAGAAAAACATGCAGCCAAGAATACTATATCCGGCTAGGCTATCATTGAAAATAGAAGGAGAGATAAAGAGCTTCCAGGACAAACAAAAGCTGAAAGAATTTGCAAACACCAAACCAGCTCTACAGGAAATATTGAAAGGGGTCCTCTAAGCAAAGAGAGACCCTAAAAGTAGTAGACCAGAAAGAAGCAGAAACAATATACAGTAACAATCACCTTACAGGCAATACAATGGCACTAAATTCATATCTCTCAATAGTTACCCTGAATGTTAATGGGCTAAATGCCCCAACCAAAAGACACAGGGTATCAGAATGGATAAAAAAACAAAACCCATCAATATGCTGCCTACAAGAAACTCATTTTAGATCCGAAGACACCTCCAGATTTAAAGTGAGGGGGTGGAAAACAATCTACCATGCTAATGGACATCAGAAGAAAGCTGGGGTGGCAATCCTTATATCAGATCAATTAGATTTTAAGCCAAAGACTATAATAAGAGATGAGGAAGGACACTATATCATACTCAAAGGGTCTGTCCAACAAGAAGATCTAACAATCTTAAATATCTATGCCCCTAACATGGGAGCAGCCAACTACATAAACCAATTAATAACAAAATCAAAGAAATACATCGACAGTAATACAATAATAGCAGGGGACTTTAACACTCCCCTCACTGAAATGGACAGATCATCTAAGCAAAAGATCAACAAGGAAATAAAGGCCTTAAATGACACACTGGACCAGATGGACATCACAGATATATTCAGAACATTCCATCCCAAAGCAACAGAATATACATTCTTCTCTAGTGCACATGGAACATTCTCCAGAATAGACCACATCCTGGGTCATAAATCAGGTCTCAATCGGTACCAAAAGATCGAGATCATTCCCTGCATATTTTCAGACCACAATGCTCTGAAGCTCGAACTCAATCACAAGAGGAAATTTGGAAAGAACGCAAATACATGGAGACTAAACAGCATCCTTCTAAAAAAGGAATGGGTCAACCAGGAAATTAAAGAAGAATTGAAAAAATTCATGGAAACAAATGATAATGAAAACACAACAGTTCAAAATCTGTGGGATACAACAAAGGCAGTCCTGAGAGGAAAATATATAGCAGTGCAAGCTTTTCTCAAGAAACAAGAAAGGTCTCAAATACACAACCTAACCCTACACCTAAAGGAGCTGGAGAGAGAACAACAAAGAAAGCCTAAACCCAGCAGGAGAAGAGAAATCATAAAGATCAGAGCAGAAATCAATGAAATAGAAACTAAAAAAACAATAGAACAAATCAACAAAACTAGGAGCTGGTTCTTTGAAAGAATTAATAAGATTGATAAGCCCCTGGCCAGACTTATCAAAAAGAAAAGAGAAAGGACGCAAATAAATAAAATCATGAATGAAAGAGGAGAGATAAATCATATTTGATTATTAATAAAACTAGATTGCTTTCCTCATGCTCTTTCTTCATAACACATTTTCTCTAGGTATCTACTCTCATTTTATTTTGGTCTTGGATGAAACCATGTGAACATGCTTAAATTGTACAAAATGACTATCTGGAAAAAATGAGAAGAGGCCTTACAAATGGAGTCAACACAAAAATCCTGGAATTAATAATGAAAACAGAAGCTTGGATCAGATAGGGTTGCAAGAGAGAAGTGTCATATAGCATGAGTCTGAAGCTATAGGATATAGGATTTAGTCCAGAAGCTATAGGATGGAGTCCCTTTTCGGAAGGGGAAGAGGGCAAGAGAATTTCCCCAGGGGCAGGGATATCAGAGAGGAATTTATGTGACTAACTGATGTGACTCTGCAGCATGGCAGGGAATCTTCAGGTCAGAGAACTCTGAAGGAAAAATCTACTGTTCGGACTATTTTTAAATGATTGGAGGGGGAAAAGTTTGGTACTATTGGGTATTTGAGTTAATGGGTCTTAGCACATAGTAAAGAAACAAACTAAGGTCCAATACACAGAGGTCAAATTTGGCTCATTTATTAGAATAAAACAGGAGAGAAACATTTGCTTGATGAAGGCATCTGTGTATATAAAATTACTGGGGGGGCGCCTGGGTGGCTCAGTGGGTTAAAGCCTCTGCCTTCGGCTCGGGTCATGATCCCAGGGTCCTGGAATCGAGCCCCGCATCGGGCTCTCTGCTCAGCGGGGAGCCTGCTTCCTTATCTCTCTCTGCCTGCCTCTCTGCCTACTTGTGATCTCTCTCTCTGTCAAATAAAATAAAATCTTAAAAAAAAAAAAAAAAGTACTGGGTACTTTTGGGTTGAGAAGGCTGAGAATACTTTAAAATGTTCCCTTCTTAAAAAATAAAATAAAATATTCTTTCTTGCATCAAAGTCATAATCACTTTTTATTTAAATACACACACATAGTAGCGCCTAGGTGGCAGACTAGGTTAAGCTACTGACTCTTGGTTTCAGCTCAGATCTTGATCTCAGGGTCATGTGATCAAGCTGTGGGTTGGGCTCTGTGCCCAGTGTGGAGTCTACTAAAGTTTCTCTCTCCCTCTCCCTCTGCCTCTGCCCTTCCCACGTGCATGCATGCATGTGCATGCTTTCTCTTTAAAATAAATCTTTAAGAAATGAATAAATAGATACTCACCTTTGAAATCGAGAAAGAGAAGTCAACGTCTGAGACAGAAGACCCAAGGTAATAAATGGGGATACATGGTACATAACTTGGGACAAGCTAGGAATACAGAGTCTTCAGGCCTGAGGTCTTGAAACATATGTAGGTCAGGGCCTTAAGCCAAGAACCAAGGACAGGTGTGGACTCCCATCTTGGAGCAGAGAGGAAGAGTCCACTGAATAGGGCCGAAGAAACCTCTTTCCACTGCCCAGATAGATACCAGAAATGAGCTACCAACTCTGGTAAGAGTGGAAGTAGATTTACTTCTATGACACCATTACATCCACAATTGAATTTGGAGAGCCAAGTAAATGAATCAGGTCCCAGCTTCCTTCAGGTCATGATAAGGGCAATTGCTATTTTGAATGTTTCCTATGATATGTGTGTGCATGCACACAGTAATATTTCTTCATCTTTGCTTTATTAATTTATAAGTGTTCTTCAGTGGGAAATATAGGAGGCCTATATTATTTATATTGCCTGTCATAAATTTTACATCATTCCCCCCTCTACTCAATTTTGCATTTTGCTACTTCAGGTAGAAGGCGGTCTACCCTCTTACTTCTATCATCCTTCTCAATGTAGCCTCCTTACATTTTTCCTAGACAGTAAGAATTCTTAAAATTATTCTTATCTTCATTTCTCATGCTATGAGAGATTCTTGTCACTTAAGGCTAACACTGCCACACCTGTCACTACAAGCTTTCTGTTTGAAGATACTGACCTAGGCCTCCAATTGATCAGCTAGCCATAGCTCAAATTCTGTGTTCTACAGCAACAAAAGTGTCTTCAAGTAAAACATTCCTTACATTCCTCATAGGCTATCCTTATTTATAATTCTCACACATCTAAAATTGTAGAATTATCCTTGGAGTACAGAATCTCTATTTATCCAAAGGGCCCATATTATTAACTTGGAAGTTGAATAGGAATCTGCTCACTGGGTTATTTCCTAAAATGTCCATGTTAGATATAGCATTTTCTAGAATTTAAGTGGTAACTAGCCCTAGCTTTCAGTAGTAATGCAGATTTTCCCTTATTTTTTCATCTCCATGCTCATTTATGTCATGTTACTAAGGATTGGGTGGGTGGGAGTTAGAAAGAAGGCAACACCTCTAACTATTTGATATCTTTATCTTGAATAGTTTAAATTCCATAAGCCTATATTTACCAAACTTACTAATAATGGAATTAATTGGAGCATATAAACTATTAAGTAGGAGAATGAATTTAAAACTATTAACTGCTTTCACCCTTTAAAGAAGGAACATTGTAAAAATCTTGTCCTTTTAGAAATACATTGAAGTTAACATTACTTCCTATATGTCCTTGTTTGCATAGTGAACATTCACTGACAATATTTTATAGAAAGGTCAAATTATTTAAATATTTGAGAATACTCTGTGATAACACATTGAAAATTACCTGTATGGTAGATACAGGTAGATAATATTGTTTTCCCTTCCTATGGGAGAATTACACCTCACTGTGTCATAGATGTCAGGCTTGACCATGTCACCTGCCAGGCCCTGCCTGGATGGAGGGTTATATAACACCTCCCATACCCCCACAGCAGACTTGGCCAAGTGACCTATTGTGGCTATTTTGAATACAAGTGACATAAATAGAAACTTGAAGAGCCAGCATAGAGTTCATCATTTCTTTTTTCCATCTGCCATGAGACTGGCAGTGTCCCAGCTAGAGGTTGCTTCGTCAGCTTTTGTCCTAAAGGGAAGACAATATGGAGTGGAACCATAGCCAACCTTAACCATGGGCAGGGTATGTGAGGAATAAACATGGTTTTTTTTTTTTTTTTTTGGCTTTGAGACTTCAGATCATTTATTAGCAACTAAGGCTAAGTTAAAAGATAAAATCCTCAAGAAGAGTTCCATCAGTTTGACTCTAAAAAGCAGGATATATGTGATGATTAAATACTGTGTCAGCTTGGCCAGGCTGTGGTGCCCAGCTGCCTGGTCAAACAGTATTCTGGATATTGTGAAAGTATCCTAAAGAAGTGTTTAACATCTACAATATGTTGACTTCAAATGAAGGAAATAGCCTTTGATGATGAGGTGGGACACATCCAATCAGTTGAAGGCTGTAAGGGCAAAAACTGAGGTTTCCTGGAGAAGGAATTATGACTCCATACTGAGACATAGTAATCCTGTCTGAATTTCTAGCCAGTCAACCTACTCTACAGATTTAGAATTTTCCCACCCTCACAATTATATGAGCCAATTTCTTAAACATTTTTACACATATCACACATTCTATTGGTTCTATTTCTCTGGAGAACCCTAACTGATCAATTTGGTATCCAAAATTGCACATTGTATTCAAAGCACTATTATAAATTGCCTCAAAAAAACACAGATGATAGATAGAGAAAACTATAATAAGGAAACATTGAGATAAACTCTGAGCAAATAGCTCAAGACATTAATTTAAATTTCTAAGCTCAAGATAGCATTTTTAATATTATAATTGCCCTTCCAGAGTATGAAGAAATACAGAAAACAATCTAATGGTTTATAATGTAAATCTGGTAGAAAAAGCCTGAAAAAAAAAAAAAAGCCTTCAATACTAAACTATAGATGGTTGTCAATTATGATAGTAAGTGAGAAAATTCTAAATAAGCCAACAGGCAATCATATCTAAACTTACAGCAAAATAATTTACATAGTAAGGTTAACTTATCATGTAAAAAAGCTTAAATATTAGGAAAATGTATTTTTTACCCTATCTTTTTTATTGTCAATGATATAGACAATTTTCACTTATCCTAGCATTTTATCCTTGTCCATACTGTGTCACTGGTTTTCCAACAGACTGGATGAATGAATGACATTTGTCAAGGATGTGAGTATGACTCCTTGCAGGGAGATTAGTATGCCTTAGTGCCATACAGAATCATCTGTCTCAAGGCAGGAAAACAAAAATTTATTTGGAAGACAACTGTACCAATTTGTTTTACATATGTATGTCTTAGTTTTCTGGGTGAATTCACTAATCTGATCTCTCCAGGAACCATGTTTATAGATTTCCAGAGAAAACAAATTTATCCCATCTGTAGACTCTTTTACACAGAGTAGTATAAATTATAAAACAATTTAAGTTCTCTTGTCTCCTAGATGTAAAATTGATGATGGGTGATTATATGAAATCGTGTTAATCTGGTCAATGTGCTAAATTAGTGGACTACACAATCCAATGGATAATTTCTTACTTTCAGGAATGAAAGGCAATTAATATTGCCACTGCTGATATTGATGATGACATCATGAAAATTACACTTAATATTTATTTAGAGCTTACTATGTGCCAGGCACTGCTCTGCATATATTAAAACCTTTAATTTTCAAAATGACTCTACTTATGGGGCAGGTCCTTTTGGTGGCTCCATTTTTAGATCCAAAGAAAATAAGGAGAGATGTCAGGTAATTTACCCATTATTTTATAGACCCAGTCTTCTATGTCCACTGATTTCTAGGTTGGATTTCTAGTGCTCTTTGAAGGAGGAACAAGAGGTGATGAAAATTATGAGATAGCCAAATAATGGTGAGGAATTTTTTCCCCTCACTTTTGAAGACCATGAGGGACGCCTGCCAGCAGAGCCAGCCAGGACCTGATCCGGATGTGTGGTGCCTGAGGTTTCCCAGAAAGGCAAACAGGACACAGCTGGAGGCCCAAGAGTGCTGGGTGACTTTGGTATGTGAGTGTGTGAGAAAGTAAGTGCAGGTCCTGAGGGTGGGGCAGGAAGACGGGTTACCATGCACTGGGCATTAAGAGTAGCTCAGAAAATGGCCAAATCGGTCCCAGCATTTGCATTTCCTGGAGGGAGCGTGATCTCGAGGGATTTTGGGAGCCTGCAGGAGAGGCCTGGGTTGAGAAACATCTGGGTGCCTCGGTGCTGAAGGCTCCTCCTCCCAGATTCCTCCTAAGCAGTTTGACTCACACCACCTGTCACACAATCCCATGCAATTGTATTATAAGCTCTATGACCTGATTGGAGACAAATAATTTAGCATTTTGAACCTTAGTTGTCCTGATCTGTGAGGTGGGAGTAATAATCATTGTGTCATAGTATAACTACAAATTCAATGACACTACCGACTAGAGACTCAAGACTTCAACAAATACCATGGATGTCGGTAAGGAATTGTGCAGGAAGTAAATAATAGATGTTTCATGATGAAAGTAATTTTCAGTCTCAAATGGAGGCACCAAGATGCCCAGAAGGTAATTTGAGGATAACACCTGAAGACACTCAGGAGATAAACTACCCACAGGTTTACTCCACATGATCCTGAGATCTAAACGGCTTTCCATTTTTATTTTTTGTCTGCTTGATTTAGTTATTTTCTTTAATAATAGCAGTAGGACTTATTTTTAGCTCAAAGCAAATAATGACAATAAAACAAATTATGCTGATTAATATAAAAGTATAACATAAGCAAGCATAAATTATATATGATAAAGATCTGCATTTTACATCAATATGTAAAACATTTATTAATATAATAACTTTCCAACATGGCTCTAACTTCTAATTCTGCCCCCGAGGAAATATTAGAGAATTTTTTTGGGCAAATTCAAATAAGGGTATTATTTTTCTTCTGACCTTGTGTTTACTTCTATGTTTTTTTATTTTGCGTTACATACTGATAATCTTGTGTAACATGGTGGTTATTTTAATTTGCTTTCCTCATCTGCATCAGGATAGCCTCCTCTTTTGATGAAGATTGATAAATTAAGGTAGATTAGTCCCAGAGTTTCTAGCAACCATTGTTGCAATGTCAGATTTTAGTTAGGCACAGACTGTTTAGTGCATTTCTAGAACTTGGGTCACCATGGTGGTACTTCACGAGGCTGCTATTAAGTCCTTCCAATATTAAAACCTAAAAAATAGTTATGCCTATTCTTTGTATATTTCATGTTGTTGCATAGCACATCTGCCACAGGGGTGTACTGTGCCCTATGGCAGGGTGGTAGGTGGGGTTACACCAACTGCCCTATAATTTTTGAACTCTAATATCAACTGCCAAGGGTATATAACCTAAAAAAAACCCCTCTGTTGTTCAGAAGTTACTACCTTAATCTAAGTTCCAGCTCAGCATTTTCAGAGCTCTCTTTTGGGACATTTCTGTCTTGTTCATTATCTCTGTATTGTCCTCAGACCTCTTTTTTTTTTTTTTTTTTTTTGTTCCCAGTTTACAAATTGCCGTATCTAATCTATTTAAATCTTTCACTGATTTTTTTTTTTTTTAATAGACTCCATGCCCAATGTGAGGCTTGAACTCATGACCCTAAGATTAAGAGCTGTATGTTCTACTGACTGACACTGCCAGGTGTCCCTCTTTCACTGAATTTTTAATTTCAAGAAATATAAAGCATTCAGTTTTAGATATTCTTTTGTAAAACTGCCTATTCATTTCCTTTGTATCAATTCCTTTTTTATCTACTAAATTTTGAAAGATTTATTTCATAGTCTCAGATTTTCTTTCAATTTAGTTTTTTGAGAGACACTAATCCTTTTATTTGTATATCTGGAGCATACCCATTAAGAAAGATTATTTCCCTTTCTGGGGTACCCCTCATTGAAAAATCATTATTTAAGAAAAAAACTTTTACATTTTTCTTTTTGCTGGGTTCCCTAATGCTTTCATTGATTCAGGGATTGTATTTATGTTAGTTTCTTAGTTTGGGAATTCCTGACCCGTAGTTAATCTAAATATGATCATTAAACCTGTTCTAAGGTTCAGGCTAGTACCTGCTCCTGCAACCCCAATCCAAGACTTTCTAAGTAAAGAAACATGTCCTTGTCATTCCCCTGGCCTTGTGAAGGGGCTGTTGATTTAGTTCTGTCAGTAAACAGGCAGACTTTTTAAGATTCTGGATTTATGCAGGATTCTTAGTCACAGCTCCTTAACTCAAATGGTTCCATGTCCTCCAATGAGTGTAACAACTTCATGAAATTGTTGGGCCTCTTCTAACTAAATTCCTCCCAAGTTGCTACAACATCATCTTGGTTTCCTTTTCATTTTTGGCAACCCTAACAACAAAAAATATATGACGATTTCAAAAAGAAAAGATTAAAGAGAGAATTTTTTCTGTTTTTTTTTAAACTCAAGTTACATATTTCTCTTTATTTTTATCATTGTCTTTACATTCTATCCAATATTTCTTTGTGTTAGAGGGCAAAGAAGACCATGTTAGTTTAATCTGCCATGTTGCTTGATCCAAAAGTCAGTGGGAATACTTTTAATGAGCAGAGGCTTTAACGTAATCAGCCAGGGATGGCCTTTTAATAAAGGTGGGTGGGGGTTCATACAGAAAACATAGAAACAAAAACCATATTAGAAATTCTCATTTTATTAAGCAAGGGATATCTCTGCATATACTCCATCCTAAGTCAGTCAGACGGGCACTAGTAGCCCTGTATTTCCCAGCCACAACCAAGATTACCTAAAAAAAAAATCCATAGGATGTCCTAATATCTTAAGAAACATAAGAGGTAAGGGTCAAGATAACAGTAGTTCCTTTTACCCATAACCCTGATTACCAGTGGGGTTTGGAAATTTTTAAGTGCTGGTTTTAAAGCTGGGGACTGAAACAATAAATGTCTGTGTAGACATGCCTTACATCTCCATGCAAGATCACATTTTATTTCTTTAATTTTTTTATATCTCATTTCTTTTTCTTCTCTGATGTCACTGATTAGCATATTCAGTACAATGCTGAATATAAGTAGTGCTGCTCTGCTTCAAGTTCTCCAACTATATCTCATTGTGTAGGGCAGGTGAAGCAGTTCAGCCGCAGTTTTAATTATGGAAAAGTCACTTACCAGTTGTGTGAACCTAGGCACTTAAGTCTGGAAAACGAAAAGATTCCTTCCCACAAGGGGTGATGAGATAAGTATGGATTGTTAAAGGAGCTGGAGTAAAGAGTGCTTAGTAGATCCAACCAAGAAGAATAAGAGAGCCCTTAGTTGTTTGAATGACCAGAGGGACTTGGGAGGGAGGTTGCATTAGTTTACTAGTATAAAATCATCACCCCAAAGCTTTGTACTTTAAAAGCAACCAATCAGTTATTATCTCACGGTTTCTGTGGATCAGAAATTTAGACAGGCATGTTATGGAGAGTTTATTTATTTCTGCTTCATTCACGTGTCTGGAGCCTTAGCTAGCCAGCTTGAAGGCTGGCAATAGCGGGAGGTAGGATGGGGAGAGGGATACAGTGGGTCCACTCTAGGTGTGGGGCTCTCCACAGGGCTCGCTAAGTGTTCTCAAAATATGGTGATTTGCTTCCCTTAGAGCAAGGGAAGAGAGGGAGGGAAGCAGGAGCTATCCTTCAAACCACTAGCTATACTGTCACTCAAAAGCCTCACAAGATACAGAGCATAACTTCTGCCACATTCAATTAATATTAGAGGAGTCACCCCAGCCTACATTCAAGAGAAAGGGAATATGCTTCACCTAATGTTGGGAGGAATATCAATGAGCCTATGGAAATATTTTTAACTATTTAAAATGGTCTCAGATAGGAATACAACAAGGATTTGTGAGTCTGTGTTCTATGCACTATGCAATAAAAAGCTCCCCTTGAGCTCTATAATGTATTTAGCAAAAACTGCATTCCTTAACATGTCCTTGGGGGTATCAATTCTATATGCAAAGATGTAACAAATCCTATCTAATAGTGGGTTCAGCCTCAGAGTTCGTCTAAGTTACAAGTGACTTACATGGTTGTCTTTCAGGATTTGTTATCAAATCCCAAGTATGACTCCCCATTGCTCAAAAGACCAATAGTCAAGAGTATTGCCTGAAAAGGAATATGAGCTTTATTCAGGAGGCCAGTCACCTAGACAGACGGTGAACTCTTGTCCAAAAGCCAATTCCACAGTTTTTGCTGTGCCAAGAAGGTTTTAAAGGGACATGGCATCACTGATCAGTGAGGGGTGTGGTGAACTGCACAATTTCCTGATTCTGTGTAGATTTGGTGGTCGCTATTTACAGCTTTCCATGCTTGAGGGCTGTGCAAGAGGTCTAATTCCTGCTGTGTGACATGCAAGGGCTTTCTATTCTCCTCCTAGAAAGAAATGTAAGAATTATAGATACACAAAGAGGGTTAGTAAATCAATCATGAACTCAGGAATACCTACTAAGGATTACCAAGCTAGTTATGAAGATCAAGGTGGCCTCAGATTCAGGTTTTGCTGCAATATCTAGCCTCATCTCTCGTTGCTGCTCACCTTATCCTCTGTAAGTAATCAAAACTTCATAGTCCAACAACAAACAAACTAAAACACGCTTTCCCTCCCTTGTTTGTGAATTTGCAAATGCTGTTATCTTTATATAGAATCTATCCTGACCTTTCTTCACCTAGTTAACTATGACTAATCCTTCATCTATTATACCAGATGTTAATTTTGTCTCATAACCCTTTCCTCTGTCTTAGGTCAGGTTCCTAGTAAACAACTCGAATGCAGACATTTGCGCATGGAAGTTTATTAGGGAATGCAGTCAGGATCAATATCTGAAAAGGCACGGAGAAACCAGATTGGGCACAAATTGCACTGGGATCCCATTTTGTCAGCGGCCTCTGAAAATCCTACTGAAATTTGTAATAGCCAGAGATTGATGCAAAAAGGCCAGATCTTGGTACCTTTTTATTCCATATTGAACTGAGGCAGGGAACGGGGTGTAAATTTGGGCAAGGAAGTTCCCTTTGACATTTGACATTTGACATTTGACATTCCCTTTGACATCTCAAAAATGGTCTCAGCTCTAACCCAATGTAGGGACCAAGGGCAGGCTGCCCCAAGATGGGCCACTTTGGCATGAATATTATTTTGAGCTAAAACAAACAGACAAACAAACAAACAAACAAAAAGCAAAAAAGAAAATGCAGGAAAAGCTCTCTCTCAGATACTCAGTTTACAATGGAAGGGAGAGCCTATACCAGGAAGAGACCATTAATATAGACTTCTCTTTGCCCAAGGAACTGATCTGCAAAACATCTCCTTTCACCTTCTTTCTAAAAGCCCTCCTCCCCTTCGTATGCTCAGACATTACCCCTCTCCTTAACTCATATAAGCCTCATGTTGCCTCATTATCTTTGGAATGTCATGTTTGTGGATTCCCCATATGCATATTAAATTTTATTTTCACCTGTTAATTTGTCTCATGTCAATTTGATTTTAAGTCCAAATAGGACTTTTTTTTTTAAGATTGATTTTATCTATCTATCTATCTATCTATCTATCTATTTGAGAGAGAGCACACATATGCCAGCAAACAGCAGGAAGGTAGAGAGGGAGGGAGAGGGACAGGGGAATAATTTTAAGCTGACTCTGTGCTGAGCAGGGAGCCCAACTTGAGGCTGGATCCCATGACCTGAGCCAAAACCAAGAGTCAGATGCTCAATCGACTGAGACACCCAGGTGCCCCTAGAAGGACCTTGAAGATCAGAGGAAGGTGCTCCTGATACCAACACTCCCAGAAGTTGGTGAACTGTCTTCTTGGTCTTGTGGGGTATGTCTGAGTGGGACACCACAGCATCCATTGCACCTTCCTGGCCTCTACCACTTTGGGTTACTTGTGCCTCTTTACAACAGTTTATATTTCCCCTTCACAAACTCTTACGCTATTTATAAATTCCTGGCTATTTCATGTCACTGTAAGATTTCAGAACCATTCCCAGCATCTACAGCAGACTCTTGTACATGAGGGTAAGTGGTAAATACTGCTTAAATAAAAGAGCGGATGAAGCTCTCTGTTGGAGCAGAGATTGAGAGGAAGAAGAGGATTTTTGCCAAGAAAGGTAGGACACATTAGGCAAAGGAAACAGCAAGTAGTCTCAGAGGCATGAAAGCAAGACATATTCAGAAAACTAGAGATTAAAATAGGTCAGTGGGGCTCAGATAAAATGAGAAATGAAGAAATGACAGACAGCAAGGCTGAAGAGTTGGGCAAGGGTCAGAACATGAATGGTCTTGTAAACTAGGTAAAAGGATTTCTATTTACCCTGTAAAATCTCCATTGAAAATAGCTTTTTGGAAAAGTGTCAGTAATCATATCTTCATAAATAACAAACTAGCACTTCTATTCCTTCTCTTTACCTATGTTTTTGCTCTATGCTATTAATATTCAGCACATGCACGTACAGAAGATCAGAGGTAGGGCAATGGATGTCAATCCAATACAACTACCCCATTTTAGTAGCAAGCATATATAATAATACACCTTTTTTTTTTTTTTCTCATGAACTTTAGTGGAGTTATTTGGGTCAGTTCACACTGACATGAACCTATTATTCCAACCAAATGTCAATGTGGTATTGGAATGCTAATTTATTTACACAGATCCATTTCAATGTCACCCTGAAACAAAAGCACTTCTATTACCATGCCAACAAAAGTTGTCAAAACAACCAGAAAAACAATAACAAAACCTCCAAACTGCTTCTGAATAAAAGTTACTTGGCAGATATTTATTTGGATCAGGTGTTAGAAATTTGTCGAGTGACTGGATGCCATTTGATCAGCAATGGCCTTAGGGATATTACATTCAAACATTCAAATTAAAAAATATTATTTAATAAACCAGTTGAATCTTATCCCCAGAGCATCTATTTGTATTAAAATAATCACTACATGCACATAAGATTTGCATAAAAATATGATCAAAATGACAGATCTTTGAGTAAATGCACAGCTTCCAGCAGGAATAAACCAAGTTCAAGAAATAGAATATATTGTGATTTCCTTGTTGAATTTAAAAATGCAACCTTAGTAACTGATTGAGAGCCAGGACATTTTAGGGCTACAGAGAACTAAGAATAGTTCAAACCAACCCTTATTTTAATGTGGAAAGTGAGGTCTATTTCTGAAATATAACATGTCTCATTCAAGGCTATGCAAGTTCCTAACAAATCCAGTAATGGGTTCTGAATTCTGAATCTGAATCCAATTGTCTTTACCTCTTTCCACATTGTTTCCTAGCCTGCATTTGTAAATAGTTAAGTGAATAAGGGCTCATTCCAAAGGGCAGGTTGCCATTTTTAGCAGGTTTCGTTTCCCTGCAACCTATTTTAAAATAAAATTATAGCAATTAGGCATTTCACACTCATGATGCAATCACCGAAGCAAAACTGCTAATCCACAGTTGACACAGGTCAATGTCAATTAGAATTACGCCCATTTTCAATATGACACATTTCATAGCGTGCCAAGTAGAAAGTAAATTGGTAATGCTAAGCATGCAAGTATGTTTTACAGACAGCTGATTTAATTTAATCAGGGTGCAGAAGCCATGAGACCTTTATTTAAATACAGAGATTTAAAATCCTCTTGCCTTCATTCCCCAAAGCTTCAAACTGCTCTGTAATGTTTGACTGTCATACTTTTAAAAATTATGCTTACTTAATCTAGGAATGAATAGCTTCCTCTGTCCCAAGTCAAATGCACCCGGTTCTAAAGGTCAGTAACTTTACTCTAATGTATGAAAAATGTTTAACTACAAATCAAACAGCTAGGACGTAAGTGAATGTGTTCGCTAATAAGTGTGAGTTATGGGAGATACCTGAAGTTAGCAGAAGCAATGGCCTTTAATTAGCAAAACAGCAGGTTTCTATATAATACTCATAGAACTTTGAGAGACTATGGATGTACGGGTGACACACTAGCTTTAAGAACATAAGATAAAGGTTGAGGCTGTTCCCTGGAGTATGCAGTGTTTTAACCAAACTACGTGTATAATGTCTGGTATTACTGATTATGTGCAGCACAAAACTGGTGTTATTCTCATGATGTGGTACAAGGTGTTATAAAAGGGCTGGTTTCTCATTAGTTTTCTAATGAAGGTTTTAGGAGAAAATTAAGTTCTGAAAAATTCAAGGTTTGCTTTCAGGTCCTTATGTGTGGGAATGTCTACCTAAATGTGTATGAAATGAATGACAATCTTTGAAAGTGAGTGGGTAAGATACAAATATATGAGTGCAACATCTGAATGAGGATAGCTATAGACCAAGTCACCAAACATTTTACATGAATGTGCACGGTCTGTTGGAGTCAAGCATTCATTTTATTGTGTTGGGAATAATTTGTGTAAACTCCTTAATTGGCGAGTAGCTTCCTAATTCCTCATGTAACCAAGACTCCTGATGAAATAAGCTATATTCTTTTATCTTCTATGTCATAACTCCATTGAAAAGGACCTGGAGACAGAAAAACAAGTTATTAAAGTAGAAACTACAGTGAAGGTAATAGTATATGATACATGGTAAAAGTGTATACTTTTTAATGTTCTTTAATGGACATTGAGTTTTGAGTAATTGTCTTTACTTCCTGGGAAACAGCTTGCAATAATGTTTGGTTTGTTAAATTCAAAGAAAATAAAAGCAAAGAACAAGGCTGACCTTTAAATGACATTTCTTAGGGAAGACTTTTGATAGTGTTTGTTCCTATTCACATCCAGTTACTTATTCAGCCTACTTATTCTTAGAACTAACACTTAGTATTTAGAATCTTTTATAATAATTGTAATAGAGCTTGGAAAGTCTTTTGATTAACCCAAGGCAAAAAAATGCAATTAAACCATTTGTTGTAATTTGAAGCCTTTCACTTTGTGGTGTGTGTGTGTGTGTGTGTGTGTGTGTGTGTGTGTTTCAAATATTGTCTCGGTTCTCTGTCCTATATGGTCATTATATTCTGAAATGTCATCACATGATTGGAACTGATACTTGTTTTGATTGATGCTGAGGAAAATGTGGTCACTGACACCTTAAGGACTTTTCTGTGTCCCCACTCTTTTATCCACTTAGTTAAAAAACATTTATTGGGTCCTACTAAATACTGGTATTAGGAGATGAAAATTCCCTAGTGAATAAGACAGATCTGGGGTGCCTGGGTGGCTCAGTTGGTTAAGGGACTGCCTTCGGCTCATGTCATGATCCCAGGGTCATGGGATCGAGTTCTGTGTTGGGCCCCGCATGGGGCTCCCTGCTTAGCAGGGGAGCCTGCTTCTCCCTCTTCCACTCTCCCTGCTTGTGCTCTTTCTCTCTGTCGAATACATAAATAAAATCTTAAAAAAAAAAAAAAAAAGATCCTGTTTCTACTCTTGGAATTAAGAGTCTAGTGGAGCTATAAAGAGAGATGTGAGCTCTATAATGTGGAAAATACTGGGTGTTATGAGGCAGCAGGGTGTGCTCTCTAAGTGAGACATCCTATCCTACAGAATAGGATGGATTTAGGCTGAGCAGCAAGACCTGAACGGCTTCAGATTATGAAGGGGTGAAAGGTGAGAGAGCACGGCCTGTTCTAATAATTAAAACACAACTCTGGCTAGAAGGCAGAGTGTAAAAGGGTAATGGTGAGAGAACTGGCTGGAGAGATGCAGGATTTCAGAGCCTGCTGTGGTATACTGAGAAGTTTAAACTCTTAAATAAGCAATGACATAACCAGATTTAAGTTTCAGGAAAAAATATTATTCTGGCTACAGTTTAGAAAGTGGATTCTAGGGGAGCAAGCCTGGAGATAGATAGAACAAGTAGGGAAGCTATTATAATAATCTCAGAGCAAAGAGGAGAGCAGCCCATTCGAAGGATATAGTTGGAGGAAAAGTGTGTACGCTTGGAAAAGAGAGCTGAGAAATAGAATAGATAGACCTTTGTGATTGATTAAAACTGAAGAATTATGTAACATCTAGATGAATTATTGTCAAGGGTTTCCTGTGACAGAGAGTTAAGAAATGAAGTAAAATTTGGGGGATCTGAGGTTTAAGAATTTTTTTTTTTAGATTTTATTTATTTATTTGTCAGAGAGATAGAACACAAGCAGGGAGAGTGGCAGGCAGATGGAGAAGCAGGTAGAAGGAGAAGCAGGCTCCCTGCCGAGCAGGGAGCCCAACACAGGACTCCATCCCAGGACCCTGGGATCATGGCTGAAGGCAGATGCTTAACCAACTGAGCCATCCAGGTGTCCCAAGAAAGTATTTCTGAGATAAAAGAAATTTAAGAATCCTGCCCAGATTACTGTCCCCAGGCACAAATTGATTAGACATATTGGGCTTATAATCAATGACCAAATTGCATTAGATTTTAACTAAGTCAATACAAACCAACCCTTGTATTTTGTATTCCAAAATCAAATGATTCTGACTCTACAGTCATTATTGTATTATAATAGTCATTAGTTCATAGTAACTCTAATTCCAGAGTGCTCATGAATCTGACAACAAATTGTACAGTCACTAGAATTTTATAGTAATAGGAAAAATATAATAACATGGTTATTCCACAGAATCTTGCCAAGTAAGAGTCCTTGAGCAGAGCTACATTAAGATGCACAAGATGGGACCAAAGAGAAATGGGATCCATGGTTTACACTGAACTTTTCTGACAGGCTTATTTCCCAAGGAGCTTCTCCCACTTCCAATATATACCGTATCACTTTTCACTTTGATGCTGATTTTTTCCTGCTGTGTCTGGACTAAAATGGCTCTACTTGCCAGTTCAGGTCTTACCCTGCATCTCTCTTACAACATTCTTCCATTTTAACCCATTCAGCTGACCAACCTGATAGGTCTACCAGAGCCCAGAGCTTGGATGGCTACATTTTGAGGGAAGCTATGGCCATCGGCTGGGATCCGTGCAGGTTACTTGCATGCCTCCAGTGGTCCCAACCTTTGATTATTTTGCCTCACTGAATTAAGTCACATATACATATTTTTAGCCTTACCTTGGAATTACTTTTCTAGGCTCCGTTTTTCCCACATCCAAGTCTTTACTTACGTTGTTTCTATTTTCTGAAATCTGTCAACTCTATGTGTTGACATGTTACTGGTATTTCAAGAGAAATCTCAATTGTGCCCTCTCCAAGTAAGTTTTCTTTATGTCCTCAATTAGGTTAATTAACTTTTAAGCAAATATCTACCATATGCACATATATTTTTGCTTTATATCCACATTGATGCATTTAATTCAGACTCAGGCATCAAAATTCATCAAGATATATTTAAGGGCATTCAAGGCATTTTTAGTGATAAACCTTGCATTTAAATTGTAACAGAGCTCTTCATTTAACCTCTTTTTTTTTTTTTTTTTTTGATGCATTGTAGGTTGCAACTGTAGTTGAAGGGGTGTGGAAAGGTTGTGCTATTTTAAACACATTCATTGTCCTAACTCTGCACAAGTATTCCTGCCCTTTCTGCCTACTCCCCACAGATTATATTTCCTTTTTATTCATTCAGGTACTTATTATGCACTCCCAGTTACTAATCTAACACACACATAGATTTATGAGGTCTTTCTATAGTAAAGAGAACCCAACTCACATTTAAGAGGCACCAATTTTGAGCCTGTTTTAAATTCAGACAATGCTTGAACCAGTCTGAGAAAACATATAATTCATCTAAGTTACATGTCTTTCATGAATACAAATCTTCTTACCCCTGGACATGAACCAGTTTTAAAAATTTCCACTTCTGATTCTCAAATGATTAGTTGGATTGATGAAAAGATACTTTTGGAGATTATTGTTGAAAATATTTGCATCCACAATAAATAAAATGAAACTGATTGACTTCTTTAATGATGTTACCAGAGTTTTGATGTATGTTTTTATTATTGTTTTGGAGGAGTTGGTTGTCTTTGCATTTGTTTATCTGTTTATTCCTTCTAGACCTCTTCCTGGCTCTCTTGGTTTCAGGGCCAACCACTGGGAGTGGGGGCAAGCAATGCAGGAGTGGGGAGATGCTGCTCTCATTTAGAATAACACATTCTGGGGATGCCTGGGGGGCTCAGTTGGTTAAGTGGCTGCCTTTGGTTAGAGTAATCCCAGGGTCCTGGGGTGAAGTCTCCAGTAGGGCTCCTTGCTCAGTGGGGAGCCTGCTTCTCCCTCTGCTTGTGCTCTCTCTGACAAATAAATAAATAAAATCTAAAACAGAAAAAAAAAAAAAAACCAAAACAACAACAAAAAAAGAATAGCACATTCCTTCACTGAAGTATCCTGACTACATTTCCTGCCCACAAACTAGTATCCCTTTAGCTAACCTGAACAATGGCATTCCAACTGCTCCATATTATATTAACTGACTGAAATTTTCTCAGAAACAGGTCATTACAATCTTTCTTATCAGGGTGATCCATCCCTGAGAACTGTCTCAGTAAATATTATTTTTCCAGAGTGCCCATAGGTGCATTTATCTTTATGAACTAGTTTGAAATGCTTTAACTAGGATTGCATGGATAAGGTATGGGTGAGCTATAGAAAGATGATCTTATGTTTTGCTAATACTTTGTAATACCAAGAATTTTACATTCAGTTAATTTTCTAATATATACTTTCAGTGAAATCACAATAACTGTAGTTGAAAGTGTATAGGTATGGTCTAGAGATGAAGATCCCAGAGACTTGGCTCTATTGATGGGTCTCTACAAGACTATATAGATCATGGTTTTTAAAAACCCATTCGATCATGAGGAAGATTTTTTAATATACTCTTCTCCCATGATCAAGATTGGGGAAATAAACTTTTTGTCAAGCTAAGGGATAGCTGGCCCTTCTAATTTTGTTAATCGGAGTGGAACAACCACCAAACTCACTTCCTAGGTTAAATAATAAGAAATCGCTACTCTTGGTCTTAATTGGATCTCTGACAATTTCAAATCTTCTATCAAGGTATGTACTTTCAGATGATCTTTTAAACATTATTTATCCTCTATAACCTAATGTGAAATTAATTATTTCTTGAGCCTGGAATGCCAAGTTGATTGGGGTTAGGTTTAGGGTTCGGGTTAGGGGTTAGGGTTAGGGTCTTCATGAAATCTATATATAAACAGATTCTAAAGGCTTAATGGTGGTAGCAAATGCAGAAAATTCAGCAGAAATGTTACTCCTGTCATATTCATGTGGTCAGAGTTTATATTACTTGTACACTACTTTTTTTTTAAACTTACTTTTAAAAAAATTGTCATGATATAAAATACTGTTTTTCAAACTTTAGTGTGGCAAAGAATCACCTAGGATATTTATTGAAAATGCTTATTCCTATGTTCTAAACCTATATATTTTTACTTAAAACTTCTTGGGTTGGGCTTAGGAATTTTTTTTTTTTTGAATATTCACTTCAGCTGATAATTTTGGGTGTAGACATAGAGAAAAGGCTGTTCTGAGGTTTTGAATTAGGATTCATAGAGTGGTAGAAGAGTGGGTTTCCCTATCTTCTTACTGGGGGACAGGTGTGGTCTCTTTTAGGCATTAAATCACAAATTTTCTAAGACTTGTGATACTTTATTCAACTATACAGGTCATGTATTTAGTGGAATTTCCTTTAAAAATCTAGTGAAAGACTTGTCATTATTATATCTCAATATTTTAATGAGATTTCATCTCTTTCTGCGTGTTCATATATATATATATATTTGTGGAAATTTTGGAAAGATGGACTCAAGGATGGCTAATCAGATGTTATTTTAATCAGATTCTGATCTCTGTTCCTTTGAAGGTTCTTTCAAGATCACTTTCATAAAAAAACATGACTTACAATCTGAGTGGACTATTAATGAAGGTCCCTTTGTACCTCTTTATAAAGTTGCAGCAAATCATTCAACCCTTTTCTGAAGGTCAAGCTTCATGCTCAGGAAATGATTGATTTCCATTGCTTCATCAGGGAGGTCTGAAGCCTGGAATAAGGAATCGCTCAACTCAAGTGTTTTGGAGTCAGCCTCATATTTATTCCCATAACTTTCTTTTATACCACATCATCACTCAGTGATGTCAGCCATGTTTTGAAGTATTTCTCTGATGGTTCCTAAGAGCAAGTGTCTAGTAGAAAGGGAATTTGAACTGACTTAATGCACAATTTCAAAGTTATGTGGATGTTTCAATTTTTTAATCTATTGCCAATGAAGGGAAAGCTTAAACACTATGTGTGGCCTCATTCCATAGTTTCTAAGATGTTTAACCGAGTGCACTGATTAATTTATTAACCAATCACTTAATTTTTGTTAAGACAAAAACTATTCTTTTGATGTAAATTGAAGATCATTGGTTAATGAAATGTGCTATATAATTAAACAAATACCCTTCTTTGGTAGCTCTTGAATGCTTTGAGCAAATATTGATCCATGAATTGAAGGAATAAAATCTTGCTTGAAGGAAATAAAATTTCAAACATAAGTATAGAATGACAATAAGTGAATAAGAGCATTGTGCAGATTTAGAAAAACTTTTGATACATTTTTTCTAATAAATCATTTTCAACCTCATAAATTAAACATATTTTTTAAAATTTTTAAAACATTTTAATAAATATGTATATTTATTTATATATTATTTATCTCAATAAATAATTGAGAGAGTGTGAGAGTGAGAGAGAGAGCATGAGTAGGGGGATCAGGACAGAAGGAGAGAGCGAAGCAGATTCCCTGCCGAGCAAGGAGCCTGAAGCTCAATCCCAGGATGCTGAGCTCATGATCCCAGCCAAAGGCAGACGCCCAACCAGCTGAGCCACCCAGGTGCCCCAAATTAAACATATTTTAATCATATCCTCAACTAAAAAAAGACATTCATATTTTAAAAATTTAACTCAAGGAACAAGAGATTAATTTCCCTTCCCCACAAAAGAAAAAATGTATAGAATTCTAGAAAATTATGGAATTTTTCTTAGAGTCTACTGAAGCATTGACTCCAAAAATAATTAGCTTGATCTTTGCTGCCTTAAAGCAATTTCCCCCTTTCAAATGAATATACAATCATTGAGGAGTATTATAATACACCAGTCTCAGGTGCTGAAGACTTATTCAGGAAAATGCTGCATATTCTTAAATATCTTCACAAATATTCCATATTATTTCATGTATCAGCAAGATATGTTAGTGTTTCATCCTTTATTTACTGCCAAATTTTTATGCAGACCATGGTTCCTGCTAACAATTTTATATTACTACTTCCCTCTCAGAAATTTTGGAACTTTAATGGCTCCTGAAGTTTTACCTTATTTTTTTAAAAGTTTTTATTTAAATTCCAGTTAGTAGAAATAAATGATATGGAAACTAAAAAAAAAAAAAAAAAAATAGAACAGATCAATGAAATTAGGAGCTGGTTCTTTTAAAAAATTAATAAAATTGATAAACATCTAGCCAGACTTATCAAAAAAGAAAAGAGAAAGGACACAAAGAAATAAAAATCACAAATGAGAGAGGAGAAATAACAATCAACACCACAGAAATAGAATTATAAGGGAATATTATGAAAAACTATATGCCAACAAATTGGACAATCTGGAAGAAAAGGACAAATTCCTAGAAACATATAAACTACCAAAACTGAAACGGGAAGAAATAGAAAACTTGAACAGACTGATAACCAGCAAAGCAGCATTATATATAATAGTCTCCCGAAGTTTTAATGAACTCTGTACATCTATTTTTCCAGTTGCAGGTTATATGTATACTAAGTAGCATTTTTCAGTCTATTACTTTATCAAAATATTTTCTATCTCTTGTCATTTTCTTGCTATTTATATCATTGAGACATTTATAGATTTAATTTTGTTATATAACTTGTAATACTAGATTTAAATTCCTTATTGGTGAATTATAATTTTAATAATCCCAAAGAGCTTTCTAAAAGCATTATTCTATTCATTGCAAACAACCCAGTCAGAGGTTTTCTTTCTCATAAATATATATATGAGGAAAAAAATATATATGTGCATATTTTAAAAGTATCATATTTTTCCTCTTAGCAATTTCTGTTTCCATCACCCATTTTCTTGCTCACATGCTGGGGGGGGGTCATAATTTATTAACACTCTATTTTTAAAAAATTTAAATGATATATGATTGTATATTGGTGAGGACTTAATAGCATCAATATATATAACATTTGTGTTTAATGAATGGAATGGTGCATTTGGTCATAAGTGTACCTTTGTTAATATTCTAAGTTAATAGAAATGTATATACATAGCAAAAAAGATGGGAGGAATTTACACCAACAATTCCAGATGGAGAGAATACAGATCATTTTACTTTCTTAATTTTGTTTATCTACATTTTCTAAATTTCTACCATGGGCATGTATGACCATCAAAAGCCAGCACTCTGAGGATGTTGTTGCTTTTCCATGGTTGTGTTTATTTGGAGGCACTAACATTAAGAATCACCCAGAGAATCCAGAAATCTAGAATTTCAAAGGATTCTTTTTTTGGGATCCTTGTAGAAACCACAAAAATATCTGTAACGGATGAATTTTAAAACATTAAAAAACAACACTTTACACAGTATTGGCCTATGAAATAGATGAACCATGAAAGATATATGACAGATATACGATCTGTCTCCAGCTCCTCCTCACAGACATCACCTATCTGCTTTAAGTGTAGTAGGTTTTGTTCATTCTGGAACCTTGTCTTTAATATAAATAAAAGTTTCTTTTCTAAGTTTCCTGCTTATTATATCAGCAACCAAGAGAGTCCTTGAACATTGCTAAAGCAAAATACTAGGGTACCATAGAATAAATAACTTGCTTTCTAGAGAAGGACTCATTTCCCTGTAAATTGCTTGGCATATTCAGTCTGCTTGCATTTCAAGGTAGTAGAAATGGCTGAGTGATACTGCAGCTCTCTTTCTCTGTAACATTAAGAATTATTTCTTGGAATCCGAGCGTCATAAGTAGCTTTATGGTATTTTCTGCCTTTTTGACAGCAGCAGCTTAAGTTCTTTATTTACTTCATGCTCAATGTTGCCTGTGCTGCCTTAACACCACGTGATTATGCATAAAAGAAAAGAGACAATTGTTTTTGTGGAATAGAGAGCTCATTGCTTTTTTGGCTTTCTCTTTCACATAGCACTTTTTCAACTAAAAAATATTTTAATTCACCTGTTTCATTATTTTTATAAATTTGTTTTTTTAGTTATTTTTAGGGGCTTAAGGAAACCTTTGAAATGGAGTACGGTGAACCTAATTGCTTTAATATGTACTCCAAGGACAAAGGACAAAGGACACTCCTGAATCTTTCAAACCTATTTTCCAGCGTAGCCTATTTTTTTGGCAGTCATTTAGAAAGTTTTCCCATGCAGAATTGTTTATTTAAATTGTATAATTCCTGTGTAAACCTGATATTATTTTTCCAGAGGATATGCGTAACTAGATGTGATTTGAATAACATAAATTTGTGCCAGGGGAACCTCATTCTGTTCTGCTCAAGTTTTTATTCTTTCATTTTAAAATTTTCTGTTCCACCGAACTTACCTAAAGATGAGTGCTGTATGATCAACATACCTAGCTCCCTGAAGAAGGTATAGTTGGCTGCCAAGTGGTGATACTGGGTTTATCTTTGCAGGAAGATGTGCAACTGTGTGGCTACAAAAGCATGACACAGTAGATTCTTTTCTATGGTATAATGGGGTGGCATATCTGTGGATTCATTTGGAAACTCAGTGGGTTTAAATTGATTATTATGTGAGAGAGGCTCTTAAGGAAATGGATACGGTGACCCGGATCATATGCTCTTAAAAAAAAACAAAAACCCAACTTTGAAGCCTTAGGATCAGAGGTCCATTACCTCCTGCTGTGATACTGAAGTGCATCAGGGGTTAATGCAATCTTCTAACAATCTAAAAGCCAGATTGATCTTTGTCTTTTAAATGTCTCCTGGGGCTCCTGAGCTACCAGGGGAGAGCCGAAGGGCAACAACAATATATTTTCATGAGGGAGCGTGAATGTGACTGATTGCTAGCAGCCACAGGCAGAAGAACAAAGGTGAAAATGAAAGTGACTCAGAGGTGCATCCCATTTCAGGAGTCTGTCTGCAGAACAATGACTCATTTAGTCGAACTCAGACTTCCTCATATTTACTCTAGGTATAATTCTTAGTGCGAGGGAAAGCATATACATAAAAGAATCCACATATATTTGTCATTTCCAATAAGAGAACCATGGTTGGGGAAAGATTCAGGTACACACTAGTGTGTGAACAACTGGAGGAGATTGAAATTCACCACAAACTATAAGTGACATTTAAAGCAAGTTACTGGAACCCCCTAGGTCTTTTTAAACTCTTAAATGTGCTAGAAAATTTAAGGAGTTCCTAAATTTGAAATCAGTCTTCTCCAAATGGCTGTGTATGTGTGTTTTGTTATGAGTGTGTATGCTCGACAATATTGACAAATTACTTAATAAAGTCCAGTAAAGTATAAGAAAACTCATTCTGAAATGGGGATTTTTTTTTTTGAAGCAGCTAAGCTTTTTATCTTATTTTTGATTCCTTTTTTGAAATTTAATTTAATTTTTTTTTCAGTGTTCCAAAATTCATTGTTTATGCACCACACCCAGTGCTCCATGCAATAGGTGCCTCCTTAATACCCACCACCAGGCTCACCCAACGCCCCACCCCCTGCCCTCCAAAACTCTCAGTTTGTTTCGAGTCCACAGTCTCTCATGGTTTGTCTCCCCCTCTGGTTTCCCCATCTCACTTCTCCTCTCCATCTCCCAATGTCCTCCATGTTATTCCTTATACTCCACAAGTAAGTGAAACCATATGATAATTGACTCTCTCTGCTTGATTTATTTCACTCAGCATAATCTCCTCTTGTCCCGTCCATTTTGATACAAAAGCTGGGAATTCATCCTTTCTGATAGAGGCATAATACTCATTGTATATATGTTGTGTAAAGATGCTAATGTGCTTGAACTAGATAATGTCTGTTTGTATATAAATGTGTGTTGTGAATTGATAAACCTATATCAATATTTTAGTTTTAAGAACAAATGTCAAAACTGTATTATGTACATAGCCCTACCATTTAGATAATATGGCATTTAAAAATATACTTTGAACAGAACAGTTATCTGTTTATATGCTAAGTAAGGCCTTATGACAAGTAATATATGAAGACTGGAATTCAGTAACATTTCCATTTCATTCCCATTACCTAGCAATCAACCCTGCACAAGAGTATTTGCCATAATCAGTTGCAAATAATTGTTTGTATCTTTCTTCGTATGTATCAGTCACTGCCCAATTATTTGATTATTATTATTCATCAAAAATAATAATATTGCCTCCAAAACTTCAATTTTATTTATACCACATCCAGACAAACATTTCCTATGTTACCATCTATTTTGCCTCTCATCATATTCCCACATCTCCTTCTGCTTAACATGGTATTTCTCTGCTCTTCCTCATAGCAAACCTTATTCAGAGTTGAATAGACACTTTTGTTATTTCAGTCTTTCCTCAAGCCATTCCAATACAGCAGCAGTCATTACATTGGGAAAAGCAGAAGAAGCTAGTTTATAGGGTTACCATGAGTATTAAATGAGTCACTATACTCAACAAAGATACTTAGAGGAGAGTTTGGCCCATAGAGAGGCCTCATTAAATATTAACTAAACCATAATTATCAGTATTGCAACCAGTATCACTATTATACTTATCAGGACTATCTCATGAGTAAAGATCTCCATGCTGGCCTGGAGTCCTTAATGAATGAAGATCTGGTTTTATTTATGTTTGTAGCTCTCATACTGAGCACATTCCCTGAAAGATAGTATAAACTCAATACTGTTATTCCAGTAGTTCCTCAAATGTTCATTTTTTATATTAGCACATGATACTTATTCACTTATTAAACATTGTATTTTCCTATAAAATGTGGTTATTTAAATCAGATCTAAATATAGGGCCTTATGAGATCATGAAGAATATTTTTGTAATTAAATCCATTCATAAAATATAAAGAAACTCCTTTGAGTAGGGAATCTTTAGTACCTCTTTAGATAGTTTTCAAGTATGGCACAACTCCAGAAATATGCTTAACTCTAAATAACATCCTACAGATTTTTAGTGAGCACCTTCCTCAAGTCAAAACTATACAAAAGACTGAGATACAATGGTGAACAACGCTTTACCTGACCTACAAACAGTTTACTTTAAATTACAGAAGAATGTAAGCAAACGATCCCAGCAAAGTATGGTGAATGCAGGGAACTCCAGACTCACATAGAAAAGGCATCAGCTGATGATTATGGGTCTTTCTTGGCAAAAGTGGGAAGCTGAGGAAAGCACTACTGACAGAAGCAGCAGCATCTACGAAGGTTTAGAGCCTAGAGAAAGGAATGCTTTGAGAGGGAAACTATGGTCAGACATTTTTAATTTAAAGAGATTAAGTAGAGAATAATGAAAGATGAAATTGGAGAAGAAAATACTTCAATGACAAGGGTCATAGAAGCCATGTTAAGGAATTCTGAAGGAATCAAAGAGTAACAATAAGGTTGCTACACGATGAACTCTTCTGATAGCAATGCAATATGGCGGGGATAGAGTAAAGGCTCTGAGACTGGAAGCAGAGATGTTGGGAGGCTGTTGCAATGACCGTGGTGACTGTTGACATTTGCCTAAGACAAAGGGGCACTAGTGGAAGTAGAGGTAAAAGAATGGGTTTGAGAAACATTAAGGAGAAATGTCAAGTATTGTGGCAGGTATTCATAGGAATATTATTGGCTGAGAAAACCAGGAACTGTAGAAGATTAAAAATGTTCCCGCCATGTTAATAAGCTTTACCAGATGCCAGAGCTGAGGGGAGTGGAAAGTCACTCTCCATGCTTAAACGTGTCAACAGTGACAAATGGGAGCTGAATAGCAAACTGCATGTTTATCATTGTGACTGCTGAAGGTAATGCCTGCTAAGCAGTTAATATTATAGACACCAGAGAAGGGTGAGTGCAGATTGCACTTGGCATATGGTAGACATTAGCTCATTAAAATATTCAGACCAGCAGATGTACACGTTTCAGGATGCTAGGGAAAATATTAATTTTAAGAATTAAAAACTCCTGAGACTTTGAAAGTTTTAAAGTTCTTGGTTCTCAAAGTTCTCTGTTGGGCAAACTGAAGGCATTTCAGTGGTTATCTGTTCAGCTGAATTCTGATTACAGCTGAAATGGGTTCAAACTCTGTTACTAAGGTAAACCTGGGGAGAAGAGAATGAGGAAAGAAACATGCTGTAAAATCCCTGTAATTACGCTTTATGCCAAGCATTTGAAATGAAGACGTACTACATACACTACTAAAAATAGAAGACATTTCACAGAAGAGATTTAAAACAGTTTTAAAATATGAAACTATAGATATGTATCTAAAGCTATTGCTTGATACTGTATTTTATTTTATTTTGTTTTTTAAAGATTTTATTTATTTATTTGACAGACATCACAAGTAGGCAGAGAGGCAGGCAGAGAGAGAGGAAGGGAAGCAGGCTCCCTGCTGAGCAGAGAGCCTGATGCGGGGCTTGACCCCAGGACCCTGGCATCATGACCTGAGCCAAAGGCAGAGGCTTAACCCACTGAGCCACTTGGCGCCCTTGATACTGTATTTTAAAGGGGATGACAAAATCTTATCAATGCCACAGTCTAGGAGTGAAAGACTTTTCTAGCACAACGTTCCTTTTTGGCAAGCAAAGCTCAAAGAGAGGAGGCAAAAATCTTGAAGTTCTACTCAAACCAAAACCATAGAATTTGACATAGAGAATAAGAATCAGTTTTGAGTCATCATTCCTATTTAAACTTATTTATTTATTTGAAGATTTTATTTATTTGAGAGAAAGCAAGAGGCAGAACATAAGCAGAGCAGGAGCAGCAGCAGGAGAGGGAGAGACAGACTCCCCATCCAGCAGGGAGCCTGCTGACCTGTGGGACTCCATCCTAGGACGCAGGGATGATGACCTGAACCAAAGGCAGATGCTTAAACAACTGAGCCACACTGGTGCCCCCTATTTAAATGTATAATGTGAAAGAATTCCAAGCCCCCCCCCCTTTTTGGTGGGAGATGAATAGACAGGAAAGGAAGAATGAAGGAAAGGTGGGAAAAGAAAGCAAAGAATGAAAAAGAGAGTAAGGAATAAAGGAAGGAAAGTACATTTTCTTTTACACTGAATAAAAGGAAAAAGCGATCATTTGAACACATTTTATTTATAAAAGGAAATTTATATTTTAGCATATTTATTCAATTGTAACTAAAGTGTTTATGAAAATGGTGACTACTCGGAGTCTGAGTCCAGGTGAGGACTGAACACTTATGTTTAACTCACCTACAAATGTATGTACATACAGTCATTCATATGGGATTGGGTGAACATTCTGTCATATTTACCTGTCATTTTTAAGAAGCATATGTGTGTTTGTGTGTGTGTGCATGCATTCATAACAAGCCTAGGAAGAGTATTTTCTCCAATCAATAGATGGCAATTTTTAGGCATCCATCCCTGAAATCAAATAGCAGATGAAGCTGACTGTCAGAAACAACCACAATCCAAAAATACGCCCTTGAGAGAACTAGATACAACACTACCAGGATTGAGAACTCATGTAGCTAGACAACAAGCTGTTTGCATAACCTAAGGAAAATCGACAAAGATGGACTCCAGCATCCTGGGAGAACGCTAAAGCCAGCGACACTGTAATAAAAATTGCACTGATTGTCAGTGGCACAGACGTTATCATTCAAGCTGAGAAAATACATTCTAACCAGCTAGGCTGATGAAACTCTCTACTTTCATCTATAAACATAAACAGATGATCAAGCATCAAGAAATATTTGAGGAAAACAAAAACAATAAATAGAATTAACCCCAAGGGTAAACAGGAGAAAACTTTGAAATAAGTACAATTAATATCACCAGAAAAGAAATTATGGATAAGAAAGGAACAGATTGCCAAGGAAAAAATAAGCAATTAGCTCTCTTTTTGACATTGAAACCACATTTACTGAAAGCAACTGCACCTTAATAGACGGGATGACTAGGAAATGGAAATAGTGAAAATGAATTAGGAGAACATAGAGTCAAGGTATTCTTTCCAAAGGCAGTTATAAAGACAAAGAAGGGATGTCTGGGTGGCTCAGTCAGTTAAGGGTCTGGCTTTGGCTCAGGTCATGATCCCAGGGTCCTGGGATAGAGCCCCGCATTGGGTTCCCTGCTCAGAGGGCAGTGTACTTCTCCCTCTGCCCTGCTGCTCCCTCTGCATATGCTTTCTCTCTCTGTCTGACAAATAAATAAAATCTTAAAAAAAAAAGAAAGACACAAAGAAGAAAAAGTTAAGAAACCAGAAAATAGTTCCAGGAGTTCCAATAGCCCTAATAAGAAAACCAGAGAGAGAACAAAGAAAAAGTCGGAGTGGATGGTTGGAGAAGTGGTTAATAAAACAAGTAATAAAATTTCCCAGAACTGAAGATGTAAGTCTTTTATGAAAGAGCCCTTTAAATGCAAATGGAACAACAATATGCAATTTTACCTAAACATATCTAATTTTAGAAATATCTTGGCAAAATTCATTCTTTTAATATTTTAATATCAATATTTATTTTAGGGGCACCTGGGTGGCTCAGTTGGTTCAGCATCTGACTCTTGATTTCAGGTCATGATCTCCGGGTCATGGAATCAAGCTCTGCAACAGGCTCCACACTCAGTGGGTAGTCTGCTTAAGATTTTCTTTCTACCTCTTCCTCTGCTCCTCCCCCCACTCATATGCTTTCTCTATCTTTCTAAAATAAATAAATCTTTTAAAAAATATGTCAATATTTATTTTATTAAAATGAAAAAAACCCCAGATAACTCTGCTAATACCTTACTGTGTTCAAATCTTACCACTCTATTCAGAAGTAATTATGTATATAACAGTTTGGTATATTTCCTTCCTGAATTTCTCTTAAAATATACAAGATGTGCATAGATGTGTATGTGCCCACATACACACATATGTATCACACTCTACCTTTTTTTCACACTCTACATTTTATTTTAGAAATTCAGATCCATCAAAAATTTCAAGAGATACTCAATTTAGCAAAGGTAATATAAATGAATAAAACAAATCCAAAATGATGTCCAGCCTTACTAGTATCAGAAAAGTGCAAATTAAAATGATTGACCAAAAATAGCAAGTTTGTAATATCTTGTGTTGGCAAGAGTGGGTTAGACATGTGTTGTCAAACACAACTCATTGGAAATAAACAGTCAGTTAGAGAGAAATTTGGCAGTATCAACAAAGATGCACACACTCTGACTCAAATACCACATCTAAGAATCTATCTACAAAGGTACTATTTACACACACACATACACACACACACACACACACATTTAAATATATGTATTTAAATATCTAATCACAAAGTTGTTTTATGCATTCTTGAAAAGTGAAGAAATGAATTTGGAAAAACGTACATGTTCACCAAAAGTGGAAAGTTTAAAAAAATATATCAACATACTATGAAGTCATGTCTACCTATTCAAATAAACTAGATAAACAATTTAAGCAACTTAAAGATGCACTATTAAGTGACAAAAGCTAGTTGTAGTGGCTTTTTTCATGTTTTAGGTTCCTTTTTGTGTGGCCTCTTTGGTAGAAATGAGTTGGAGCTGTGCCTAGTCTATGGAGTGGCCCTGAGGCACACTCTATCATAAAGAAACCTTTCCATTTTAAGGAGAAGATCCATGACATTGGCTTCTTTTTTCATAAGCATTGCATGAGCTCTCCAAGTCTGCTGATGAACTTTCAGGTTGTTTCTACTTTTCTGCTATTATGAATAATATTGTTAGGGGCATTTATGTACAAATTTCTGTGCAGGTCTATATTTTCAATTTTCTTGGGTTATACCTAGGGATGGATTCCTTGATCATATGTCATTCTATGTTTAACCATTTGAGAAACTGACAGGCTATTTTCCAAAGTGGCTACACCATTTTAAACCCCCCACTAGCAGTGTATACGGGTTCTGATTTCTCCACATATTCACCAACATTTGCAACACTTAAAACCTCACTTTTTGTTGTTGTTGTTTTTTTATTTTTTAAAATTTATTTTTTTATTTTTTTTATAAACATATAATGTACTTTTATCCCCAGGGGTACAGGTCTGTGAATCACGAGGTTTACACACTTCACAGCACTCACCATAGCACATACCCTCCCCAATGCCCATAACCCCACCCCCCTCTCCCGGCCCCCCTCCCCCCAGCAACCCTCAGTTTGTTTTGTGAGATTAAGAGTCACTTATGGTTTATCTCTCTCCCAATCCCATCTTGTTTCATTTATTCTTTTCCTACCCCCCAAACCCCCCATGTTGCATCTCCACATCCTCATATCAGGTGATCATATGATAGTTGTCTTTCTCCGATTGACTTATTTTGCTAAGCATAATACCCTCTAGTTCCACCCATGTTGTTGCAAATGGCAAGATTACATTTCTTTTGATGGCTGCATTGTATTCCATTGTATATACATACCACATCTTCTTTATCCATTCATCTGTTGATGGACATCTAGGTTCTTTCCATAGTTTGGCTATTGTGGACATTGCTGCTATAAACATTCGGGTGCACGTGCCCCTTCGGAGCACTACATTTGTATCTTTAGGATAAATACCCAGTAGTGCGATTGCTGGGTCATAGGATAGCTCTATTTTCAACTTTTTGAGGAAACTCCATGCTGTTTTCCAGAGTGGTTGCACCAGCTTGCATTCCCACCAACAGTGTAGGAGGGTTGCCCTTTCTCCACATCCTTGCCAGAATCTGTCATTTCCTGACTTGTTAATTTTAGCCATTCTGACTGGTGTGAGGTGGTATCTCATTGTGGTTTTGATTTGTATTTCTCCGATGCCGAGTGATGTGGAGCATTTTTTCATGTGTCTTTGGCCATCTGGATGTCTTCTTTGCAGAAATGTCTGTTCATGTCCTCTGCCCATTTCTTGATTGGATTATTTGTTCTTTGGGTATTGAGTTTGATAAGCTCTTTATAGATTTTGGATACTAGCCCTTTATCCGATATGTCGTTTGCAAATATCTTCTCCCATTCTGTCAGTTGTCTTTTGGTTTTGTTAACTGTTTGCTTTGCTGTGCAAAAGCTTTTGATCTTGATGAAATCCCAATAGTTCATTTTTGTCCTTGCTCCCCTTGCCTTTGGCGATGTTCCCAGGAAGAAGTTGCTGCGGCTGAGGTCAAAGAGGTTGCTGCCTGTGTTCTCCTCAAGGATTTTGATGGATTCCTTTCTCACATTGAGGTCCTTCATCCATTTTGAGTCTATTTGTGTGTGTGGTGTAAGGAAATGGTCCAATTTCATTTTTCTGCATGTGGCTGTCCAATTTTCCCAACACCATTTGTTGAACAGACTGTCTTTTTTTCCATTGGACATTCTTTCCTGCTTTGTCAAAGATTAGTTGACCATGGAGTTGAGGGTCTATTTCTGGGCTCTCTATTCTGTTCCATTGATCTATGTGTCTGTTTTTGTGCCAGTATCATACTGTCTTGATGATGATAGCTTTGTAATAGAGCTTGAAGTCCGGAATTGTGATGCCACCAACTTTGGCTTTCTTTTTCAATATTCCTTTGGCTATTTGAGGTCTTTCCTGGTTCCATATAAATTTTAGGATTATTTGTTCCATTTCTTTGAAAAAAATGGATGGGATATTTATAGGGATTGCATTAAATGTGTAGATTGCTTTAGGTAGCATAGACATTTTCACAATATTTATTCTTCTAATCCAGGAGCATGGAACATTTTTCCATTTCTTTGTGTCCTCCTCAATTTCTTTCATGAGTACTTTATAGTTTTCTGAGTATAGATTCTTTGCCTCTTTGGTTAGCTTTATTCCTAGGTATCTTAAGGTTTTGGGTGCAACTATAAATGGGATTGACTCCTTAATTTCTCTTTCTTCTGTCTTGTTGTTGGTGTAGAGAAATGCGACTGATTTCTGTGCATTGATTTTATATCCTTACACTTTACTGAATTCCTGTACAAGTTCTAGCAGTATTGGAGTGGAGCCTTTTGGGTTTTCTGAAACCTCACTTTTTGATTCTCACCATCCTAGTAGGTGTTTAATGTTACCTCACTGTGGTTCTGAATTACATTTTCTGATAATAAATGATATTGAACATATTCCCATGTGCTTTTTAGATATTTACATGTATTGTTTGGGGAAATGTTTATTCCTATCCTAAGCCCATTTTTTTTTTTTTTTTAAGAGAGGGAGCGGGGGTTAGGGGACAGAGCAAAAGGAGAGGGGGAAGAGAATCCTAAGCAGACTCTGGAGCCTGACATGGGCTCGATCTCACAACCCTGACATAATGACTTGAGCCAAAATCAAAAGTCAGACACTTATCTGAGCCACCCAGGTGCTCCTCCCATACCCATTTAAAAAAAATTGGGTTGGCTTTTTGTATTGTGTTGTAAAGGTTCTTTATGCATTCTAGACACATGTCCTTTATCAAATATATGATTTCCAAATATTTCTGTTGATGGTGTCATTTGAAGCACAGAAGTTTTTAATTTTGATGGAGTCCAATTTATCTATATTTTTTCTTTCATTGCTTGTGTTTTTGGTGTCATATCAAAAATTCTTTCCCAGAGTGTCTGGCTGGCTCAGTCAGTGGAGCATGTGAATCTTGATCTTGGGGTTGTGAGTTTGAGCCCCATGTTGGGTGTGGCGATCACTTAAAAATAAAATGTTAAAAAAAATCCTTTCCCGTATACAAAGTCATGAAGACTTACTTCTATGTTTGTTTGTTTATTTATTTTTTAAAGAGTTGTACAGTTTTTGCTCTTACTTTAGGTCTTTTGAGTTAATTTTTGCATATGGTGTGAGGTAAGTGTCCTACTTCATTCTCTGGTACAAACTTGTTATACCTCTAAGTACAATATTGAATAGAAGTGATGGAAACAGACATCTTTGTCTCATTCCTGAAATTAGGGGAAAGCATCACTCCTTTACCATCAAGTGAGATGTTAGCTATGGATTTTTCACAGACATCCTTTATCAGGTTGAGGAAGTTCCCCTTTATTCCTAGTTTGTTGAGTGTTTTTTATAATAAAAGGTGTCAAATTTTGCCAAATACTTTTTTTACATCTTTTAAGGTAACCATGTGATATTTATTTTCTATTATCTTGATAGAATGTATTACATGAATTGATTTTCAGATGTTAAACCAACATTGCCCTGCTGAGGCTGAGATAAATCCTGCCTGGTCATGGTGTGTAATTCTCCATATGCTGATGGATTTGGCTTGCTAGAATTTTTGAGGATTTTGGCATTCACATTCATAATAGATTTTGGGTCCTCAGTCTCATAATAGATTTTGGTCTGCAGTTTTCTTTTCTTATGATGTCTTTTTCTGGTTTTGGGTATATATATGTATATATATATGTATATGTATTTAATTTTATATGATAGACTATCATATGGAATATGAAATACTAATATTACAGTAATAATAGCTATACCTTTTTTAGTAGAGAATCTCTGCCAGGAGATCTATTCATCACTCTACAGATATTTACCACACAACTCTCACAAAAACTGTGTGAGTTCAGTACTATCGTTTTCTATAAAAACTGAAAACAAAACAAAACACAAAACAACAAAATCCTGAGGCTTAGAGAGGTAATAAACTTGCCTAAAGTCACCAAGCTAATTGCAGGTCATGTGGAGACTTGGACTAAGTATGCCTATCTTCATATCTATGCTGATTTTTGGAGTATTTTCCTTTCCCCCCCATTATCTCCAGTGACATTTTGGGAAGCAGTAGGAGATCTGTGCTATTCTTCTGGTATGAATGGCAATGCAATCACATCGCTACAGAATTTGTGGTACAAGGGCATCAGAAGAGAATAACTGTGTCACTTCCACACTAGCAAAGTGCTACACATTAGAGATGAAATGTCAAATCAGTCAGTATTTTCTCTAAGTGGAATGTTATTAATTTTTTCCTGATAAACCAATTGATTTAAAGGTCTCTGCATTACAGTGTAAAGAAAACTTACCAGATGAGCTGATTCAAAAACCAGTTACAAAAAGATAATCACGGAAATATTAGTAAGGGTTGGGTATAGGATGATATCAGGGAATTATCTTTAATTTGATAGTTGTGACAAAAACATATTGGTTCTGTAAGAAAATGGCCATATTTTCTGGAAAACCATGCTAAAGTATGCAGGAATTATGAAATAACATGTTTTAACGATGACTTAAGAAACGCAAGAACATTGATGCAGATGAGACTGTATTTACAAATGTGGAATATGGATGATGGTTAAATGGTGATTAATTTCCTCTATATTTGTGTTTGTTTATAAATGTTTACAATTAATTATAGCAAAAATGTGATCTTAATGTTCAGTTTTCTGAACCTTAGTTCAATAATATTGCTATAGTGAGGATTCAAAGAGAGTACATTGTATAAACACTTCCTAAATTTTTTTTAAATTTTTAAAAATTTATTCATTTGAGAAGGAGGGAAAGCAAGAGCATGAGCAGAGGGAGAAGGAGAGGGAGAAGCAGGCTCCCCTTTGAGCAGGGAGCCCAACACAGAGCTCCATCCCAGGACCCCAGGATCATGACCTGAGCTGAAGGTAGACGCTTAAAAGAATGAACCACCCAGGTGCCCCCAAACAATTTCTAAGTTTTGTATACTTCACAAATAATTGCTTAATTTAATTCAGTGATTCAAGAAAAAAAGATTGATAGGTAGGGAATGTATATAACTAGTGGGTGCTTTTAAGGATACAAAAGTATAGATGGCAGACTCCTGACCTTGAGGGGAGTTATAGTCTATTCCATTCTAAAGTCTGCAATTCTTGGATAGAAGAGTATTTAATATTTAAATAAATATTAAAATTTTATGGGGTGCCTGAGTTGCTCACTAGGTTAAACATTTGACTTTGATTTTAGCTCAGATCATGATATCAAGGCTCTGGGATCCTCAGCAAGGAGTCGGCTTGGGGATTCTCTCTCCTTCTCCCTTCACTTATGCTCTCTCTGTCTCTCTAAAAATAAATAAATAAATTTCTTTAAAAATGCATTTACTTGATTATTTGTTAGTACTGAAATAACAAGTCTCGACCATAAGAAATCATAGAAAAAGAGTCATATGAGAAATTTTGGATTGGATTTAACCTGACCAGAGACTTCCGAGAGGTTAATAAAGGTAAAGACAGGTAATATTTTAAAAGTTGGATACATATACTGTTCATTTTTATTTTTTAAGGTTTTATTTTTAAGTAATCTCTATACCCAACATGGGGCTCAAACTTACAACCCCAAGATCAAGAGTTGCATGCTCCTCCACCAACTGGGCCAGCCAGGAGCCCGATACCAATACTGCTCTATATCTTGTTCTATATGATGATCATTATCCCAGCTGAAGTACTGGAAGTATTCAAAACTATCACTGGATGCCAAAATATCTAACGTGTACAGATTAGACACAGTGATTGTAGGTAACTAAAGGGTAGGTTCAAAGTCTTAGTCCCCTCTGACCTGGTTTGACATTCTCAGCAGACACATCTACACACGTGCTTTCATAATTCAAAGGTCACAGCATCAGGGTCTCCATGCCTCCCCTCTTACTATGTTTTCTGGATCTTCTTAGCATGTGATCTGCTATACTCAGTTTCTTCCTTTATACCAAATGCCTGGATTTAGGCTCTTATTGTCCCTTCTGTATCTAAGCCTTAGCTTAATGGTCATTCTGATTTATTCCATTTGGCTTTGGCCCTATCTGCAGTCTTTTAGAACAACCTGGGCTTTAAATCTCTGTAGTGCAATGCAAGCCATTACTATCCCATTCTAGCATCTGAGTGACAAACCTCAAACTTCCTCATGTCCCAAAGAGAAATTTGGACAAAAAGCCACATTATTTTGTCTATAAATAGCATTTTTCAGATTTCCAGTAGGTCATTTTCATAATTAAGTTGTTTAATAATTTAGTAGCTTGAGTGTATGCTCAAAATGTACTTTGAAACAGAAAATCACAACCAAATCATGTGACATTGTATTAGTGGCCCCTGGTGTGTGTGTGTGTGTGTGTGTGTGTGTGTGTGTGTTTTCTTGCTAAATTTCATGAGGAAAAATCTTATGTAGACACTGGACAAATATAAAAAGAATAATTCAACAAAACAGTTTAGAAACTCAAGAAGAAATACTTTGTCAGAATCTGGTAAGAGTTTTCAGGATATTTTAACTCAAAGAGCAAGATTAAGGTAAATAATTGTCTATGATGTACTTGTGTTCATAAAACAAAGTCATCTTGACTGAGGGGAAATAAATTTAAAGACTCATTTTCTCTCAGGGCTTTTCCCTTATATCAGACATTTAAGATGCGTATTTACCAAGAACTATAGCCATCCCTCTATTTCATGAATATTGTTCAAAGTAATGACAGTCCTACTTTTACTTCCATCTTTTTCTGTCTTTTGGTTAATAATTCCAAACTAGTATCAGGAGAGAAAGATATATGATGGATAATGGGAACTGGCAATGTTACCTGGGAAGTGAACTCCCTAAAATATAATCCTTCATTGGGAATACCTTTTAGGAATATAATTCTTCACTTTTATATCAGATCAGTTACCAAAAAAGCATTAAGCAGTGAAAAGGAAAGAGGATTTCATATAAATATAGAAGAATGGGGGGGGGTGGTTTCCCTGGATGATTCAGTTGGTTAAGCATCTGCTTTTGGCTCGGGTCATTATCCCAGGGTCCTGGGATCTAGCCTACATCCGGCTCCCCCTGCTTGGCAGGAAACCTGCATCTCCCTCTTCCCACTCTCCCTGCTTATGTTCCCTCTCTTGCTATGTCTCTCTCTGTCAAATCAATAAATAAAATCTTAAAGAAGAAGAAGAAGACGACGACGACGACGACGAAGAAGAAGAAGGAGAAGGACAACAACAACAACAGAGGGGTGTCTGGGTGGCTCAGTTGATTAAGCAGCCAACTCTTGGCTTCTGCTCAAATAATGATCTCAGGGTCCTGGGATAGAGACCAGCACTGGGTTCCACACTCAGCACCGAGTCTGCTTGAGGATTCTCCCTCTCCCTTTGCCTTTCCCCCTACTGGTGTGCATGTGCACTCTCTCTAAAGTAAAAAAAAAATCAGTCTTTAAAAAAATATAATATATATAGAAGAACAGAGTAAAATTAGTGTTCATTAGAAAGCAGAAATTGAGATGCAGATGATACAAATAAACCTGTCTTTTAAATGACAATCAATCAATACCCCAGTAGAGAGTGACAGTAACCAGTGAATCACCAAATACCTAAAAAAAATACTTCTGAAAAAACATACTTTTGGAAACCAACAGAGAAACCAGAAGAAAAACTCAATAAGTCATTCAGTATTTCCCAAAGAAGGCAAGAAAACAGGCCTTCTTTGCAATGACATTAAAAATAAAAACAATAATGACAAACATAAATACCAAAATAGGATTGGGGACTGTGTTAAGTGCTTTAGATGTATTTTCTCACTTAAACAGAAATAATGGAAAAACAGTCTGAAATAAAGGCGAGTTGTATGTATAATAATGTATTAAGATCAAAGGGAAACAATAAACTAAAATGGTTCAGTAGTGAGAACCTAGGCAAGGAGATTAAAACTATCATAGAAAAATTAAACTCTGCATTTATAATGATAAAGAATAACAATATTGTTGTGGAAAATGGAGGAGTTGATATGGAAGAAACTCTATTAGAATGAAGAGAAATTTGGACAAAAACTGTAATGATTAGAGTAGTTAGCCACAGATAACTTTCAGGGTTAGCACTGTTTTCTTCATACTAAAATTGCACAAATCCTTTAAATTAGGTTTTAAATTTTATTTCTCTGAACTACCAAATATATTTGCAAATATAGTTTATCCACAGCATGACAAAGCATTAAAAACTTTTGAGTTGGATTTTGGGTTCAAGTCCTACTATGGGATTTTGCATACTGTAACTTAAAGTCTCTGCCTGTACTTTTCCATGTGTAAAGTGTAGATAATGATCTCCTTAACTGTTACTCAACACTTTTTTGAAGTTTGGAGATCCAAATCCTGGGAAACATTTGCTAAACCCTATGATTAAATTAGGTGCTACTAATATTTACTCCCATAATATGCTGCACTTCTCCAAGGACACATTCATCACATGTGAAAATATCTGTTAAGTGTCCATATCCCAAGCTACATTATATGATTCTTGAGGCTAAAATACATATCTGTCTTTTTCATTCAATACCTAGAGCTTAACCTGGAGTAAATGTTAAAAATATTGAAAAAATGAAATGATAACTAAAAGGATAGATGGATTTAAAACTTTTGACAGAATACTACTTTAAAAATATCATATGAGAAAACAGCTGATATCATCTAATAATCAATTTATATAGACGTCTCTATTTACCAATCCATAGGGACATGATGAAAGAAAATGAAAGTTTATTTGGCTGCTATATACTCGTGATCTTACAGAACTATCCATCACCAATTTATCATTCAAAATCATTCTATATTAATGGTAGACATATTATTTTATTTACAAATTCTGTCATTGTTCTTCCAAAGGTTCTGTTTGCTAAAGTCTATAGGATTTTGACATCTTAACTATCTTAAAAAGTAAAGTGAACTCAAATCTTAGCCCCAGTTCCATTTCTAAAGATAAGGAAAGCTGATATTAAGGCCAAAGCAATATCTGAGCCAGGGTTCCAGAACAGAATATTACAATGACAAAAAATTCATTCTTACTTTGGATTGTTTTTAAATTGTGCGTTATAGGCTGAATAATGTCCTTCCCAAAGATGTCCATGCCATAATTCCCAGAACCTTTGACTTTGTTACATTACATGGCAAAAGGGACTTTGCAGATATAATTAAGAGACCTTAATTAATTGCAACCTTAAGATAAGGGGTGATCATAGATCATTCTAGCAAGGCTCAATCGAATTATAGGGGCCCTTAAAAGCAGAGAACTATCCCAGGATGGAGTCAGATGATATGTAGCATAAGGAGAAGTCAGAAGGATTAAAATTATGAGAAGGATTTGATGTGTGTGAAAATGGAGGGGACAGCATGATGAGGAATGAGAGAGGTTCCTGGCTAGCCAGCAACAGGACAGGGGCCTCAGCCTTGTAACCGTGAAGAACTGAATCCGCCAACCACCACAATGTGCTTGGAAGCAGACTGTTTCTAGCGCAGCCTGGTAAGAGCCCAGGCAAGCTGCTGGCATGCTAACATTGGACTTGAGAAACCCAGACCAAAGCTTACTTGATTCTGACTTTTAGAACTGTGAGATAGCAACTTAGGTTTTCAATCAATAAGTATATAGTAATTTGCTTTGGCAACAATGGAAAAGGAATACACTGTATTTATACTGAGAATGTATATTGAGGCCAATTTTACTCTGGATTTTAGGGTTACCAAGTCTCTCTTTTTTGGCAGCATTTTCCTTGAATTGTTTGTGTGGTATTTCTTACCACATGAAAAGAGAAGAACAAGAACTCTAAGGATAAGAATGAGTCTAAGGAAAATGTTTCAAGAAGGCTGTTAGTTGACCTTCCAGTCTAGACATTAGGGAAAAGGTTTAAAAACAAGATTCAGATTTTGAACTCCTAGCCACCTCTTTATCTATGTATTAAATATATAAGGATATTGATCCCACTGGAAAATGTACAATTCTAATTTTTGAAGATCATCTATCTTCGCTCCTTCACACCATATAATCTTTTATTGTTAAAAGATTCATTAACACACAAAGAGAATTTTAAAAATATGGCTCAGGAAATTACCCATTTGCCCTTGGTGTGCTGTCTTTTTTGTGACAACTGAACAGACCACAGACTACTTAGGAATTCATTCCTGAAATCTTAAGTATAAAGGGATAAAATGAGTGTGCATGATATGGGTCTGTGGGGTAGGCCTTTCAATTAGAATGTAATTACAAAATAATTAATTTTTACTTACATTGTTTGTAATGAAGAAACTATGTGATGGGAAAATATAATATTTGAAATTATAATAATGAGTTTAATTTAAACTGTAACTCAAAAATTAAACACTTTAAAATAGTATTATTTCTAATTACTGGTAATTACAACTAAAAATATTTTCTTAGGTATTTTTATATGCTGTCCATTATTCTAGGCATTTTGAGGGGAAGAGAAACACAATGAAGTATAAAGAAGAAAGAATAAAGTTTATTAAATTCTTTTCTTATCTTACTCAATTCTTAAATAATGGGCAATTCTGAGTCTCATCTTACTAATGAAAAACATGGTTTATCATGAATCAATAACTTTCCTAAAGATATACAGTTTCTAAGTAGTAAAAGCCATGATTCAGTTCTAAAACTGACTTTCACCTAAATCCATGCTTTATCCAAGATGAATTTAGGAAGTTAAAATTTAATGGTTAATACCAAATAACTAAAAATTAAAATAAACCAAAATAATATAGCTCTAAAGACAAAAAAGAATATAATTCATTACTATACATCTACTCATTCTTTCATCTATCCACCAAATTTTTGTTGATTACCTATCACTGTGACTGTGACCTTTCTTCTAAGCATTAGGATGAAATAGAGACTGAGACAAATCTCTATCACACGGAGATTACATTCTGCTGGGGGAATTAGACAATAAAGATAATAAAATATGTACATAATATAAACTTTCATATAGGGTCTCAGAAAAAAATCGACCAGGTGTATCAGAGTAACAGTACTAACAAACTATCTCTAAAATCATAGTTGCTCAAAACCTAAATAACTATTTCTTGTTCATCCCACATGTCTCTTACATGTAACCAGGAGAGTTCCGCTCTCTGTAATTAGAATCCAGAATGACTGTGCAGTCACCACTTCAAACATTGGTAAGTACAGGGGCACCTGGGTGGCTCAGTGGGTTAAGCCTCTGCCTTCGGCTCAGGTCATGGTCTTCAGGGTCCTGGGATCGAGCCCCACATCTGGCTCTCTGCTCAGCGGGAAGCCTGCTTCCCCCTCTCTCTCTGCCTGCCTCTCTGCCTATTTGTGATCTCTCTCTCTCTGTCAAATAAATAAATAAAATCTTAAAAAAAACAAAAAACAAAAAACAAACCCCAAAAAACAAACATTGGTAAGTACAATGTCCAAGGGAAAAGAGAGTTCTAGAAAGGTCTTTAAAAGGCAATTAAATCCTTTGTCCTGGAAGTAAAGATAACAATTTTATAACATATTGGCCAGAAATTCATATGTCTCACCCCTCACACTCCAACACAAAGTGCCAAAATGTGTAATGCTTCAAATGATGGATATAGGGGAGAATTGGAAACTTCTGGTGAACAGCACTACTATGAGTTGAATTATGTACCCAAAAAAACATTTTGAAACTTTAAACCCTGGTACCTATGAATGTGACCTTATCTGGAAATAAAGACTTTGAAGGTATAATCAAGTTAAGATCAGATGTTAGGGTGGCCCCTAATCCAATATGACTGGTGTCCTTATAAAAGGAGTATGATTTAGACACAGAGACACACAGGGAAAATGCCATAGGAAGGTGGGGCAGATATTGGAGTGATGCACCCACAAGCCAAGGAATGCCAAGGATTGTCAGCTGTCAGCAGAGGCTGAGAGAGAGGCATGGAACAGATTCTCCCTCAGAGAGTTCTGTAACCCCAGATCTTGATTTCATACTTCTAGCTTTCAAAAGTGTGAGACAATAAATGTCTGTTATTTGAAGCTACCCAGTTAATGGTACTTTGTTATGGCAGCTTTCAGAACCTAGGAAACCAATACAAACACAATGATTATCAAAAGAGTAAAAAGATTAGCACCAGGAGCAGCTAATGAGGAACCAAAGAGATTTTCTTTAAGAAGGTGCTATTTAAGCAGAAGAAACCTGAAACAGAGAGGGAGTGAGCCTTGCTAAAATCTGAGGAGATATGTACTTGGTGTCAACTACTTTGATATTCACATTATAATTCTCCCTATTAAAAAAAAACTTGATTTCACAAACTGTGTATTAGAAAAAAAAGCCTTTTTCTATGACTTCCTAGGTTTGTAAATTCCAGGAGGGCTTAGGAGAGAAATTACACTTGGTTTGTTTTTCCATCTTGCCCAGTCCATGAATTGTTGCTGGTATATATTAGAGGTCAGTTATCGCATGCTTGAATCAAAGGACTCTATCAAAGTTAAGTAAGAAGAAACTCTGGCTCTGAAATTTAAACCTGGCATCCTTATAACAAAAGAAATGTTCCTTATCTACTCCTTAATCGGGTAAGCTAGATTTTTAGATATATATTTTATTTTAATTATCTTTGAGCTGAAGGGGTAAAATAGCTTTAATTAAGATCTTAATTCATATCTTTCTCAAAATTATCTGTAAAAGCTATTTAAATAGACAACCACTAGGTCTGGGAAAAGCAGATGTAATTATTTTGAGTAAGACATGAATTAAGGAGTAGGAAAAATGTAATATTCTTCCAAGTCTGGGAGGAAAAGTCCCTAAATTGTTTAAGTCTCAAGCTGAGGTAAACTACCCTAATTATTGGTGAGCTATAAGGCATGTGAAATCATTAGGTTAGACTATTATAATTTCTTGGGAGTCAACTGCTTCAAACAACTTTGGGGAAATTTTACAAATATTTTTCTGATTTAAGCAAAATCACGATGACATAGTCAAGTCTTATGAAAGGATAGGGACACCTCAAACGTAGGGAAAAAAAAAAAACTTATGTGCAGTAATTGGAGAATTTGCTCATTTTATTATTGGATAGTTCATGTTATTGTTGGTATAGTTACGTTGATGTAAATGCAGTGTTGTACTGTAGTAAAAACATGATCATGTCACCAGCTAGCTCACTGGATTTGCAATTATAATTGTTCCTGCTCCCTTGTGGAAACCAGCACAGTTGGTCTTTAGAAAAATGAGTTTGTCTACTTAGGAGCTAGTGTTGTTGTTGTTTCTAATTTCACTTACACACAAAAAAAATTGGTTCCCAGAAATTAGTTCAACAACCTGCTGCAACTGCTTAAATTAAATTAAATTAAACATACAATCACTTTCTGCCAAAGAGTTTTCCGTAACACAAACTATTTTTTGGTGATTTTTAGTGGCAATTCTTATTTTAATTTTTTAACTTTAATACTTTCACAGTTAGACATTAAACAAAGATTTTCATTGGTAGGAGTCTCCTAGAAAAATGGGTTATTTGGGGGCCCAGGACCAACTATTCTTTATACTTTATGCTTAATAAAGGATACTATATACTTTATACTATATACTTTATTGTAATGAAGCTTTACCTTTGTTTGGGTCATACTTGAGGGGATTTTGTTTCTATGGTAGTCTGTTAATTGACTTTTAAGAAGCCACACTTCCCACTATTCAACCCCTGAGTCATCAACTTTGCTTGAATTTGAGCTGGGCATTTGATCTGCTTTAACCAAAAGGATGTGACAAAAGTGAGATGGTGCCAGTAACAGGTCTAAACTTAAAAATACCTGGCAGCTTCTACTTTTATCCTCTAGAGATCCTTGGCCCTTCTGATATGAAATCCTTCTACCTGGCTTAAAAGACAAGTTGATGCAAGTAAAGCTCTGACAGGGCACGGAGAGAAGGAAAAGTCCAACTGCCCTAGTGTCTCGCCCAGGCTGGTGGCTCACTGACCCATTAGCTAAATGTATCCATATGAATAACTACTGGCTAGAACTACAGAAGGCCTGCCTTGCAGAGCTCTGATTGTCTAATCATGAGCTGATAACACAGTCTGGAACCACTAAATGTTGATGTGGGTTGTTATGCAGCAACAGAAAACCAAAAGAGTTACAATGTGGAATTTGAATTTAAGCCCAGACACGATGCTAGAATTACAAAATCCTGAATGGCCTTTTTTTTTTTTTTTTTTTAACAATGCAATCTTTGTTTTTATTTTGTAAAGCATTTAATCTACGTCTGAAGCTAACTATATACTCAGAGGACATGCAAATAGGGTCTTCCCTCCACTGAATAAAACAGTCCAGCCCGGACCATGCAGCTGGGAGAGGAGCCCCAGCCCTGGGATTTCCAAGTGTCCACATTCACTGAGCAGGACAGAACACAGTGAACTCGCCATGGAGTTTGTGCTTGGCTGGGTTTTCCTTGTTGTTCTTTTTTTTTTTTTTTCCCAATTTTTTATTTATTTTCAGCGTAACAGTATTCATTGTTTTTTCACCACACCCAGTGCTCCATGCAATCCGAGCCCTCCCTAATACCCACCACCTGGTTCCCCCACCCTCCCACCCCCCCGCCCCTTCAAAACCCTCAGGTTGTTTTTCAGAGTCCATAGTCTCTCATGGTTCACCTCCCCTTCCAATTCCCCTCAACTCCCTTCTCCTCTCCATCTCCCCGTGTCCTCTATATTATTTGTTATGCTCCACCAATAAGTGAAACCATATGATACTTGACTTTCTCTGTTTGACCTGAATGGCCTTTTAGTGGTATGCTGTGATTGGAAGGGAGGGAAGCTAAAGGGCTCCATTTTAGAAAGGCTCTGTCTCTGCTGTTTTTCTGGCTAGGCCCCCATTTGCTCATAAAATATATTTTTGCCTCTGAATCAGTCGAAGATGCTATGTTCCAATTTCAAGGGGGGAAGCAAGAAAGGGAATCATTCTCTGAGTTTTGTCCTAGGCTCCAAATACCTAATAATGTATAAGAAGAGCCAGATTCCAAACTTGTTCCAGGTCATTAGCTTCAAACATACCTCAGCTGATGCTGGCGTCAATACCCCCTGCTTTTGGTAATTTATGAAATAACAGCTATTGTTCACCCAGCACTTACCTTTGATCAGACCCTACCCTGGATTCCTGAGGCAACACATGCTCTAGACCCCTTTCCAAAATAAATCTCTAACCCCAAGCAAGAAGACTCATTCTTTCTTTTCTGAGTCTCCCAGATACTCTGTTTGCTGCTCTCTGTCACTCACACGATTTAATAAACTCTGTCTTCACTTTCTCTGGCTCATCTTTCATTTCTACCCTGTGTGAAGCCAAGGACCCTCTTGGCTGGTCCTGTGGAATGCTCCCCTGGGTTCTCAGATCCAGTCTATCTGCATCAAATGAATTAGTTAGTGTGGATTTGTAGTCTGGCTGACGATCTTTGTTCTCTTTATCAGATCAATACCCTTACTCACCAAAGAAATATCCTTAGGTCCATCAAATAAAGTACTCTCTGTCCACTTTTCTGGAGCAACCTGATGGAACAGAACATGCCCTATAGTGCCATCTTTTATTGTTTTAGCCACTGGAACCCACTGGAAAGAAAACAGCTATTCTTTGCCTAAGTAGTTATGGCAGATCCTGTATTCCCCAGGGATCCTTAAGTCTGTCCACTTCCCACATATCATACTTAGTGAACCGCTACCTAAACAAAGGACCCCGCCTTTTACTCTCCCCTGGGTTTTGGGTCAACAGGAAGTGTTATTAAAATTTCACATATCAAATATTTTTGGTAAATCTATTTCTCTGTTAGTGGGGATCCACTCAGAAGGGATATACTAAATAAAGTCCACTTCGTTCACTTCAAAAATAAGAAATTGTACCTAATTAAGGCATAACAGAAGTTACAAAAAGGAATTTTAGAGCATAGGCTCTTACCATTGAAAGCGTACCACATAATAAAAGCTGAACAACTTTAAATAAGTCATCTAGAATTGTAGTAGGCAGGACATCTTCCCCCCAGAATTTCTCTGTAATTACCTAGTTTGTGATGAAGATGAAAATATTTAACTCAGCAAAAAAATAGTAAGTAGGTCTTTAGCAGAAGTAGTCAATAGGCATGTTATAGGGAGTAAACAGATGTTCACTTGATGTTAGAAGTTAGTTGGACAACTACATAGTCAGGGCCAGGGTCCCCAACAAGAAAAGATGGAGTCAGGACAGATAAGATAAAATAGAATCAACATCCTGTTTTGCAGTTTAGATGGGACCACAATAGCACTCTGTGTTGCAGCCTTTGCAAAAATGACTTTTGTAAAACGTCCTAAAATAAGACAGTTAACCACAAGGCATTTGTCCCTATCATGGGCAAAGGTCAGTTAAGACATGAGCTCTCAGATGTCAGCAAGAAAGACCATCAGCACATTGCCATTATCCTAATAGGTAGACAGATACATGACCAAAGCCCTGATTGGCGTAACTTAGTACACCTTGAGTGCTTAAGATGGTTCTGCAAAAGGGCCCACAAAACCCTCTAAACTTAGAAACTCCAAGGGCAACCCTCGCAGGTTTCCTCCCTCTCCAGGAGCTTTGTACTATAGCTCAATAAATCCGATTTGCTGCCCACCACTCTTCGTCTGGCCTACCTCTTCATTCTTCGAAGCGGTGCAACCAAGAACCATGGGCACTAAAGGCAGAGAAATATTGCAACATGAAGCTGTGTGTATATGTGTAAGAGAAGAAAGAGAGAGAGAGAGAGAGAGAGATTTTTTAATGGAGATACAATGGAAGTGAACTTAAGTGTCTCTTTTTTAGGAATCCCTGAATAGTAATGCAAAGATCATGATTCTTAGAGCAACAATTAAAAAGGAGTCATATAAAATGAAATGAGAATCCATGGAACTTTTATAACTGTTCAAAAAGAGAAGTCTGGCTGCAAAACAGCCTAAGAAAACACACACACAAATAAATAAGCTTTTGTAACAGTTTCCTTCATGGTCTTTTTCAGATTTGCTTTATGGAATGAAATGTTTATAATGTGGGGGAGAAGGGGTATTTGGTAAATCCCTCGACTGTGCAGAGGAAAATATGTCTGGACTCAAAAGGGAGACAGGTAAGGGATGGAAAAAAAAATCATCCAATTTTTTTTTTAATTAAGCTCAAAAGAATAACTTGAACAACTTGTTGAATGACTCATATTAAGATGAGTCTTTATCATACACTAGATAAAAGCATGTACTTAACATTCTGACCATTTGTTTGTCCAGGTCCCTGCAAAGACAGTGTTAATTTCCAAAGAGCTTGATGGTAAACAAACAAATAAAAAAAAATAGTAGGCCTTGGGGGAGGGTGGTGCACAATGTCACGTTAGAACAAGTAAGATATGCAGTGTGTGCATGGATGACCTCCTACCCTTGACAGGCCCAACTATGGAAATGGTACTTAAATCAGATCCATCACACTTGAAAGAACTTGCTTTCTTTTAAAGTGTGTTTAATGGGATGGTTAAATTGGAAACAGACTTCTATTTAGGCTGCAGTGTAATAGGATGGGCAATGGTATTAAGTGCTTGTTCTAGATCCCCATAAGTTTTCTTGTATGGGGAAAGGTAACAGTCAAAGTCTTGAACACAAGGTTGAATTGTTATTGTCTGTCAAGGACAAACAAAATGCATTACAACTGAAGGTAAAAATCAAGGTGGAGTCAGTATATGATTATTCCCAATGTTGGCTTGTTTATCAAATATTACTTGGAATGAAACACAGTAAATAATATAAAGCATAAACCATACATACTTTTTGCATTTATCAAGACTTCTATTATTCATACATTTAAAGAACTTATTAAGACCTATTGTGTGTAGAGACAGTTTTCTATAAACTAAAAATGAAATTTTAGAATTGGAAGGAGAGATTTATTCTTAGTGACTATTAATGGAATTCAACCCATTAGCTAGGGCTAAAATTTATGGCATTAAGTAGAAATATAAAGGGTGTCATCATTAATCACCTTTATTCTTGGCTCCAATTTTTCCTCCCTCAAAATAGTGTACATTTTTCCATTCACTTCTTTCAGTTAGTGATATAGTAGAGAAAACCCTGTAAACCTGATTTGTGTTCTTTCATAGGTAATCGATGTTTTGTGGTATGCACATGCTACACATAAATGTATATGTGTTATCAAATAGATCAGATTTTATTATAAAAAAACCAAACCAGACAACACTGGATCAGAGATCCTTTCAGCTCATCACATCCCACTAGCAAACTGACCTCAAAAGAAGTTAACACAAACACCAGTATTTCCACTAATGATAAGTTAAGAGCTTTTTAATATAGTACATTTCTATAGCAGCATGTTTAAGCTTCTTCAGTAATTTTTCAGCTATGGCTTATAAAGCAATATTTGAAATGCTGCTATTTATATCCACATATTGGCATGTCTCTGAGTACACAAAATATATAATGATGCCAAAACAGAACAGATAAATTGTCGTCATGTTAAATCTTTATATATAAAGTGTCAGCTCCTTTCAATCCAGCACAATTTCCTAATATCAAAAAGACTGTATGCGTTGTTCTTGTTATATTAACTGAGACAAATAAGTCACTTTTCCCTGTTGGTAAATAATTTAAAGCACTACTTTGATAATCAAACAGCACATATTTAATGTGAAGTTGAGGGAAAGTTTGTGTGATTTTTTTAAAAAAGAAAACATGAGACAAGATCAGCTGGGATCTGTCCTCAGATTCTCTGGGAGCGTATTTTCATACTGTTTTATCACTAGAGTATTTCTTTGCAAAATTTTAAGAATTTCTGTAATTAAGACAAGCAGATAGTCATCACAACAAATTCAGTAGGCATTTGTATTTAACTAACTGCAACTTATCAGTTCCTTTGCTTCCTTGAGCTGAAACTGACACCCTTCTCTTTCAATGTTTTTGATCCTCACAAGGATAGACTTAAACTCACAGATGAAAATGATTTGCTAGTGAATGGGTCAGTAAGTTAGTGAGTATGTTTCCTTTTTCAAATCACCTGGGGTTTCACAGGGTCTGTGGAAAGGCCTGATTGCACTACTGGATGCTTAAGAGTTTATCCGGCTCTGGCAATCAACTTTTGCTACTGTGGTAGAATCTGTTACAAACCACCAGATGGTATTTGATTATATAGATCATAAAGAATAATTGGTATGAAATCATGCACCTAATGCCTTTTTTACCCTTATTTTGCATGAGACACAAAGATTGGTGCTTCCATCATAATGTAGAAATTAGAAATACTAAGGCAAAGGAAATGCCCCTTTCCTGCTTTGAATTGGAATGTGTGATTGAGGACAAGGAAAAGGAAGGTATGTTCTTAGAGTTCATGTACATATTTCTAAAGAGATTATTTTCTCACTGCAAAGGTGCTTCAGAATCAACACTCTGAATTGGTAAAAAATAAAAGATTAAGAGGATGATGAAATAACACAGGACTTATTTATTCTCTCTTAAAGGATATTTGATACTCAATATTCCTCCAAACATTTCCCTATATCATATCAACATATTCCTATAATATCAACAAATAGTTATTAAATATCTTTCAAGAAGTGGCTCCTGTGGTTCATAATGACAAATCAGATGTTCCTTTCCCCTTGAGGGACTTGAAATCTAGTGAGGAAGACAGACATACAAACAAGTAGGTTCTGTAAGTGGCAGAGATTTGCCCAAGGTGCATCCTTGTGTCGTGTGGTTAATTCCACCAAGACCTGAGACCAGAAAAGGCTTTATGTGGTGTGGTTCCATCTGATACAACTCTCTGCAATGATGGCAAGTTTCTCTATCTGCATTGTTTAGCAAGGTAGCCACATGTGACCACTGAGCATTTGAAATGTTATGTCACCACAGAGAAACTGAATTTTTAGTTTCCTTTAATTGTAAGTAATGTAAACATAAACTTAAGAAACCACTTGTGGCTACTGGCTACCATATTGGAGAGTGCAATGATAGAAGGATCCATGTGAGTTGAGTTCCTTCTGTCTTTTTTCTCACTTCTTACATTTTTATTTTGTAGGTATGTGTGTGAGGCCTGGATGATTCTCAAATACAAGGAAAAGTTCACTCCCATTTAGAAGTCTGTCCTCTGTTTTATTCTAAGAAAAAAGATATTTGATGACTAATGACTACACTGAACCTCACTCTTCTTACTTACTTTACTTGGAGTCAGTTCAAATTCCAGATACCTTGATAAACCAGTGGATGAGGAGAAATGATTTCAGGATTCCTTATTTCCCATCCATAATGGCACCATGATTATAAGTTTCTCTGGGGTAACAGATAGTATGAAAGTTTCATAATTGGAGGGGGTTATAATCTAAAGAGAAAAAAAATTCCTAAAATATTATTATATATTATACACATTACTATATATGACTCTTTTAATAATCCAATATCAAAAGTCATTCTATGTTTTTTAATTTCTTTTCTCTGGGTTTATTGGACTTTTGTATTCCTTCTTTTGTGACAATTTTCTCAGGTTTTTGTCCACTGCTCACTTTAGGTATGTTTATTAAATTCTAAGAACTTTAAAATGTTGAGATTTATAGTCCTTTGTTATATATGTTGCAAATATGTTTACAGTTTGTGCTTATAGTTTATCAATGGTGCATATTTGGGCAATAAAATATTTTAAAATTTCCCTAGTGTTGGTCTATTTATCTTGGTTTTCATTTTTTTCCCTCTCTGGTGTCATGCTTAGACATGCTGTGCTATATGAAGATTAGATTCCTTTTCAATAACATTTTCTTCCAGAAATGGTTTCAGTTTTTACATTTAAAGTTTTAATTTATCTGGCACTTACTATTATGTATGATGTGCAGTGTGAATCTAATGTTACTTTTCTCTCCAAATGGCTAGCCATTTGTCCCCAAAGCACTCATTAAAACATCCATCATTTTCTCCAGTCTGATATAAAATGTCACCTTCGTCATAAGCTAAGTTTATTATATTCTCAAGTAGTTTTTTTTTATTTTCTATCTTGTTTCATTGATTTCCCGTTTTTTTTTTGTCTGTACCAGATACCACCATGTTCTTTACTTTATATATCATTCTTTACTTTATATATCTCTAAATGTCAGTGTCAAGAGTGAGATGGCATCTTTTCTATCATACCTTCTTAAGACAACTAGTTCATACTGACTTTTGTTTTTCCTACATTATTTCCCCCCTCCCTATCACACATACTTCAATGTTCTTTTGATGGAATATGAATTTTATATTCATTTAAAGGTTTATTTCATATATCTTTCATTCAAAATTAATTTTGGCATTTACCCTATTTAATGACTATATTGAAAACAATTATTTGTGTATGTGTGCATGCTTATACTTGTGTGTATCTGTGTATAATAAATACATGTGTGAGGTGCGTGGGTGGCTCAGTTGGTAAAGCGGCTGACCCTTGATTTTGGCTCAGGTCATGATTTCGGGGTCCTGTGATCCAGTTCCATGTCAGGCTCTGTGCTCAGCATGGAACCTGCTTAAGATTCTCTCTCTCCTTCTCTCTCTTTCTCTCACTCTCTCTCTCTGCCCCTTCCCCTGTTCTTGCTCTTGTGCTCTCCCTCAAATAAATAAATAAATAAATACATGTGTGTACACATACATACACAGACATACACCACATTTTTCTAGGTTTCAGTGTTTGCTACAAGTTCTTTTAGTCCATGAATTCTCCATTCTTGAGCTTACATTTTTATTTCTTTTCTTACTCATATCTTCATTTGCTTTTTTTAAAAAATGATATGCTATATATTTTTAATACTCCCTTAACTTGTTTTATTGGTTTCACATATGAAATGTAACTTGGCTTCATTTAATATTCTTGACTCACAGTTTTTCCCCTCAAAATTAGAGATATTTTTCCATATATGTCTCATATTTAGTGATGTTGTAGAGAACATAGAAATAAATCGATTTGCGTACTTTTATAGATAATGTGTTCACTCTCTTGCTGCTTTATTTTTGTAGTTCAAGTATGAGTCTAGAATTTACTTGTATATGATCCTTTGTTTAAAATTGATTTATCCTGGTATATGACAGTTCCTTACTTTTGTATTGATAATTGTTTTGTTAAAGAACTTTTTTTCATGTATATTTTGGTTATTTCCTCTGTCTTGTTTTTTTTTCTTTTTACTCCAATAAACAAGTTACTCATATCATGATTTTCCTTATTTTATCATCTTATTTCATATTATTCTTCATTTGCATAGAAATTTCATCTTGATTTATGCAGTTATCAAGACTGTAGTTTGCATAACTAAGTCAACACTCTGTAGAGTCAGTTTTTGGTTGACTGTCATTAAAGTGTACCTTAATTCTGCTTTTATACTTCTTACAAAAATACTGTCCATCACATAATTCCAATGTTTTATATATTTCCACATGTGGAATTTAATGTCACGTAAGACTCTCTTCCATAAAAACAGTATTTTTCACCTCTAAAGTAATTGTAGGTTTCCGTATACTTTGAATGTCAAGCTTGGAGCACATTTGTTGTTATGGTTCCTTTGTTTTTGCTTGCTTAGCAACTGCATTTAATTTTAGATACAACATAATTGTTTTTCCCCTGTTTATTAGAATATTATCCTTTATGATTTTCACTTTCACCTATCTGTTCATAATAATCTTGAGTATGGGCATGCATTTTTATAGACACATGAATTATTTTTGCATGTTTGCATGCTTTGCATTTTTTAGGACCTGTTATTGTTCTAGATTACTTGGTAAGGACACAGGTTCTGTAGTTATTTGAAATGATTTCATATCCTGGCTCTGCTAACGGGCTATATGACCTTTTTCAATCGAGAGAGACTCTGTGACGCAGTGTTCTTATCTTCACTGTAGGAATGACAGCAGTAATTACTTCTAGTATTTTGAGGATTAAATAGCATGTCTACAGAAAGCATGGAGAACAGAGATGCACATAAACTAAGTGCTCAGTAGATATCGGTTGTGATTATTTTCTGCATATGTGTTATGAGATTCATTCATTTGTTCAGCCAAAAGATACTGTTGAATATCTAATTTATAAGTCTTATTCTAGGAACTAGGCACAGAACATGGAAAAACAAACACAATTTCTGTAACTCATGGAATTTATTCATTTCCAAGAGCTAAATTGTACACTACAAATTTAAATGAAATAAATTTAAGATTGCTTCAAGGCCTCGAGTTTGATCACAAATAAGAAAGAAATTGATTGTGTTTTGCAATTCCTAGAGAAAGCATCATTTTGAAGTATAAGAGTTCCACCAATATCACCATTACCACAGTACTTTGTAGTCTTAAACTTGGCTGTGGAAAACTGACTGCTGGCCCAATCTTTGCTAAGATGTTATATCAGAATGTTTTCTTTCTTTTTCTTTTTTAAATTTTATTTATTTGACAGAAAGAAAGCACAAGAAGAGGGAGCAGCAGGCAGAGGAAGAGGGAGAAGCAAGCTCCCACGAATAAAGAGCCTGATATGGGTGGGGCTTGATCCCAGAACTGCGGGATCACAACCCAAGCCAAAGGCAGATGCTTAACTGGTTAACCGACTGAGCCACTCAGGAGCCCCATCAGAATGTTTTCTTTAGTGAGTTCAGAGGAGCATCACATTGTACCTGTGAGACCGATTTCCCCAAAAAGGTGCTTCAAAGAGGCCCCTAGAGGACTCAGTTATTACTAACAATGGTGCAGTTGTCCAACCAAGAGAAGGAAGATATAGTTAGTCAGAAGCCTTGGGAGACTGTCAGGTAAAGACCAGGCACCAAGGTTTAAGAGAAGGCACGTGGTATGGCCAGCATTCTGAAACCCACAAACTCAGGGGATACTGACCGCATGTAAGTGTTCAAAGAACAGTCAATAGGCCCAGGAATATAGCTGTAACAAAATTGTACATTTCCTGCCAGTGAGTGATCACTGATGAATGGTTCTGATTGAAATAAATGTAACTTTTAGCAAGGCTACAAGTCATATGGGAGATAACATTGTAATCAGTACCAGAAATGGGTATATTATAATTAACTGAGGGGTTTGATATTTTCCCCTATATTATAATATCTAGTGAATATAAATCAGAAGGCCAGAGATCTTACCTCTCTGTCAGACTGTTCAGGCAAATTAACTGGATCATAAAGGAAACCAAATGCTCATATTGGCTTCATTTGCACCATGCTCCTCCTTCAGCTGAATGGTGAAGATTAACCAATCCTGATGTTCCCATTATTATCAGAGACTGTGCAAGGTGCTTAATAAATCCACTGTACTTTAGAAATTGGCAAATGGGAATAATGCCTACATTGACTAGCCTGTTTTAGAATTGGATAAAACTAAAAATGATTTCATAATTGGATAAAACTAAAAATAATTTCAATTATTTTCTGTCCTTTAAGATTGCAACTTTCTGGGTTAGTAAAATATAGTTTCCAGAAAGTATAGTTCATTCCATTCAATACTCTTTTCTCGACAATAATCTTCAGAATCTTTATGCACTACTATATACAAAGGTAAGATGTCAGCAGAATTTTAAAATGAATATAAGTGTTCTTATATATTTTTCATTCTGAAACATTCATAGTGCTCAAAATCTCCAAAAAACGACAAGCAGGTGTGTAAATACCTGAAATTTATGTAATGATATGTTCAATAGTGATGGGTCTGGGTTGTTACAGGAGTTTAGAAGATGAAAGAGGGAGGCAAGTTTTCCCAGATGGAACAAGGAAAAAAGGACATTTCAAATAGAAGTCATGTGCAAGTTATCCAAGGAAATTAATAGTACTCTGAGTTTGGGTAACAGAGAAGACTGGTGGGGCTGAGTTGTAGGGTTCTATATAAAAAAAAGAATGAAGGAGATGAAAAATCTCTGTGAGCTAATTAGTTAGAAAAAATCTTTGCCACCATCCCCACCATGGAAAGGTAGAATGAAGTAGCATAAGAACATGTTCTTTGGTGAAAAATCCTGTGTCAATTGCTCAGTCTCCTCAACTGAACAAAACATGTGTCACATCAATCAATATAAATTTAGTAATGTCACAACTACTAATTTTTTGGAACCCTAATGAAAAAAGAGAATTAAATCAATAGTTTCTTTTAGACTGTATAATCATGTCCCTTTTTGAACTGTTGCTACTAGCAGAATAGGAAATCCTCTTACAACTTGCTTTAGAATTTAAAATATTCATTTACATAGTTTAGCTTGTCTCATCATCACTATACCTATAAAGAAATAAATCTATATTGAGAGGTACTTATTATCAGATGTACTTTGGGGTTTACACCCAAAGTAGTGTCTGATATTAATAATGTTAAACATTACCACACTATTTTTTGATAGATTCATACAAATGTGTTATATATAAGCAGTTATAGGTTGGTAACCAGCTTTCAAACAAAAGAAAACAAACCTTGATTTGCTACATTTAGTATATTCCTTGGTCTGTGTATTCACATTGTGACTGATTTCAGGCTACCAACAGTTTAACAACTGGTTCATAAAATTTCAGAATATTTAACAATTTGCTCTCCGAAACTGGTAATGAGTTGGCTCACATGCACCCTATTTGGGGCAGTGCTGTTCATAATAAACAAAATCACTGGAGTGTTTATTGTCTGCTATGTTAAGGGCTTTGTAGACATCACAAAAACCCTATGAAGAAGTATTGCTATTGCCCTCATTTTAATTTTTATTATTTTTTAATTTAAGTTAGTTAACATACAGGGCAGCCCTGGTTTCAGGAGCACAACTCAGTGATTGATTACTCACATACAATACCCTGTGCTTATTCCAAAAAGTGCTCTCCTAATGCCTATCACCCACTTCCCCCATCCCAACACCACCTCCCCCATAGCAACCCGCAGTTTGTTCTCTGTATTTAAGAGTCTCTTATGGTTTGTCTCCCTCTCTATTTTTACCTTATTTTGTTTTTCCTTCCCTTCTCCTATGTTCATCTGTTTTGTTTCTTACATTCCACGAGTGATGTTATATGATATTTGTCTTTCTTTGACTTATTTTGCTTAACATAATACACTCTAGTTCCATCCACATTGTTGCAAATGGCAAGCTTTCCTTCTTTTCGATTGCCAGTATTCCATTGCATTTATGTGTGTGTGCATGTAACACACACACACACACACACACACACACATACCATCTCTTCTTTATCCATTCATCAGTCAGAGGACATTTGGATTCTTTCCATAATTTGGCTACTGTTGATAGTGCTGCTATAAACATTGGGGTGCATGTGACTCTCTGAACCAGCATTTTTTCATCCTTTGGATAAATGCCTAGTAGTGCAATTGCTGGGTCATTGGGTAGTTCTATTTTTAACTTTCTGGGGAGCCTCCACACTGTTTTCCAGAGGGGCAACACCAGTCTGCATTCTCACCAACAGTATAAGATGGTTCTCCTTTCTCAACATCCTTGCCAACAACTGTTGCTTCCTGAGTTGTTAATTTTAGCCATTCTGACAGGTGTGAGGTATATCTCATTGTGGTTTTGATTTGTATTTCCCTGATGATGAGTGATGTTGAGTATCTTTTCCCATGTCCATTAGCCATGATGTCTTCTTCGGAAAAATGTTTATTCATGTCATTTGCCCATTTCTTAACTGGATTTATTGTTTTTTGGGTGTTGAGTTTGATAAGTTCTTTATAGATTTTGAATACTAACTTTTCAACCAATATGTCATTTGCAAATATCTTCTCCCTTCTGTTGGTTGTCTTTTAGTTTTGTTGGTTGTTTCCTTCACTGTGCAGGAGCTTTTCATCTTGATGAGGTCTCAAAAGTTCATTTTTACTTTTGTTTCCCTTGCCTCCAGAGACATGTATAGTAAGAGTTGTTGTGGCCAAGATCAAAGAAGTTGCTGCCTGTTTTCTCCTCTAGATTTTCATGGTTTCCTCTCTTATATTTAGGTCTTCCATCCATTTTGAATTTATTTTTGTGTATGGTGTCAGAAAGTGGTCTGGTTTCTTTCTCTTGCATGTTGTTATCCAGTTTTCCCAACATTGTTTGTTGAAGAGATTTTTTTTTTCCATTGGCTATTTTTCCTGCTTTGTCAAATATCAGTTGATTACTGCACCTATTTTTAGATGAGGACCTGTGGTTTAAGAATGATTAAGTCAGGGGGTCCTGGGTGGCTCTGTTGGCTAAGTTTCTGCCTTTGGCTCAGGTTGTGATCCCAGGGTCCTGAGATCGAGCCCTGCACTGGGCTCCCGGCTCAGTGGGGAGCCTGCTTCTCCCTCTCCCTCTGCCTGCTGCCCAACCCCCGCTTGTGTGCTTTCTCTCTCTAGGTCTATGAAATAAATAAATAAATAAAATCTTAAAAAAAAAAAGAATGATTAAATTCTTGACTACAAGTTATATATAAAAAAGCAGAGTCAAAATTGAACCTACTGTCAAGGAACTATTGACCAACTATTACCAACTTTTCTGTATCAAAGGATATATACTGGTTTAGAAGTATTAAAATAAAATTGCCTTGTGTTGGTGGAATTTGTTTACAAGAAGGATAGGAAAAGAGACAGAAAGATACATACACAGAGAAAGACATAGAGACAGAAAGAGAGGACCCTTTCTGAGAAAAAATGAAGACATTTGATAGCTTAATCAGGTGCATAAAGAGTTTCAAGAGGTATATAATCGTATGATTTGTAACTCATCCAATAAAGACCCTACCCCTTCCCTAATGGGAAAAAAAGTGAAGCAACAAAGGCAGTGACCTTTCAAAGTATCAAAATCCCGGACCAAGCAGGTGAGTGAAGCTTTTTGGGAATAGAGGTGTGCGGTTATAAGTGTCTGTGGGAGGGCACTGTTTCCAGGTTTCCGGTTATCAGAAATACCCACTGAGCTATTGAGCTCTGACCTTGGTCTCTGTTCCCTCCAGTGGATGAAGAATTATGTACTCCCATATAGGATAAAATAAACCGTTTCTCTAGCCATCTCATCCACTGGTTTTGTATTAAAGAGACTCTCAGGCCTGCAGAGCCTTGCTGGTGAGAATTCCCAGACCTATGGCAGGGGATGATGTTAGCAATAGCATAAACCATAATTCTTATTTTGATGTCTGCATCCCAATTCCCACCACACAATTTCCTTTTTAAGACCCTGGATGTCAAGCATGTTTAATGTGATCAACTCATGCAGGTTAGGAAGGAAATTAGAGATCTTAACAAGGGGCTGAGAGCTATAAGTCTTCATTAGTGACTCAGACCTACCCTGGGGTTACAACAATCTGTTATAAAATCCATGAGTTAAAGCCAGCTTTATCATCCTCTTCTTCTCTGAGGAGTCAATTGAGGCCCAGAAAAGTTAAATAACTTTTACAAGGTCACACGGTAAGAAAATGTCAAAGTGGACAGAAATCCTTGGTCTTCAATTTCAAATCACATCTTCATCCACAATACAACTCTGGTTCTTTGAGATCAGCTCATATTTGAGAGCTCTGGGGTAACATTTTTGTTAGCTAATAAGATTTTCTCAGCCATTTATGTATGTATGTATTTACTTACTTTTCTCAAGCTGTTATATATTTATGTTTTTATTTATTTATTTTTATTTATCCGACGAACACTAGTGTGTGAAGAATTCTCTGTCAGGACCTGATGAGTCATGAATAAGAAGAAATCCACCCTTTGGACATAGATACCATTCAACAACCACAGTATAATGACAGATTATAAAATGGGTTTATTTATAAAATGAGCACATAGAGTAAACTAGATTTGCCATGAGGACTGGAAAATGTGCTCACAGACTTTGGCATTAGGCCAAATGCCAAATGATGGCATTAGGGATGTGATTTAGAAGGTGAGAAGGTATCCTTAGATAGAAAGAGTTCTGGAAACCATTCAAGGAAGGTCTGCATGGATTCATGCTTGGAGAAAAGAATTCCTCTGGGGAGGAATGGGCTAAAGAGCTGGTCTGGCTTTGAAGAAGCTTTTATACCGTATTAAGGAGTCTAACCTTAATTTGTAAGCAATAAGAAATTAGAGGTGAGTGAAATCATCCCATTATTTTTTCCATAGGCACTCCAATGTTTCCTTTATTACATATTATATATTGTTAAACCTTATACTTTATATTTAGATACCTATTTTGTGGTTTTCCCAAATGTCAAATCTATACGCATGATGTCATTGTTTTAGAATATCTTTCCTCTACTTTTTTTTTCACCCCATTTAATTTGGCCTAAAATTAAATTATGGACTGCACTGAAGGTGGGCTAGAACAGAGGAATATTTGCTTCTGCAATTTTTTTTTTAAGTTTTTTTTAGTTATTTGACATAGAGAGAGAGAGAGATCACAAGTAGGCAGAGGCAGGCAGAGAGAGAGGGGAAGCAGGCTCCCCGCTGAGCAGAGAGCCCAATGTGGGGCTCGATCTCAGGACCCTGAGACCATGACCCGAGCTGAAGGCAGAGGCTTTAACCCACTGAACCACCCATGCACCCCACTCTGCAATTTTTTAAGAGAGAAATGATATTGACTCAGTATAGCACCAGTGATAGGGATGGAATGGAGACCAAGCCCTAGTAAGCCTCTTTCAGACTTGATGGGATTTACTGACTTAATATGTGTGGGATTTGAGAAATGTTGAGTGTTAAGGAAAGTAGAAACAGAATGCTTGCAGCTTCTAAATTGGAAAATCATAAGTACTAGAAATAAAAAAGATGGTGAAAATTAAAATGTGTTCTGATCTTAAGATGTGAGGCAGAGATAGAGTATAGAAAGATATTATATTGATATTATTTAGACTCTTAAAAGTTGCACATTTTAGGAGCACCTGGGTGGCTCAGTCTGTTAAACATCTGCCTCTGGCTCAGGTTCTAATCCTATGGTCCTGGAAACAAGCCCCCTGACAGATTCTCTACTCAGTGGGGAGCGAGCCTGCTTCTCCCTCTCCTTCTGCCTGCTGCTCCCCACTGCTTGCGCTCTCTCTCAGTCAAATAAATAAAATCTTAAAAAAAAAAAAAGAAGTCACACATTTTATGGCATCAATGTGTCCCTTCATAAGGTATCTCAAATTCACCTATTTATAAATTAAGTTACATATTTTACTTTATTAATATTTGTGATTTAAAGTTAAATGATCAAGTTACGTGTTTATGTGCACTCTAATTGAACTCAAGTAGATCCAATACATAATTAACTTAATGGTTCAGCTATTAAGTGAGCCCACCATTAGTTAAAGAACAAAGGAAAGATCAATTACTTAATTCTGTGAGGTTTTTTTTTAAACTATAATTATGTGAGATCAACTGAAATCTTAGACCAGGATTTCTATAAACAAGTAGCTATAAAACTGGAAAAAGAAATTACTATGCTGTATTAATTATCTATGGAAACAATTCAGGAGCAACATAATTTTTTACCTCATGTTTTGGACTAGATTACCCAGAAAATGAAACACTTTTGCTTTAATCTTGGGTCTGCACAGTCCTCCTTGAAAGTCAACACTTGTAAACACTTGGTAATTATATATCTAGAACAGATTGGTGAGGAAGACTGATGAAAATTGTGTGGCAACTTTGTTAATCAGCGAGACATTTGGATGGATTTTATTCCACAATGAAGCCAGATATAGGATGTTCTGCATTTAATGGAAAGTGCACTGGTTAAAGAAGCAGAACATCCGGGTTGTAATAATAGCTCCATTGCTAATTAGCCTAAGAACTTCGTCAAGGTAAAAGCTGCCTGAATCTTAATTACTTCATGTGTAAATTACAAACAAGATGACTGCCTTACCAACTAAGTAGAGATTTTGCATGCCAAAGTCATCACATACAAAAGCATGTGGAATTCAAAAACAATACAAATATGAAGCTGTTATAGTCAGAAAAGAACTAGAAGCTCAGTTTACGGCAACTATTGAGAGGAGTAATTGTAGTTATGTTTTCATTTCTACATTTTTTAAAAATCTTGCCTGTCTTCCACCATCAACACTGGAGTTTCAAACTTAGGTTTGAAAAAATAGAGACGAATCTTCTGACCCTTCTAGACAAAAGATCCATTTTTTTAGATCCCTTGTATTTTCTTTAAAGATTTTATTTATTTATTTGATAGAGATTACAAGTAGGCAGAGAGGCAGGCAGAGAGAGAGGAGGAAGCAGGCTTCCCGCTGAGCAGAGAGCCAGATGCGGGGCTCGATCCCAGGACCCTGGGATCATGAACTGAGCTGAAGGCAGAGGCTTAACCTACTGAGCCACCCAGGCACCCCTCCCTTGTACTTTCTGAGGAAAATAACTGTTGTTTATGTTTTCATGATAGCAACCAAGTTTATCATGAAAAGAAAATAATAGAAATAATCAAAATAATAATAGTGAACTATTGAGTACTTTTTCTGTGCCAGGTATGAAGTATTTTAACATACTAGCTAATTCATTTTTCTCTATAATCAAGCTATTGTTGAAAATTACTGGCTGTCTACATTCTGCTTCTATGAGTGGAGCTTATTTCTCTGTTTTGTTTTGTTTTGTTTTGTTTTTGTTTGTTTGTTTTTTGGGGGTTTTTTTTTGGCTACAAGTTTGGTCCTATGACTGGCTTTGATCAGTAGAATGTTAGCCAGTATAATGTGACCAAAGGCTTGGACTCGCTCTGTTGTGCTTTTGTTACATGGACAGAATGACATGTCTGCTGGTCCCAGAAGGAGAGCGATATATGTATATATGTGTGTGGAACAGACATTCTGAATGACCAACACTAGCCCGGCCTCATCAGATCAGCCATTTCCCCAGCTGATCACAGAAAAGCGAGCTAAATAAATGTTATACTGTACACCACTCAGATTTTTTGGTTGTTTGTTACACATCATGTTTTTATCAGTGTTGACTGATACACTAAGTTTCTATCATCATCCCCACCTAACAGTGGAGGAAATAGGGATAAGAAAAGATTAAATAATTTGCACAGAATCGTACTGCCAAAGAGGAGCAGAGCTGGAATTTGAACCTCAGTAATTCAACTCCAGTACCATAAAGACCAAGAAATTAATGCAGAATATTTACTTTTTTAAAAAAAATTTTTATTTCTTTTCAGCGTAACAGTATTCATTGTTTTTTGCACCATACCCAGTGCTCCATGCAATCCATGCCCACCCTAATACCCACCACCTGGTTCATTTTTTAAAAAAGATTTTATTTATTTATTTGACAGAGAGAGATCACAAGTAGGCAGAGAGAGAGAGAGAGAGAGAAGCAGGCTCCTTACTGAGCAGAGAGCCCGACAGGGGGCTCGATCCCAGGACCCTGAGATCACGACCTGAGCCGAAGGCAGCGGCTTAACCCACTGGGCCACCCAGGTGCCCCAAATATTTACATTTAATTCCTTTTACTGGGCACAAACAAACTCAATGATTATGTTTATAGATTTTTTTTTCTCTTTTTAAACTCTCGTTCTGGGGATAAAAAATTCTCAAAAGGATATTTGTAACTAAAACTGATGTCATAGGATTAGCAGAAAGATGACAAGATGGACATGTTTTAATATATAATTACTATGTAGTATATTATTAATATGATTACTAGATATTATAATATTAACATTTTAATATTTTACATTCTATATTTTTCCTTTTAATATTTTCTCCTTCTATTCTGTTGATACAATGCCTTCTCTCATTCTACTGAGATTGACAAGTTCCTGAAAGTTTTTTTGAATTTGTTAGTAGATGATTTCTTAGAGGTATTCAGTCTTTCAAGTCTTTGGGCTGAAGTTTCCTTTACTTACTGATCTATTTTCTTTCCATAATCTCTTTATTTTGTTGTACTTTTTAATCATCTTTGAATGAAGCAAGAAATAGACAGACTCATAGCCTGTAGATTGCCCTTGGACACCTTCTAATTTCTGTTTGTGTGAAGGCTGAGTCTGTTTCTCTGATCTAAAGCAGGAAAAGTGTTTATAATTCATAGTTTCCAGCCTAATTCCCATTTTCTTGCAGGTAGTAATTTTAAGTGAATCTTTTGTTCTGAGATGAAATTATCTTTTCTATCCAGTCTTATTTTCTCAATTGCTGATCTAATAGGGAATACATACATTTTCCCCTTCCTGCTCCTATTTGCCATAATTTCCTAGAATTCTATCCTAAAGCAGATTCTAAATACTATTTCTGATTCTGCTCTTAAGCAGCGAGTCTATTTTTGTTTTTGAAAATATTTAGATATTTGATCAGGGCAATTTTTGTCAGTTTTGTAAAGCATCACCTTTTTAGCAGAGGCACAATTATCCACATATCTGACTACAGCACACCTTTTGTGGCTGAATCAAAAGGGAGAAAAACGAGGAGAAACAAAGTCATCTCCAGCCTTTTTTCCTGGCGATTTCTGTTTTTAAGTGTTTTACTGTGACATAAAACTAGAATATGGTTTTAACTGTACAGTTTCACCCGCCTCGTGGGTAATGTGATTGCATTCCAGATTTTGGAATAGAATTTTTACCAAGTTTGAGCTTCATTTTTTTCTAGGTAACAAAACACGTACCAGTGGAAGGGTAGCAAGGGCTGCTTGAGGGATAGATCATCAGAGGTCCTGTTAAACTGGCAGCCTGAAGTTGCCTTTGAGTCATCATTTTAGTATTCTGCTGATCTTGTTTTCACTGTGACTACTTGTCCTATTTTCCATGATTAGTACGGAACTATTTAAATCTTAACTTAGTAATCTTGCCATAGCATTTGAGGAGCAAAAGCACCATTGTTAATGTACCCCCTTTTAATTGCTTTGGTAGTTTTAGAGGTGAAAAACTAGGAATTAGTAGGTCATCTTCATTTTGCAGATGAGAGGGAGTTAGTAGGTTGCTTTAATACAAATGACAAGCTAGTATTAAGGAAAGTACTAAATTCTGGGCACTAATTCACTTAATCCAACCGTCTTCTAACTTTATCACATAATTTCTGGTTGGCCAAAATGTTACACTGGGAGCCAACACTGCTCAAAGGCTTAAACGTAGCTGTGAAAACCAAGGAGATTCAAATACAAGAAGGAAACTCATGCGATGAGTGTACATCACACATTACACGTTGAGAGGACATGGTAAATATTACCTCATGTTGTGCGAACAACCACCCTGTAGAACGTAATATTTCCCAACTGAAAGACAAGAAAAATACTTAACAGGCATGCAATCACTCATTCAGGGTCAGACACCCAGTAAAGTCAGAGCCTTAATTTAATTCAAAGTTGGAGGGCATGTTGAAACCCGCTTCACATTTTTTTAGACATTGTTTACTTGGTCAAGTTACTTGTAATCCCTGAGCATCAGTTTCTGCATTTGTTTAGAAGAAAAAAAAATGATTATAACTTATTTCATAAAATTGTTGTGATGGTAAAATTGGAGAATGAATGTGGAAGTGCTTTTAAAATCATATTGTGCTATACAAATGTTAGATATTATTTATATCCTCTTAAAGTAGTCATCATCACCGGGTTTTACCGTCACATTTAGCACTTAAAGGCAGTCAAGCATTACAGAGTTCTGTTCTGACAAGGGAAAGATAACAGCAGGCTAAAATGAATGCTCCCTAATCCCTATCCACTCATCCATGGTTGCTGTGAATTGATAATACTCCCCTGAATTTTCCACCGTGGTTTGCTAGCATCAAAAGGGAACGACTGAAGCTGTTTGGTTCCAAGCTGCATTTATCTGCAGCGGTCCGTATCTTTTAGCTTACAAAGTTGTAAAAACAACCTGCCAAGATGAAAGACGTAAAATATTGCCTTACGTTTACAGCCGGTTATCCCATACTGCAGAAGCACTGGTTTTGCCCATCCACACTGACAGAACACCTGGTGGCCACTGTTAAGTGTGAAAGTGGAGATTTGCCAAGGCAGACTGTGAATTTAAAAACAGTCTGCCTTTACCCAGGGGAAGAGGTTTTAAAAGGAAGGATGCTGTTTTGGCTATTCTGAAAATTTGTCATCTAGCTTTCCACATACTTATATGTGATATAAAATAATACTGTTCGTTTTTGAAGGGATTCAGAGCAAGTCTCCTGTAAATGTGCCACTTTGCCACAAGGACTATGTTGAGCTGAAAGCAATGGAGACCCTGCAGGCTCAAAGAGAAATTTTGCTCCTCCCTTAACTACCTAGAAGAGTCTAAATTGGGGGTGTTTCCCAGAATTAGTTAGTACTACACATAAACTTTATTTGTGTATGGTAAGGCAAACATCTAATTACCAAATATCTGCTCTTCTTCTTGTTGCCCAGTGAATTGCCCTCCTCCCCTTTGAAGCCCCAGATCCCCATCCCATACTTAGCTTAGGATGGATATAAGCCACATTTTACCTTTCTGTCTTAGGACCTCTCGCGAATATGGTGTTCCTGTATGTATGAAATCAGATTTGCTTTGCTCCTGTTAATCTGTTTTATGTCGATGTAATTCCTAGACCAGCCAGAGAATCTTTGAAGCACATAAGAATATTTTTCTCGGGGCGCCTGGGTGGCTCAGTGGGTTAAGCCTCTGCCATCGGCTCAGGTCATGATCTCAGGGTCCTGAGATCGAGCCCCGCATCGGGCTCTCTGCTCAGCGGGGAGCCAGCTTCCCCCTTCTCTCTCTGCCTGCCTCTCTGCCTACTTGTGCTCTCTCTCTCTCTCTGTTACATAAATAAATAAAATCTTTAAAAAAAAAAGAATATTTTTCTCCCCAACATTTTAAAGAATATATATATATATATGTTTATGGTTTATTAGTAGATTTAAACATATGACTGAGAAGATCCTATTCAGTAAGGGGAGTTTTTCTTAAGATTAAAAAGAGGTCTCATGTATTCTCAAATATTTAAAATAATAAGATAAAAAGATTAATGTTAAAATAATATTACAAACATATTTAATATCGTATAGCATGTTGAGAAACCTTCTGTAGGGAGGACAAGCATACTCCTGATAAACAGATAAGAAAACTCAGGCTCAAAGAGATGAGGTGTTTTCTCAATGTCACACAGTTATAGATTATTAAAGTAATGTGCAAATATATGTGTGAAGAGGAGGGAGAAGAATTTTATACTTACTACTCTTTTTATATATATATTCACAGACTCTTCATTTAAATTAATTTATTGAGAAGTTAGGCATGTTATACAACCTGATTCCTAGGTAATGAATTTTTATTCCTTTATACCCCACCATCCAAATCTTTAATTTTAGCATTTGAAGAAAGCTTACTGGAGATGAATTTAATATTTACTTTCTCTTTTCCTTGACAGCTCAGTGTTATTATCATGAAGGTCAATAGGATGCAATTCAAAAATGCCTTTAAAATTACGTGAGGAGTGGAGGTTATTTGACCAAACAATGAATGATGTGCTGTTTTTTTGTATTGAAGAGAATGTATTTTTCTAGCTGCTAAGTTATTTTCTAGCTGCTTTCCTGTATGTTTTTTAAAGGAAATAACATTCCTTCCTCTTTTCAGCACCAATCCCAGTCTTTCTACTTTGCTGTTGCAGGGGAGGAAAAATAATATTTCCTCTACGCTTCTAGATTCTTGGTTGAGAATTACCTGTCCCATAATAAAAAACAGATTAACAGGAGAAAAACATTAGTTTAATAACATGCATACCTCCTATATACTTGGGAGGTACCAAGGAAAACTAAGTAACTCCCTGAAATGGTCCAAGCCACCACCTTAAATACTATTTCCAGCTAAAGAGAAAAAGAAATGTTGAGGTGGGGTGGGGGGGCAGTGGAGAGCCAGTTGTGGAAGGTTATCAGGAAGATCACAGGGGAAGGGAGTTGTTAGGCAGATTTGGGTTGTTCATTCTCCAGTGATAAGAGTTTCAGAGATTTAGTCTTCCTCCTCTTCCTGGTACAGAGAGGGGGATGCCCTTACAGATGGAGAGTTCATTATAAATGTAAATTTCTCTTACAAAAGGGTAACTTCTACTCAGTTTTCAGGGCTTCTCCTGTGTTTGTTTTTTCTTAAAAATAATCAGTGTAAAATAATCCTTATGCCAAAAAGTGTTTTTTGGGGTGACAAATTCTTGTCCTCTTCACTGTATTTGTTTCAAAGTAAGGGCAATATACTTAGAGCTGAGAACTTGAGGATTTTCATGAGATTAAATGCATAAAACTCTTGAAAACATGAAAAAAAATTACTAACTTTATGACATTGAGGCCAAGAGTTTATGTGTTTAAACTCCATTGGAATTCCACATTTTCAGTTATATTCTGGGGGGTTATAATATATGCAGATTTACTTAACCTTCCTAATAGTGACATGTTACCTGTTCTCAACTGAGAATGTGTTTCATAATATTCATGGTATGAATAATTTTTATTGGACCACTGTGTTTAATTTTTTCCTATATTTTCTTCTTCTTCTTCTTCTTCTTCTTCTTCTTCTTCTTCTTCTTCTTCTTCTTTTTTTTTTGGACTCTGTACAAACTACTTTTCATTATTTTTGTACAAAGCATGAGATTTGTGTTGACAAAGTTGTACAAAACAGAGACCCGGGAAAACCAGGGTTCAAAGGTGTCTCTCTGAACAATGTAGGAGGACTGATAAAGGTAAAGGAAAAGAAGCTATATGGCCACCAGTGCAGGGGTTAATTATCCTTGCCCAAGGCAAAAGAGAAGAGGGTCCCTGGGACTCTTTTTCCTCTGCATTTTGTGGTTTTGATGTAAAAAGACTTCAGGAAGACTGGCCAGCACCATTGTGCCCAACAGAAAAGCCTCAGGGTCCGAGGAGGGGAGGGGTGAGCTTGTCATCAAGAAGAGCTGAATTTCTGGCATCTCCTTTGATTTGAAACTCTAAGTCAGGCTTAGAAAACATTAGGAAAATGGACATCAATGAGAGTGGTGGCAAGTTGTTATGTCTTTTCAGGTACTAAATAATTGTCAAGGGTAGTAGATGAAGAATGGGTTTTAAATCCTTTAAAGTCACACAAAATGTTCCCCATGTCCATAACGCCAGAGGCGGTTGCAGGACTAGGTGCTTGCTCACATTTTCACTTTCCTACACAAACCTTTATCCAGAATTCAGTGTCTTCCCTGGCTTTCACAAGATAACCTGTCTTACTTAGAATTTAGTGAGTTTCTAAACAAAGAGTTCCACTAGGCCCACACCACCCAGACCAGTTTGAACTTAACCCCTGACTCAAGCCAGCACAGATGGACCATGGAGTGACCCAGGGAGTGATGGAGAATTACCATTGTTTCATTATACTACTAAAAATCTGGGCCCAAAGAGGAGCACAAGCCTCCTTTACCTAGGAGTATGCATACAATGTCTGCATAGGCACGTTTCCTTAAGGCCCATGGGCCACCTTATGCCCATCTCTACACAGGATGACAAGGTTTCCCTATCCAAATATTCATTCTAACCCTGAATAAAAGGAACCCATTTATTCTTGCTTGGGAATTTATTATTGCTTTGGAAGTTATTCCCCGTGATCTTCTTATTTGCTGCAAATAAAGTTTTCTCTGGTGGTAATTCCACTTAGTGTAGTTTCTACCCATGATTTGCCAAGGGGCAAACGCATGTCAGTTCCATCATGTTTCTAGCAACATCACTACATGTATGACAGTTTCCTTTCTTTCTCACTTTTGTTCCCCCCCATGCAAGTTTCCTCCTGTGAGCTCTCAGTTTTCACGTTATAATATGAAACCTTTCATATATTCATATTATATTCATATTCATATTATAATATGAACTTTCTCCTTTAATGTGTTGGTGCTGACAACTCTGTTTACCTGATGAAGCCTTTCAAGACATTTCCTACAAGATGAATTATTGTATTAGCTGTTAAAAGGATGCAACTTTGCATTTACATTTAAAGGAAAACAAAAAAACCTAACACATGAAAAAGTGCTTGATTGTGGAGCACATATCAAAAGCGTTGACAACAGGAATTCAGCCACCTAGAAATACTTTATAAAAATAGCTATTTTAACAAAGTCATGAACAGTTTAATAGACTGTATTGCTACATACTCATGTGCAATTCCTTTTACTTTTTTAAGCTTTCCCATTATGAAAATTTCCAAGCATTTTGAAATAAATAATACCATGACTGTCAGCCAGCTTTAAAAGCTATCAACATTTTTCTATACACATTTTACCTATTCTTCCTGCTTTCTATTTCTGCTAGGATATGTCAAAGCACTTCATTTTTAAATTCTTCTGCATTCATCTTTAGAACAAGGACACTGAAAATCCATAGTACCTTATCATATCTTCATCATAACAAAAATATTTAATAAGATTTAATTCTCAATACACAGTCCAACTTCTTTGGTTGTTTAAAATGTTTCTTTTTCATAAAATCAGCATCAACTCAAAGCTCATTATATCCTCTAACATGTTTCTGTTTTACACATGAAAAGTCTTAATCGTTTCACGTCCTTGAAATAAATCTGCTAAAAGCAAAATTCAAACAGAGCAGAAGAGGAAGGTTGTAGATCCCAGGAAATAAGCTGGTTGTGATAGACACAGGCAGGAAAAAGAGGAGGCATATTTCAGAAAGTATAGTTACAGCGAAATACAATTTTAAAGAGGAGAACATTGCCTTAGAACCTGTGCAAATTCCACTATAGGCTATTTTTCAAACTTAGATCTTCTGAAGTCCTTTTAGTTCATTTTAACTCTTGGGTTGCTGTTTCCACCTCTTTTTATGGCCCCGTTTTCCAGATGTGTGCTAATTATCTTTTGGGATATCATTTATTTCAAGGTGAATTTTGTTTTTTGAAGGCACATATTTGTTTGATAATTCTAGGATCTTTGAGACCTAAACCTCCACAGTCCCCTTAGTGATTCTCCTCATTGTTTACCTCACACCTGGAGTTTATAAGGACTTTTTCCAAATATTATCAGGTATTCTCAGTTTTCCACAAAATATATGATCTCCTTTTGGGGTGAGCGTTGGGAATTTCCCAGAGTCCCTTCTCCCTTTCTGTCCTCATTGCTATTAATACTATCCAGTTGCTTATGATGCTTACAGAGTATTGATCATGTTCATCCGTATTTTGGGTCTGTGAGGATTACTTTGTCACCTCGCTCTGCTTAAGATGTTCATACATGTGTTGTTGTTGTTGTTTAAGATTTTATTTATTTATTTGAATGAGAATGAAAGAAAGAGCATGAGAGGGGAGAGGGTCAGAGGGAGAAGCAGACCAGGGAGCCTGATGCAGGACTCGATCCTGTGACTCCAGGATCATGACCTGAGCTGAAGGCAGCTGCTCAACCAACTAAGCCATCCAGCCACCCCATACATGTGTTTTGATTTAATTTCATTATTTTAGTTTTTCTGTCTGTGTTTAGATAGATTATTATGTTCTTGTCACCAGAAGAATTCTCTTCGCACAGTTAATAAAAATTACTCACACTTTGAGAATATTTAGTTGTCATTTTTGATATTTTACTAGCATGCCCTTAGAGAACACAAGTTCTAGTGATAACAGATGTCAAAACAGAAACCCCTGCAGTCTTCATTCTGTGTGTTTGTGTGTGAGCAAGTCAAGAATCCCTGGAGGGTATAATACCTATAAATATTAATTTTTTTAAAAAGTTGTAGTTATTATAACAATGTTAATATCACAATATAAGTTCTAGATGTGGGAACACTGAGTTTCAGGAATGTCACCTTTCGAAAGAAATTATTAGATCCCTTTTGTTACATTCCTTCATGCCCGAAAGAAGCAGGATAAGATCCTGGGGACATCTCTCACATACAGTCAAGATTATAGTCACAGTTTGAAGCCAGTATGGTCACTGCTGATGTTCATGTAAGTTCAGCAAGGACATGATGAACAGTGTTCTATCATCACAGAAATAGAGGAGACAATGGGTCGATATGAATATGGGAGAACAGGGGCAAGATTTAATCTAACAAATCCCCTTACTGTTATAGTTCATTATCAAGTACTACCACCGATCTCTTTCCCTGACTCATTACAGATAGGATAGATACCATACGATGGTGACAGGACTGAAATTAGGGATTAGTCACATCCACACATTGCTAAAGATAGGTTACGGATATTTTGTCCAAATCTTGGTTTCTGTTTGCTACTCAGTCTTGTTTGTTTTCTAGAAAACTGGAATCCTTAAATTTTTTTTTTTACTCCAAACCTAAGACTCTTAGGATAATGGTGTAACTGACAGAATCTAGATGGTGGGCTGAATCATAAACCCCTGATTAGATGTGCCATTATCATAGTTTTTCTTAGTTTAGGATGTACTCAGATGATTCTGAGGCAGCATGAAAGGGATGTTCAGCAGTTAGGTTTGCTCACCTTTCTGGTCTTTCCTCAGTAGCCTGCAAAGTCATTGGCTGAGACCCAGCAGCTTGCAAAGCTGGGTCTCATCTTGTCTGAGAGCACTTAAAAAGGCCTTCTTCAACAACACCGATGCCCTCACTCCCTCTGATTTCCTCAGATACGTTATTTGCTTTTTCCTTTTTCATAGGAAAACCTGGTATTTACCTTTAGAAATACTAACATTTATCAAGTTAATCATATATTCGGTTTATGTATATCTCTAGATAACTTCCCTTGAACAGTTTGAATGTCTGAGCCACTGTTGGCATAAACACCCACCACTACCCACCTGCTGATCAGTGGTTTTTATAATTTAATCTTTGCATTATATAAATTGCTACAATCAATACAGTTCTCAGTGCTCACTAGGGATTTAAATACTTTAACATTTTTAGTGAGAATAATGTGTGTGGAGTTTTAACACACATTTAACCCATACATCTGAGTAATAGGCACCTATGCCACTTGTGTAAGAATCTTAATCCTAATTGGCTAAAATATAAAATCATGTCATGACCATCCTGGTTACTACACATACACCATCTTCTGAGAGACTGTTATTGAGAGACAAGGAAGAGCATGAAACTAGATACTTTTATAGGTAAATTACAAAATAAAGGCAAATTCACAAGCACACAGTTCTATACAGTGCCATTACCTGCCCACCATTTTGTGAACCATCTCCCATATACCTACCCAAATCTTTCATCAACCTTTTTATTTGTAGTCTCTGTGTCCGTTCATTGAAATTCCACACCCTGCTCTGGGAGAAAGATATTCTCCATTTTTTCAGTATTAGAAATCACAGCCACATGTTTCATTCAACTAAAAGTTGTATCAGAAAACAAGTGTATTCCATAAACATCAGAAGGCAGCATACAATAAAAATTCTGGGAAGACAAGGAAAAATGTCTTACTTGTCCAGTGGACCAAGCTAGTCCACAAGGCCATACCTGCCCCCATATCAGGCTTGCGGCTTCAACCTTTATAGGGACAAGATAAGATAATTGAGGTCTCAAAGAAGGGAACAGAAATTGCTATGCAGCCCAACACATACCCCATAGGTAATGAATGCTACAATTCTCCAGCTATTGCTCTATGGTTATTAGAACAGTGAAAGGTATTTTATTATTTAGAATTCATAGATATATTTCTGACCTCTGAAAAGGGTCAAGAAATAAAAGTAAGGGGGCGCCTGGGTGGCTCAGTGGGTTAAAGCCTCTGCCTTGGGCTCAGGTCATGATCCCAAGGTCCCAGGATCGAGCCCCACATCTCTCTGCTCAGCAGGGAGCCTGCTTCCTCCTCTCTCTCTGCCTGCCTCTCTGCCTACTTGTGATCTCTGTCTGTCAAATAAATAAATAAAATCTTAAAAAAAAAAAAAGAAATAAAAGTAAGAACATTAAGTCATTCTTAGGTTTGAATAATTAACATATAGTTCCTTCTCTGTAGGGGTCTGTCCCTTTTAGGAGGTTTATGTTAACAAAGAGAAAAATAAGAGATTAAAATGTTGTAGAATAAAAATATTTTACTTGAAGGATTTACCCAGCTACATGGAAATTACTTGGCTGAAAAACATAAAGACATGAGATGGCATTAAAGATCAAATTATAGGATAATAGTACCAAACACCTGATAACTAACAGGAGTATCAAGTGATACACCCAAATGCTATTTTCTTCAGCAAATGATTGCTACATTTTCTTTCTGAGAAAGAGGTCATGTTCAGAAAGAATTGTGAAATTATAGTAGCTAATTGGATTTACTACTGCCTAATGGAATGCTTAAGGAAAATTTTCAGTCAGGGACAGAAGCTATAATTAAATTTGATTTCAAATGCTAATGTTGATTGTGGGTATGGGGTCCTGATAATCTCAGCAACTGCAGAGGCATAGTGGCATTTACCTGATGTCTGTTATCTTTACATGAGTTCTACAGCATTTGATATGAGTTTCATCTATACTTGCATTCACCAAATACTTCTTGAGCATCTCAAGTGCTAGGTACTCTAGTAGGCATTGGAGACCTCAGAGATAAACATAATCACATTCCAGTGAGTATGACTTTTTAAAAAAATATTGAACTTGAATAAATAGCTTGGTGAACGTACAAGCTAACATATACAGTTGAACCTTGAACAATGTGGGGGTTAGTGGTGCTGACCCCCATATAGTAGAAAATCCATTTATAATCTGACTCCCCCTAAACTACTGATAGCTTATTGTTGACTAGAAACCTTACTGATAACATAAACAGTTGATGAACACATATTTTGCATTATATATTATTTTTTATATATCAAATTCTTATAATAAGCTAAAGAGAAGAAAATGTTATTAAGAAAATCAGAAAGAATAAAGTATTGTACTATAAAAAATCTGCATATAACTGGACCTATACAGTTTAAACCTGTGTTGTTCAAGGGTCAACTGTATACATATGTGTTTCATTTAACTCTCATCCTATTGATTTAGGTTCAATCCTAGCCTGTGAAGATAATTTAAAATCTTTAATTTGTGATCTGCTCTATTAGTTGCTCTCTTCTTTCTTTTCTTCCCACCAACTTATTTCATCTATAAAACTGATAGCTATTTCCTTTATATTATCACTGAAGTAAAGTGATAAACAGTTGGGAAGCATTAAAACTCAGTTTTATGAGTTTATAGTCAAGCAGACTTTCTTTTTCTCAAATTATAATCAGTGAAATGTAGAGAAACTTTACCAAACTGCTTTTATCTTCAGTCTGATCATACGCAAAGTAGTAAAAATAGTATTTATTTCTGAGGCCTTATATGACAATTAAATTGATATTCCATTATTATATTCAAAGTGCCTGGCACATCCTGGGGACTAATTAACTAATCAACTAACCAACAAACTATGGCAGCAGACCACAGTCATCCTTCCTAGTTACTCTTGATCCATTATTCAAATATCTATTGAATATCAACACTACTCCAAGTATTATACTGAAGCCTAAGGATCTCAGAAACAGTAAAATGCATTTTCAAGTTTGCAATTAACTATGAGAGACAGAAGTAAGCAAAAAATTAGAGTGAAGCAATTGTATCATCAAGCAAGATACAACATTGATCAATTCCATCCATAGTTTCGTTTTCTACATCATTCACAGATATAAAAGCAGATGCTTTGTAATTTTTAAAGAACTCAAGATATAGCTCCATCAACTGAAGGTGAAGTTCAAATTTCATGATAAAGTCAAGTTTTAATCAGTCTTTCAAGCCTTATTTTGACTTATCCCTTACTTTGATTAATCCCAGTGCCTTTCATGTATCCTCTCTCCTACCAACCAAACTGTTTACCATTTTACATACATATTATTTGCCTCTTGCTGCCACAAATTTGCATATGCATGCTTTTCTATGTTTCCTTTTCTTTGCCTAGTAAATTCATATTTCAAAGATGAATTTAAATATATCCACTTTTATGAAGCTTTTCTGATTTTCTGAGGTAGAGGGAATGCTTGCCTCTTCAAGGTTCCCAAAGATATCATATATGCCTCTTCTATAACTAAGAAATATATTAATCTTAATACTAATCTATGTATGTATGTATGTATGTATTTTTAGTAATCTTTACACCCACTGTGGGGCTTGAATCCACAAGTCCATGTACTTCTCTAGAAAAAGGTGGGGGCACCTGTGTGGCTCAGTCGGTTAAATGTCTGATTCTTGATTTTGGCTCAGGTTATGATCTCAGAGTTGTGAGATCAAGATCCCACTGGGCTCTAAGAAGGGTGTGGGGACTCCTTGACATTCTCTCTTTCTCTCTCCCTCTGCTCCCCATCCCCCCGCTTCTCTCCCTCTCTAAAATTACAAAAAAAGAAAAGCAGTCACATGCTCTTCTGACTGAGTCAGCCAGGTGCCCCAATTCTAATCTTTTCTAATGATGAAAGAATATTTCAACATGTGGAATGTTTAATTTATTTAATCATTTTTATATTGGTATTTTTGTATAGTTGTATTTTGCTTTGATTTTTCAGGCATATTTGTTCATATAGCTTTTTTTTTTAAGATTTTATTTATTTATTTGACAGACAGAGAGCACAAGTAGGCAGAGAGACAGGGAGCGGGGTGGGGGGGGGAAGCAGGCTCCCCACTGAGCAGAGAGCCTGGCATGGGGTTCGATCCCAGGACCCTGGGATCATGACCTGAGCTGAAGGCAGAGGCTTTAAACCACTGAGCCACCCAGGCACCCCTTGTTCATATAGTTTTAAGATAAATGACAGAGATCGGATTACTTCATTAACATTGCATTATTATTTATATGTATTTTCGGTCATCTTTTTAATTTACCTTAAATTTAAATACATTTGAGGTATCTCAAACTTTAAAGAAGCTACCTACTTGTGAATTAAAGAATATTAATGCAATACAAATAATCACTGCATTTCTATTTCAATCTTAAGGTGTTTTTTTAATATATAAATTATGTTTAATTTAAGAAGATAACCATCTTATGTTAACTTCCCAGTAGCTGTTCTATCTAGATTATTTTAAGAGTTTGAGTTCTTTGAACCAAGAAAGGTCCTATGCAATTAATGATGCACAAATAATATACTTTTCTTTCTAAAGCAAATGCCTTAGAATTTAATCTTCAGATGATTGCCACATGTAAAAACCTATATCTTGCATAAATGGTTAGATATCCAAAGATGTTTCCATTACTCAAATAATTTTTGCCTTATTCCTTGAACCTGTCTTTGAAGACAATAATACAAATCATTATTTTATATTTATTCCTCTTTTTTCCTACTAAGGAATTCATCACTTCACTCTAACTTGCATTGCTGACCAAGTTATATTCTAATTGCCAAAATGTTATATATACCTTCAAATTATAAATGTTAAAAAAAAATGTCTGAATCTGAAGTACTTCTAAGAGGAGATTTTCAATGATTCTTTAGCATCACTGTAATAATTTTTTAGAAGGTCTACTTTAAAGATTACAGAACTCATCTTTTTCATTATGTGTCTACCAAGATAATTTGCTTTATTGTTTTAGTGTTTTATATTTGTATTACATTTTATAATTTTAATTTTTTTAAATAAAAAAAAAGATTGATTTATTTTTGCGAGAGAGAGAGAACACGCAGGAGCACACATCATAGGGGGCAGAGAGAGAAGTAGACTCCCCACTGAGCACGGAGCCCAACACGGGACTCAATCCCAGAACCCCAGGATCATGACCTGAGCCTAAGACAGATACTTAACTGACTGAGCCACCCAGGTGCCCTCACATTTCACAATTTTTAAGTAGATTTCACATATATGTTTTTCATTTGACCCACACATCAGTATTGAATATCAACAAGTAGTTATTAAACACCCTTATTTTACTGATGTTTCTGTGACACTCAAAGACATTGTGTTCATCCTCCACCAAAAAAATCGCTTGAACTAATAAATGAATTCAATAAAGTTGTTTGATACAAAATTAATATACATAAATCTGTGGTATTTCTATATACTAATAATGATCAGAAAGAGAAATTAAGAAAACTACCATTCACAACTGCATTAAAAAGAATAAAATACTTGGGAATAAATTTAATTAAGGAAATGAAAGACCTATGGCCTGAAACTGTAAGAGACTAATGAAAGAAATTGAAGATGGCACAAATAAATGAAAAGATATGCTGTGTTCATGGACTGGGAGAATTAATATTGTTAAAATGTCCATACTACCCAAAGAAATCTACAGACTCAATGCAATTCCTATCAAAATACCAATAGCATTTTTTTTTTTATAGAACTAGAACAAATAATACTAAAATTTGTGTGGGATGCAAAATCTTGAATTTCCAAAGCAATCTGGAGAAAGAACAAAGCTGGAGGTATCATACTTCCTGATTTCAAATTATACTACAAAACTGTAGTAAACAAAATAGTATGTTACTGGCATAAAACAGACACATAGATCAATGGAACAGAATAAGGAGACCAGAAATAAACCCATGCTTTTATGGTTGATTAATCTTTGACAAAGGAAGCAAGAACATACAATGGGAAAAATATAGTATCTTCAACAAACGGTATTGGAAAAACTGAACAACTACATGCAAAAGAATGAAACTGGATCACTTTTATACCATGTACAAAAATAAACTCAAAATATATTAAATACTTTAATGTAAGATCAAAAACCATAAAACTGCTAGAAGGAAAAACAGGCAGTAAGCTCTTGGACATTGGTCTAAGCAGTCCTTTTTTTTTTTTTTTGGATTTACCATCTTAGTCAAGAGCAATAAAAGCAAAAATAAACAAATGGGAGTATATCAAACTAAAAAGCTTTTGCATAGCAAAGGAATCATCAATAAAACAAAAAGACAACCTACTGAATGGGAGAAAATATTTGCAAATGGTATGACTGATAATGGGTTAATAGCAAAATATAAAAAGAACTTACACAACTCAATATTTAAAAAACAAAAACAAAAAAAAAGTCCAATAAAAAAATGGGCAGGAGACCTGAATAAACATTTCTACAAAGAAGACACAGAAATAGCCAACAGACACATGAAAAGATGTTCAACATCATTCATCATCAGGGGAATGCAAATCAAAACCACAATGAGATATCACCTCATACCTATCAGAATGACTATTATCAAAAAGCCAAGAAATCATAAGTTTTGGTGAAGATGTGGAGAAAATGAAAACTTCATGCATGTTGGTGAGAATCCAAAATGGTGCAGCCACTATGGAAACCAGTGTGAGGTTTCCTTGAGACATTAAAAATAGAACTACCATATGATTCAGGAATCCCACTTATGGATATTTATCCAATAAAATGTAAACATTAATTCAAAAAGATATGTGCACCCCTATGTTCATTGCAACATGTTCAAATAGCCAGACATGTAAGTAACCTAAGTGCCCATCAATAGATGAATGGATAAAGAAGATGTGATACATTAAACATTCAAAGAGCCGGGATAGCTTCCTGAACTATGTGAAGGAAAATCATCAGAGAAAGAAGGAAGCCAAAGAGAAAAGCACTTGGGTTCAATTTAAGTGTCAGCCTACTCCACCCAGAGAAGCACACTTTGTGAGAAGCAAGGGAAAGGAGCCTGAGGTGCTGGAACCCATTCCCTATGAACTCATGGCATGATAAGTTTTTAAAAAAAGAAAGAGAAAGAAAGAAAGAAAGCAAGCAAGCAAGCAAGCAAGCATCTCAAGACTATTAAAAAAAAAAAAAAAAGAAAGAAATATTCCCATTTGAGATAACATGAATGGACCTAGAGTGTATTGTGCTAAGTGAAATAACTCCAACAGAGAAAGATAAATACCATGTGATTTCACTCAACTATGCAATCTAAAGAGCAAAACAGAAAACAAAAAAGAAACAGACTCATAGATATAGAGAACATAATAGTCTGCTGGTTGCCAGGGGGGAGAGTTTGGAGGGGATGTTATTAAAAGGTACAAACTTTGAGTGATAAAATAAATAAGACACAGGGATACAATGTATAGCATAGGAAATATAGTTAATAATATGTAACAACTTTGTATGGTGACAAATAATAGCTAGATTTGTTATGATGATTGCTTGCTATATATATAAATGTTGAATTACTATGTTGTATTATATTGAAACTAATACAATATTGTATGTCAACTGTACCTCAATAAAATTAGGAAAGAGAATATACTGTGTCCATCATGACACCAAAAGGTCAGTAGACAGTGAAACTGAGGCTAATATTCCGGACTCTTGATTTCTAGTCTGTTTTTACTCCTCACACTGTCTCCAAGCTGTTAGGATTCCTTATCATCTGAAAATGCCTCCAGAACTGTGAATTAATTAACCTGACATAGTAGGAGACTTTGTAAATCTCTGTACTTTATAATAAGTGTTCTCATGACTATAGAGAAATATAATAGGCTTCATTTTCTAGTACTTTTATATATTTTTCCACTAGGCAGTATATTATCTATGATAATGAACTCTCATGTTTTATTGCATGTACCAACAACTCAGTAAACTTACTGTACTCTGGGGTTTTAAGCACCTTGAATAGTCTTCTGACTAATTAATTATTGAGCTAACTGCTTGCAGTCCAAAAAAAGACATAATATCTTTCCAAGTCTTATAATAAATTTTTTACCTAAGGATAAATATAAAAGATTAAACAGCAAATGTCTTATTGTTTCATGATTCTTATAACACTTCAGCCACTCAGAAGGTACTGTATCTACAAAATGAGTTAGGACAACTGAATTATTAAGTTCCTTTCCATTTTTATGTATGTTAACATATTGAATATCTTCAAATAAGGTACTCCAGGGAAACTCCTAGTTAGGATGCTCAGGAAAGTTTGAAATCTCTAAGGCAGCTTTAGAAAGTTCCATGTTATGCCAGATGGTTTTCCAGAATTCTTAGATTATTATAAGATTCCCAGGAGCCTGTGAGGCAGATCAAAAGTCTAAGTAGAATCTGGATCCCTTCTGCCACTCTGAGTGTACTTTTGACTTTCAGAAACTTGATTTAGTTCAAGTTAGCAAACACTTCATATTTACTATATACCAGATACTGGCTGGGCTGGCAACATAAAGGTGAATAATGTAAGGCCTCTGCCTTTAAAGTATCTTTTTTTTTTTTTAAGATTTTATTTATTTACGACAAAGAGAGATAGCTAGAGAGGGAACACAAGCATGGGAAGCTGGTGAGGCAGAAGCAGGCTTCCCGCTGAGCAGGGAGGCGGATATGGGGCCCCATCCCAGGACGCTGGGATCATGACCCGAGCCGAAGGCAGATTCCTGACGACTGAGCCACCCAGGCACTGCTGCCTTTGAAGTACTTTATTAATGAATAGGAAAAATAGGCAGGTAAACAAATAAACTAGGTATTTCAATATAAGAGAAGTGTGTATAAGACAGATGGGTGGCAAAGAAAGGATTGTGAAGCTATGTAAGAAACTTCTTCCACACTGAGCCCCATTGATCTCACTTCTCTATATGGAGCTGTTTAGGGATAGCAATCACATTTCTTTCACAGAATATTCCACCTACTTATAAAGCACTAAATATATATACTAGCATGCTGAGGTTTCCTTAGGACATAAACTATTGGTGTTTCAGACCCTGGAGATAATGGGGGCACCCCACCTAAAAGGTGTTTTTAACAACCCTTGACTTAAGAATTGGATACTTGGCCATGTTTTCCTTTCATTAATAAAATTTAAAGGCGAACAGTTAGAGCCCATCTTTGTGTGGTTTTATCAGATATTTCCTTTGCATAATAGCATAAGGAATGAAATAAGGTATAAATTATTGATACAAAAATATATTAATTGGGATTTAGTTAGGAATACAGGTGCCATGCTAAGTATTTTGAGTGGACCTATTTTAAATAGAGATTTGCACAGTGTTTGAAAGGGATGCAGAAGCAGGGGTGAAAAAGCCAACACTGGGAATATCAGCTTCTCACAGCCTCAAAAGTGGAAGATACTCAGAAAAACCCCTAGAAACCTAGGAAAGCTGCAGATGGAGAATACTGATTGGTCGCTCCTTCTTTATCCTGTCAATCTGCCTCAGATGCTTTTCATTGACAGAATCACACCGGGAACAAACCCGAAAACAGGATTCCAAGAGAATTAAATCTACTCTTCTCCCTTGCCTTTCAGTAGATATCTTATAGGGCTTATGTTGAATTGACAACAGATCCTATCATGCGTCAAAATTACCTTGAACATATACCTAGAAATTGGACTAGTAATCCGCTTTTTTATTTTATTTATTTTATTTTTTTTAAAGATTTTATTTATTTATTTGACAGACAGAGATCACAAGTAGGCAGAGAGGCAGGCAGAGAGAGGAGGAAGCAGGCTCCATGCTGAGCAGAGAGCCCAATGCGGGGTTCGATCCCACGACCCTGGGATCATGACCTGAGCCGAAGGCAGAGGCTTTAACCCACTGAGCCACCCAAGCGCCCCTAATCTGCTTTTTTTAATTAAGTTTATTATGATTTCTATATTTACATTATAATTTCAAACAGAACATATACAGACAGATAGCCAAGAGTTACCATACAAATGACAAGCCACTTAAGAACTGCCACTTGACTTTTGTGTAGGAAAGTGACAGTATATAAAATGGTTCAGAGCATAAACAGATGAGATTACACCTACGTTTCAGTTCCACCTTTACCATTGATTAGTTGTATCATTCAGAGCAAGATATTTCAATTTTTTAATTCCTGGTTTCCACATCTAAAAAAATGGGGATAATAATTTTCAAATTACTTGGGCAGATGAGAATAGATAATGCCTAAAGAGTACTTAGCAGAGAGCTTCACACACATTAGTAAGCACTCAGTAAATGACAGAAGTTATTACTGTTGTTACCATTGCAATCATCATCACCATTAACATACTTGTTGAGTAAAGCATAAATCATTTGATACTCAACCTGCTACTTAGTTTGAAAATATGCAAAATTTGGAATAAAATGACAATCCTTAGGGGAAATCAAAGCACAAATTGAGGTTTATATTTTTAGGAGACTGAAGTGTGAAGATCCTAAGTAGAATATTAGCCAATTAAGGAGGGGTGTGTGTGTGTGTGTGTGTGTGAATGTGTGTTAATACCTGAAAAGCTGTCATGAGCAGCAAGAAAAGCATATTCGAGCTCATTAATGGTTGAGAATAAGATTTTTGGGGGAAACTGGAAATTAGTTTAGCTGAAGTTTAAAGTTTGATAATGGGCAAGGGATTACTGTTCTCCAGAGAAACAGAACCTATAGTCACACCCACACTGGGAAAGGCAAATGGTTTTACCAGTTCACTGATTCAAATGCTAATCTCATTTTGAAACACACTCACAGACACATCCAGAATAATGTTTAACCAAACACTGGGCATCCTGTGGCCATCACATTGACACATAAAATTAACCATCACAGGCAGGGATTAAGGAGAGACAAGGATGAAACAATACACACAATTTATCAATTGTGAAGCAGTCTGGAGTTTGGATTTTATCTTAAATGGAAATAGGAGCCAATAAAGAATTTTTTTGGCAGGTTATTGGCAATATCAGATAGGGTTTAAGAAAGATCCATCTGTTTAGTGTGTGAAGAATGAATTATGGAGGAGAGACATGAATCAGAGAAATTAATTATAATAATTTAGACAAGAAATGATGATGGCCTGAGCTCAAACAGTGGCAGTGAGAATGGGGAGATGTAAATGAACTAAACTTTGGAGAAGTTGGGGATGGAGACAGGAGCTCTATTACCAAAAAAGGAAGAAGTCAAGAATGACACCATGTTTTTGTCTTGAGTTAGTTATATGTGGTACAATTCAGATATTCAGAGAGGGAACAGTAAGGTGAAGGACAAAAGCTGTTTGGGGACAGCAAGTTTGGCCTGACGTATCCATATATCCATATATTACATATATCCATATATCACAGTAGAGGTATCTGGACAGTGCAGCAGAGAAGATATATCTAGGCTGGAGATTTAAAATTGGAAATCGTCTGGCTATAGGATGATTGTGGGAGTGGACAAGCCATTTCTGGAAGATAAGTAGAATGAGGAAAGGGGCCATACATGGAAAATAAGAAAGGGGGAAGAAGGAGAGATAGAGGATGAAAGATGGTGAGGTGAGTGGCAGAAGGTGAACCATGGTTTTATTTTTTTTTTAAGATTTTTTTTTAATTGCTTGATAGAGAAAGAGAATGTGCAGAGCTAGTGAGAGAACAATGGGGGGTGGGTGCAGGGCAGGGAGCCTGATGCAGGGCTCAATTTCAGGACCCTGGGACCACAACCTAACTGACTGAGCCAACCAGGTGCCATGTGAGTCCTGGTTTTAAAGAATAAAAGCTTAAGGAGTAATTCTATGAAGGCTCCCAGTTATCATCTCAAAAAGGAATAAAAACCAGGGTTCAGGGATTCCGAATGATTGGTCTTACACAATTCTCTAAACTTTGTCACTTCTTCACTTTTGTCCTTTGATTTTCTCAATTCATGTCAGTGCTGTGATCATCAGTCATGCTCTTTGTAATTATTTTTGAGGACAGTGAGTAAGAAGATGATGGGAGACAGCATTTTCTTACTGCAGCCAGTTTTGGGGAGAACAGGAGCCCAAAGGATAAGGTAGTAAAGTGTAACTGGAATGAGGAAAGACAAGCATGCTGAGTGAGCTCCAAGGAGAAAGAACACCGATATCCAGCCCAGTGCTTTCTTAAGGGGTTGGTTTTAGTCTAGGAGAAAGTTAAGAAATCCTGTAGATTTTCTTATAATTATCATGGTGAGAAAGGAGGTAGATAAATGGAAATAAACTGCAGCTGTGGAAACAGAGGGGGCATTTGACAGAAATATCCCTAGTGTCATGGTTTTTAGGATCCTGATTGTGACACAATAGGGTAAGGTACCCTTAGCCTTTTTTTTTTGTTGTTTTCTAATTTCTCTATCTTTGGTGGAAAGACAGAGTTGAGTTGCAAAGTAAAGATTCAGGTAACCCCTTGGCAGTTGATTTCTGACATTTACTGCTGAAACCACCTTTCTTCCTATTTTTATGAGTATATCCCCAACAAATAGGAAACCATATCTCACTCCTGGTTGTGGAAACAAGACTTCAGCTTAACTTGATGACCTTTGCCTGGAACCAACTTGCACTGACTTCAGTTTAGAGACTAGGAGCTGTTGCAATATCTGTGATCTCCCTTCAAAATGACACTTAAATTATAAAACTGGCATAATTTTATGTGGTACTGTTAGCCCAAAATATGCCCTTTTTCATTCACAGTGTTAAAAACACTTTACTGATATTCCAGCATGACAGTTTTCTCTGTCTTTTGCAGTAACTTCATTGAAATTGCTTGCTAATTTGAGTAGAAAGTTATTTTTTACTAAGCGAATCCTTGGATGAGTGAAATCTTATGTTTCATCTTTGTTTAAATACTTGGTAAATGACAAATTCAGGTTTAACAAACATGCTACTTCTCCATTATTTTGACTAGGAAATGCCATCTTTGTCTCTTTTTATGGGAAACATCCTTTTCCCAATACTGAAGTTTTGTTTTCCTATAACAACAGCCTCTGATTTTAACTCAAAACATTTGGATAGAGCATTAGACTATTTCTACCTTCCCTCAGTCTATCAATACTGGATTGAATCTCTATTCTCTAGCTTTTAGAGGGCAATCTGATTCACTGGGAATGACACTTGCTTGACTCTCAACTGTTCAATAACAACCTGGATTCCGGTTTCCACAATCTGGTCTCTGTCCTCCAATTCCAGAATTAGAAGTATTGTCCCATCTTGGCACCATGATTAGATTTCTCTCGAAGTGCACTCTCTCTCTCTGGGTCCCACATGACTATTCTTCCTTGCCCACATCATGATTTTTCCTCCAGTTGATTTTATGCCAAAGTTCCATTTTGACTTCTGTTCACTTAAGATCCTCTCAGTGCTTCCCAGAAGCATAACCAGGGAGAGGCAGACTGATTCTCATGAGTCTGGATGAAAGAGTTCGGGATGGGAGTTACCACTAAATTAATATTTATCATCAATTATCACTGAAGTGCAAACCAAAATATATAAATGTACAGTATTTCCAGATAAGCAATTAAAGCAACTAACAATTAGAAGGCTTGTACACATTCCAGCAGCAATAATAATTAATATCAAATATTCAGAACATGAGGTATCTGTTCTAAGTTGGCCCCACTTAAACAAAGTAGAGATAGAGACAAGCTAGATATGGAATACTATCCCTTTCTGCCTATTGACAACCTGTGTGAAAAAGAGAAATCGTATTGTTCTGAGCAGTTACTGTTCTGAAAAGTTACAACTTCTAGAGAGCATTCTAGAGAGCACACTTACAACCAATGGGTGGAAGTCAGTAAGAAGAAAGGATTATTAATACAAACACATAAGAATGTCCTGATAATTTGAAGAATATGTAAATTGAACTTTTGAATTAATGGTCTTCTTATTTATGCCTAGAAAGTTTGAACAGAGGCTACCAGTTAGGAATATTGTAGAGAGTATTTCTGTATTAGATCAGTGGTTGTACTGGGCAAACTTAAAAAGCAACTTTTTGGGTTCCAATTCTGTGGTTTAAAGAGTCAGTGCAGCATCATGGAAAAGAGTATTAGACTTTGAGTCAGAAAAGCTGTCATCAGTTCTGAGCTATTCATTAAGAGTGTGATTTTGAGCAAGTCATGTAAGCTCAATGAGCCTCATTTCTTTACCTGCAAAATGGCAAAAATATCTGCTCACTGGGAAATGAGGGTGAGATTAGAGAACACGTGAAGCACTTAAGCCATAGTAGGTGCTGAATGGATCTTCCCATTAATTCTACAGGTGTTGATTCTGGGATACTTTTTGCCCAATCAGCGATCTAAAGCAGGGGAAGAGATAGGATGTGAAATGTGGGCAGCACAGATTTCCAGGATGCAACTGGCAGGAAACACTTCTCTAGGCTACCATGTGTCTTTTCTGTTTGAAATCCTACCCATGCCTCAATAAAATTGTCAAAATCATGACATAGCAGTTTCCTTGTACATTTAGTTCAAATGTCAGTTACTGAATTAACCAATAGATGATAGAAAGTCATCAGGTATGCATCACAAAGATTTGCTGAGTGCCTACTGGAAGCCAGACACTATATCCCAGCCCTAATAATTTTGGAAAGACAAAAAAAAACAAAACAACAACAAACTAGAGCCCTGAGGTAGCATGTAGAATAATGAATTAAGATTTTAAAGCCTACCTCAAATTTAGACTGCTTTCCTTGAAACTTAAAATTAATCTTATTCTTGCTTTCAACATCTTCCTGGTGAAGATCACTGCAGCAAGGGGGCATCATAGCTAATTACTTTAAAATTATCTTTTCATAGGAGTACACTAATATATATTATATCATTTAGTCCTCAAAGGGGAAAAAAATTCCTTGGTTTTCTTCTTTTTATCAGACTGAATTTTTATAACTTTTTTCCCCTTACATTTACAAAAGTGCTTGAGGGAGATTTTTAGCATATCAAGTTCCTAAATCCTTAGCAAATTTGTTAAGAAAAAAAAAATCTGAAAAGATTTTTTCTTTCTTTCCTGAAAAGAATGAAAACAATGGGCAAAACACACTATATAAAACTATTTTTATATCTTTTTGGATTGAAGGCTGTATCAGTTGGGGACTAGTCAGGAAACAGAAACCATAGATTAATTTGGGCAGGAAATCTCATATAAAGGATTATTAACCAATCAACAGAGGATTAACTACTAAGTGTGAACAATAATTCTAAAAAATACAGGAAAAGCAGAAATAGGAAGCAGACACGACCCTGGGGCTGATGCAGAATACTAAAGGAAGAAAAAATTTCAGAAGAGCCCATCCCCATCATCAAGACTGAGATCGGGATCTCACTGGAGGGTGGCTCTGGCCTCCTAAACAACTGAGAGTTAGGTGGAGAAGCCACAGGCTGAGGCTGGCAAGCAGGAAACTGCCTCCTGGAGCACCGACAAGGCAGGAAGCTACCTCCAGGGGCACTGCTGAAACTTGCTGGCACCCTGCCCATTAGGGCAGCTCCAGGCCTGGCTGGGAAGTCCATTGTGGTACTAATGGAACTCACTGGGAATCTGACTGTGAGATTGGTGCCAAACTTCCTGGGAAACTGGCTGTGGAGCTGGTGGAATTTTTTTAGAAGGGTGCCTGCCAGAATTGGACTGAACACCCTAGAAAGTTCACTGGGGTGCCGACTACTAAACTCTGAAGTGTCAGTAAAACTCACTGGGAGGTAAATACCAGTGGGTGACCGGCATACTGATCAGCAAAGGGACAGTAAGAACAAGGGGGCACGTCGGGGTCAAAAAGAGAAGCCCTTTCCTCTGCAGTGTCCCTCCAGCATCCTCTGTTGACCACATCATGCCATCTGGCAAAGAGAAATGTTTATAGGGTCTGACTCTGGTATCACACAGCGGGGCAATAAAGAATGGACTTATTGTTGACAGTAAAATGTTGAAAACTGCCATAAAGACCATTAATAACTTTCATCCGTGAAAATCCGGGTTGGTTGCAATGAATTATGCAAATTAGCAGATGTCTGCAGACTGAAAAGTAGAACACATTTAAAGCCAAAATAAGAATATAGAGAATGGTGTGCCTGGGTGGCTCAGTGGATTAAGCATCTGACTTTGGCTTGGGTTGGGATTTCAGGCTCCTGGGATAGAGTCCCATGTCCAGCATCCTGCTCAGTTGGAAGTCTGCTTGACTTTCCCTCTCCCTTTGTCCCTCCTCCCACTTGTATGCTCTCTCTCTCTCTCTCAAATAAGTAAAATCTTAAAAAAAAAAAAAAAATAGAGTACAGGTAATACTTTGCACTCTAAAGTTCTAACTTTGCCCAAAGAGAAGTTTGGTCTTTGTTCCTGGCTCTTGGGAGGTAACCTCTAAACTCTTGCAATGTCCTGCCTGAGCAGTTTCTTTGTTTACCTGGGGTCCCTGGGCCACATCTGGTGGTCTATACTATCAGTGTGATGTATAGTGAAAGTTTTAGGTCATATAGTATTAGCTTGACCTCTGGAGAGGCTGGAGGCTAAGGTCAGCCAGACAGGCAGTCAGCCATGTCTACGTGACTACACCCCAGGAAATGTTCTAGACACCGAGGATTGGGGCTGAGCTTCCATAGTTGCCAATGCTCTGCTTGCTGTCACATATCACTGATGAGAGAAATAAGCACTGTCCACACAACTCTACTGGGAATCATCAAATGAAATATCCACATCTGATTTTTCCTGGACCCTGTCTTATGTGTCTTTTCCTATTGCCAATTTTAATCTGTATCCTTTTGTTATAATAAACCATAAACCAGAGTATAACAGCTCAAACTCACTGACCTCTTAAACTAATGTATTTATTAGTTATCTATTGCTATATTAAAAAATCACCTCAAGGGGCGCCTGGGTGGCTCAGTGGGTTAAGTTGCTGCCTTCAGCTCAGGTCATGATCTCAGGGTCCTGGGATCTAGTCCCACATCAGGCTCTCTGCTCAGCAGGGACCCTGCTTCCCTCTCTCTCTCTCTGCCTGCCTCTCTGCCTACTTGTGATCTCTCTCTGTCAAATAAATAAATGAAATCTTAAAAAAAAAATCATCTCAAAACTTAGCAGTTTAAAGCAACACATCTTTCTCTTATCTCACAGTTTCTATGGATCAGGAATCCAGGCATGGCTTAATTAAATCTTCTGCTGCAGGGTCTCTCATGAGACTGAAAAAAAAAAAAAAAAAAAAAAAGGTAGGAGTTGAGGCTGTTGTCTCAATTGAATGCTCAAATGTTCCAAGCTCATTCACATGATTCTTGACAGGATTAATTCTCTCAAAGGTTGTTGGACTGAGGCTATTGGCTAGTGTCCACCCTGGTTCCTTGCCACATGGCCTCTGCTAGGGCAGCTCAAAACATGGCACTTTGCTTCCTCAGAACAAGTATATCAGAAAAGCCAGAGAGAGTACAAGCAAGATAAAAGTCACAGTATTTTAGAGTCTGATTTTGGAATTGACATCCCACCCTTTTACCATATTCTACTTGTTAAAAGCAAGTCATTAGGTCCAGCTCACACAAAAGGGAGAGGATTATACAAGAGCATGAGACAAGGGTCATTGGAAGCCATTTCAAAAACCACCTACAATAAACACTTAAACTTTCTTAGGAAGATTGAATAAAATAATGTCTGTGTTAACACAGGAAGTGTTTTTTTGTGATGAGTAGTGTTATTAGTCCACAAGGTACAGTTTTTGCTCTGATCTCTAATTTGAATTCCTGTTCTGTAAATTACTCGGTTCTCCCATCTTACTTTGTAATTGGATTTTGCCTTGGCTCTTGCCAGTTTCACTCTGGGGATTACAGTCCTGCCAAATTCCCTATCACCAAGCACTAGGGTTGATATTATCATTTCCAGTGTCAGGCTTTGCAGAGTCTGTCTACCTGGGCATAGACTACTAGTTAGTTCAGTTCTCCATTCCTGTTTTATTTATTGATTTTGTCACTGCAACTGTCCCAGAGCCAACCATTTGCTGAGCTTCTGGGGACCACACCTTGTCTGTTTTGCCAAATTTCTGTGGTTAGCCCTCTGCAGAAGTACTGTACTTGACAGAAGACTTACTGTTCCCTAATTAAATATGTATTTTGAGCTTTGGGGAGGCTTATGTCATGCAATATCACTACCCTATGCTTGGTTAGGGATCTAATATTAGATCAACATGACTTGAAGAAAAGTGTATGATACAGCATTTTCAATGTTTCAGACAGAAAAATATAGGATGATTCAGTGAAATTATTGCATGTGCTCTACCCCCACCCCCAACTCCAAGACACTGTGAAATAAAAGAATGAGCATGGGTATTAAAAAAGAATAATTAGGAGGAGAAAGGCAAGATGGCAGAGGAGTAGCAGACTGATATGACATCAAGTCCCAGGAGTTCAGCTAGCTAGGTATCAAACCATTCTGAACACCTACAGACTCAACATGAGTTGGAGAGAAGAAGAGCAGCAATTCTAGGAACAGCAAATTGACCACTTTCTGAATGGTAGGATGTTCGGAGAAGTGAATCCAAAGCCACGGGAAGATACACTGTGGGGAGAGGGGCCAGCTCCTCACAAGTGGTGAAGCAGAGCACAAAATCAGAACTTTTAGGAGTCTGCTCCACTGAGGGACATTGCTCCAGAGGCTAAGGAGGGGTGGAGCCCTAGCAGGGACAGTGTGGTCTCAGGACCTGAAGGGTCACAAAAAGACCGGGGGTGTCTGAGTGTGCCAGAGCTCTCAGGTGTCAGAATGGGGAAGCTGACTACAGAGACAGAGCCAAGGAGTGAGCTTTCAGATGAGGGTTACCTTAAACCATGATCCAAGGCACAGTTGAGCCACTGCTCTTAGTAAGCCAGCTACAGAGGTGGAGCCAAGGAGTGAGCTCTCAGCTCGGGCCTTAACTTAAATTGTGATCTGAGGCACAGCCAGGGTACTGCTCTTCAAGCAGGGACCCTACAAGAGGCAGATCTGTGGAGACTCACCTTCCTCCTCTGGGAGGAGCAGCATGAGAGGAATCTGCTGGGTTTGGAGACTCCAAATGGGAATGTGTGCCAGAGATAGAAATGCTTGGTCATAGGCCAGGTGAGCACAGAATGCGACCAGAGACCAGGGAGAAGGGAGGGATTGACTGCTTTTCTCTGAGGGCACTCTGAGGACTGGGACTCCAAACTCTCGGCTCCTCCGGGCTGAAGATTGGGAGGCCGCCATTTTCATTCCTGTCCTCCAGAGCTCTACGGAAGGTATTCAGGGAACAAAAGCTCCCAAGAGTGAACCCGAGCAGATTTCTTAGCCTGGCCCCTGGCAAGGGCTGTGCAATTCCACCTCAGACAAAGGCATTTGAGAATCATGGCAACAGGCCCCTCCCCAAGAAGATCAGCAAGAACATCTAGACAAGACCATACTCACGGATCAAGGAGAACAGTGGAACTCCAGAGCTATGGGAAAGCAACACATAGAATTCATGGTCTTTTGCCCATGATCCTTTAGTCTTGCAAAGTTAAATACTTTTAATTTTATTTTTTTTCTTATTCTATTTTTTAAACTTTTCCTTTTTCCTCTTTTTTAACATTTTTAAACTAGTTTATCTTAACAATACCTTTCTTAAAAAGAATCTTTTTAAACCTTCCTTACTATAGTCATATTTTATCCGTTCATTGTATTTAACCTTATTTTTTGTATACATATAGGTTTTTTTTTTTTTTTAATTTTGGGATACAATTTCTTCTAAAAGATAGAAACATACCCTAAATCTAACACATGGCTTTGTTCTAGTCTCCAGCAAAAACATATTCTCTCTTTTTTTTTCTTTTTCCAACCAACTTTTCAATTTCTTTTTAGAATTTTTTTAAAAATTTTCATCTTTACAGTCATATTCCATCCCTTCATCGTGTTTACCCATATATATATATATATATGTGTGTGTGTGTGTGTGTGTTTCTTTCTTTAAAATTTTGGGAGGTAGTTTCTTCTAAGAGACCAAAATACACCCAAAATCAAGTGGGTAGCTCTGTTCTATTCACCAGTCTAATATATATATTAGACTAATATATATGTATTTTTTTTCTTTCGTCCCCCTTTCTTCTCTCCCCCATTTTAGAACTCTTCCGATTTGGTTAGCATACATCTTTCTGGGGTCTTTGTGACCCTTTTAGTATTTTATTCTATTGTTCATATATTCTTATCTGGATAAAATGACAGGGCAGAAAAACTCACCACAAAAAAACAAAAGGCAGCACCAATGGCTAGGGACCTAATCAATACAGACATTGGTAATATGTCAGAACTAGACTTCAGAATGAAGATTCTCGAGGTGCTAGCTGGGCTTGAAAAAGGCATAGAAGATATTAGAGAAACGCTTTCTGGAGAAATAAAATCCCTTTCTGGAGAAATAAAAGAACTAAAATCTAACCAAGTTGAAATAAAAAAAAGCTATTAATGAGGTGCAATAAAAAATGGAGGCTCTTACTGCTGGGATAAATGAGGCAGAAGAGAGAATTAGTGATATAGAAGACCAAATGACAGAGAATAAAGAAGCTGAGCAAAAGAGAGACAAACAGCTACTGCACCATGAGGGGAGAATTCAAGAAATAAGTGATACCATAAGATGAAACAACATTAGAATAACTGGAATTCCAGAAGAAGAAGAAAGAGAGGGGAGCAGAAGGTATATTGGAGAGAATTATTGTAGAGAATTTCCCTAATATGGCAAAGGGAACAAGCATCAAAATCCAGGAGGTACAGAGAACCCCCCTCAAAATCAATAAGAATAGGTCCACACCCCGTCATCTAATAGTAAAATTTACAAGTCTTAATGAAAAAGAGAAAATCCTGAAAGCAGCTTGGGACAAGAAGTCTGTAACATAAAATGGTAGAAATATTAGATCGGCAGCAGACCTACCCACAGAGGCAGAAATCAATGAAATAGAAACCAAAAGAAGAATAGAACAGATCAACAAAACTAGGAGCTGGTTCTTTGAAAGAATTAATAAGATTGATAAACCCCTGGCCAGCATTATCAAAAAGAAAAGAGAAAGGGTCCAAATAAATAAAATGATGAATGAAAGAGGAGCGATCACAACCAATACCAAGGAAATGCAAACAATTATAAAAACATATTATGAACAACTATATGCCAGCAAATTTGACAATCTGGAAGAAATGGATGCATTCCTAGAGACATATAAACTACCAAAACTGAATCAGGGAGAAATAGAAAACCTGAACAGACCCATAACCAGTAAGGAGATGGAAGTAGTCATCAAAAATGTCACAACAAACAAGAGCCCTGTGCCAGACGGCTTCCCTGGGGAATTCTACCAAACATTTAAAGAAGAATTAATACCCACTCTCCTGAAACTGTTCCAAAAAATAGGAATGGAAGGAAAACTTCCAAACTCATTTTATAAGACTAGCATTACCTTGATCCCAAAACCAGACAAAGAGCCCATCAAAAAGAATTACAGACCAATAGCCCTGCTGAACAAGGATGCAAAAATTCTCACCAAAATACTAGCCAATAGGATCCAACAGTACATTAAAAGATTATTCACCATGACCAAGTTGGATGTATTCCTGGGCTGCAATGTTGGTTCAACATCTGCAAATTAATCAATGTGATACAATACATTAATAAAAGAACAAGAACCATATGATACTCTCAATAGATGCTGAAAAAGCATTTGACAAAGTACAGCATCCTTCCTTGATCAAAACTCTTCAAAGTGTAGTGATAGAGGGTACATAGCTCAATATCATAAAAGCTAACTATGAAAAACCCACAGTGAACGTCATTCTCAATGGGGAAAAACTGAGAGCTTTTCCCCTACAGTCAGGAACTTGGCAGGGCTGTCCACTATCACCACTTCTATTCAACATTGTACTAGAAGTCCTAGTCTTAGCAATCACACAGCAAAAAGAAATAAAAGGCATCTGAATCAGCATAGAAGAAGTCAAACTCTTACTCTTTGCAGATGGTATGATACTTTATATGGAAAACCCTAAAGACTCCACTCCAAAACTTCTGGAACTCATATAGGAATTCAGTAAAGTGTCAGGATATAAAATCAATGTGCAGAAATCAGCTCCATTTCTATACACCAACAACAAGACAGAAGAGAAAGAAATTAAGGGGTCAATCCCATTTATAATTGCACCCTAAATCATAAGATACCTAGAAATAAATCTAACCAAAGAGGTAAAGAGGTAAAGGATCTGTCCTCAGAAAACTATAGAGTACTCATGAAAGAAAATGAGGAAAACACAAAGAAATGAGAAAAACATTACATGCTCATGGATTGGAAGAATGAATATTGTGAAAATGTCTATGCTACCTAGAGCAATTTACACATTTAATGCAATCCCTATCAAAATGCCATCAATTATTTTCAAAAAAATGGAACAAATAATCCTAAAATTTATATGGAACGAGAAAAGACCCCGAATAGCCAGAGGAATGTTGAAAAAGAAAGCCAAAGTTGTTGGCATCACAATTCCAGACTTCAAGTTGTATTACAAAGCTGTCATCATCAAGACAGTACGGCACTGGCACAAAAACAGACACATAGATCAATGGAACAGAATAAAGAGCCCAGAAATAGACCCTCAACTCTATGGTCAACTGATCTTTGACAAAGCAGGAAAGAACGTCCAATGGAAACAAGTCTCTTCAACAAATGGTCTTGGGAAAATTGGACAGCCACATGCAGAAGAATGCAACTGGACCATTTCCTTACACCACACACAAAAATAGACTCAAAATGGACAAAAGGCCTCAATTCGAGATAGGAATCCATCAAAATCCTTGAGGAGAACACAGGAAGCAACCTCTTCGACCTCAGTCACACAGTTTCTTCCTAGAAACATCGCCAAAGGCAAGGGGAGCAAGGGCAAAAATGGGCTATTGGGACTTCACCAAGATCAAAAGCTTTTGAACAACAAAGGAAACTGTGAACAAAACCAAAAGACAACTGACAGAATGGGAGAAGAAATTCACAAATGACATATCAGATAAAGGGCTAGTGTCCAAAATCTATAAAGAACTTATCAAACTCTACACCCAAAGAACAAATAATCCAATCAAGAAATGGGCAGAGGACATGAACAGCCATTTACGCAAAGAAGACATCCAGGTGGCCAAAAGACACATGAATAAGTGCTCAAAATCACTTGGCATCAGGGAAATACAAATCAAAACCACAATGAGATACTACCTCACACCGGTCAGAATGGCTAAAATTAACAAGTCAGGGAACAACAGATGATGGAGAGGATGCAGAGAAAGGGGAACCCTCCTACACTGTTGGTGGGAATGCAAGCTGGTGCAACCACTCTGGAAAACAGCATGGAGTTTCCTCAAAAAAAGTTGAAAATAAAGCTACCGTACGACCCAGCAATCACACTACTGGGCATTTACCTAAAGATACAAATGTAGTGATCTGAAGGGGCATGTGCACCTGAATGTTTATAGCAGCAATGTCCACAATAGCCAAACTATGGAAAGAACCTAGATGTCCATCAACAGATGAATGGATAAAGAAGAAGTGGTATATATACACAATGGAATACTATGCAGCCATCAAAAGAAATGAAATCTTGCCATTTGCGATGACATGGATGGAACTAGAGGGTATTATGCTGAGCGAAATAAGTCAATTGGAGAAAGGCAATTATCATATTATCTCCCTGATATGAAGAATTTGAGAAGCAGAATGGGGGTATGGGAGTAGGGAAGGAAAAAATGAAACAATATGGGATTGGGAGGGAGACAAACCATAAGAGACTCTTAATATCACAAAACAAACTGAGGATTGTTGGGGGCAATGGGGGTATGGAGAGGGTGGTTGGGTAATGGACATTGGGGAGGGTATATGATATGGTGAGTGCTGTGAAGTACATAAGTATATAAGCCTGACAATTCACAAACCTATACCCTTGGGGCAAATAATACATTATATGTTAGTAAAAATGATTTAAAAAAAGAATAATTAGTGTTTCTGAGGCAAATTTTTATGTATCTTAATTGAGAAATTTGACCATGGAAACCAAGAATACCTATGAAGTTGAAGTTGGAATGAGTATTTATCAAAGGTAAATATTCATAATGATTAAGTATTTCTGTAAAGACTACATTCAGCTTCCTGTGCTATTGGAACTTTGTCATTCTTAAGGTCAATTTCATTAACCTTGCTCTCTTTTGGCCATGTTAGACAATTATTCTCCACAGGAGGATAGGAATTTATAACGTGCAATAGTATATGAAGAGTCAGTTATATAATTGGAACTTAAAATGCATGTGGAGCTCCTTATTCCCACTAGCAGTTGTTAGAACAGAATCCTCTACAAGTTTAAACTCTACCCAAATTGTAGAGCTTCCTTTGGTTTGTTGAATGTGATAATTTCGATAATGTACTCCAGTCTTGGCTCAAATTTCATACCATTGTTTCATATAAACTGAAAGGAAATTCCTGATTCCTTAAGCTATATAAATGACAAGGATTCAAATTTGGCAAGGCTTTAAAATGTTTTCAAGGAAATTTTCCAATTCTGCTACTCACTGCCTGATTTTGCCTTTCTGAACTTACTGTTTACAAGGATTACAGGAATGATGTTTCCAGTATTGAGGGGTATATAAGGTCAGTAAATTAAAAACTGAATCCTATTAGAACCCTTTCTACTTTTCAGGAATCCTAGTCAAGTTACTACAGTAGAAAAGGCTATAGTTACTACACAACAAATAAAACTAGGAAAAAAAAAAATCATCCCTGTCTTGAAAAGATCACCATCCAACATTTCCTCAATATGCCTAACAATGCAGCTCCCCAAAATGCAGTAAACAGACTGCTAAGATCACACTTAAAATTTCTACTCCCTCTCTTTCCCCCTATCCCTTGCCTGTTCCAGTGTGCACACCCTGTGTAATCTTCTTCACTTGGGTTGTATACAAAACAGGTGAATGTGATTAATGTCAATTTCATGATTAGGTTATACATTATGACAAAGGGATTATGTGATTAATATTCTTAATCAGTTGACTCTGAGTTAATCAAAAGGGGCAATTGATATGGGTGGGCCTGGCCTAACAGGTGAGTCCTTTAAAAGAGGGTCAGAGACTTGAAGACTTGAAACAGACTTTTTTCCTCTGTCTCTGTCTCTCTATTGCCGGCTTTGAAGAAGCAAACTTCCATGTATTCCTAGCTGCAAGGAAAGAGATTCTGCCAACAACCGCGTGAATTTGGAAGAGTTCACGAACTTGCAGCTGCCCAAGACAAGTCTTGTATGTAAGTTCCCTGGCTTATTAAACCCATCACCTACCAAGCTGTAGTGGTTTGTTTCTTCAGTCTCTTCTTGCTAGCAATGTCCAGGGGCCAGTTGCAGATTTTACCCTGGAAACTTATCATGATTGCAAACCAGTACCCTCCACCTCCCATCCAGTGTATACATGTAGGATATTTAGGGGCAGGTCCTTTTCCACACTAATGTTGGATATGGTGCCTGCAGATCACCTATGCCTGGCTTCGGCTGTGGATAAATGCAACTTCAGAGAATTGCGTGCCCTCTACGACTTCTCTGCATTTAGTTTTACCTGGTAAACCCTATTTTGTATGTGTACTGTATGTAGAGTTGGTAGATTTAGCAAATAAAAGTATAGGACCCCATTTAAACTTGAATCTTAGATAAATAATTTTAGATATACTTTCAGATAAAGCATAAATAGATGCATTTTATGTATACCCATGCAGTACTAAGGGTATGTTTGTGTGTATGTGTGTATGTGTATGTATGTGTGTGTGTGTGTGTGTGTCTCTCTCTCTCTCTCTCTCTCTATATATATATATATATAATTGTTGTTTACCTGAAATTTAAATTTAACTGGGCATCCTATATTTTATCTTGTAATCCTAACTGCATGGCTTTAGTAGTATGTGTCTTCAGCCCTTTATAGCACATTATACAATACACCTTCTTTCTTATTTCCTCCAATTTTGTGTATTCATATATATTTGCATTTTGTTTACTTTTTATTGGTAGGCTAGTTAGCATTTAATTTTTTAAAAACACTTTGTCTTTTCAAACTTCTATTCATAGGTTTAATTACTTCTATTATTCTTATACTATTTCTTTTCTGTCTACATCATTTATTAATTTCTTTTTTCTTTCTCCTTTGGTTCATCTGTTGTTTTGTTTCTTGCTTCCATTTTTGTAGGCTTAATTAATTAAAATCTCTTTAACAAAGATTATTTATTTGAGAGAGTGAGTGAGAGAGCACAAGCAAGGGGAGCTGCAGAAGGGGAGGGAGATGCAGGCTCCCTGCTGGGTTCTGAGCCTAAGGCAGACTTCAACTGACTGAACGACCCAGGTGCCCCCAAATCTTTTTTATTCAGTAATAAAATTATTTTCTATCATAACTGTTTTATTATATATTTATATATCAATTTCAGTTAGGTTTTGATACTTTAAAATTCATTTTCTCTCAAATATTTTGTTTTTGTAGTTTTGCTTCCATTTTCCTCAGTTGGAGCCTGAGATCGATTTTCAAAGGAGATATTAATGACATTTAACATTTATTCTTTTTAAATTTATTTTTAATATTTTAATTTTAATTTTTTTAAACTACAATCCGCAGAGACAATTTTAATTTACTACTAGATGATGATTATTGTATCTCCGCCATGGATATCAAAAATTATCCAAAAAATTTTCTGTTTTTGGTCAATATTATTCAGACTAGATGATTTTCTGGCTACCTTATAAATATTTGCAAGACTAGACATCATAAACTCCTTTGGTATCTCTAAATTAATTCATACCTTCTACTATTATTATCTTTGGCACCATCTTTTGACTTTAGATATATTTCCCAAAATAACAGTAGTTACTTATTGGCTAAATACTGGGTGAAAAAGAGAAAATCTAACAGGTTGGCTCTCTTTATATAAAAGTCAATCTTCTTTTTTAAATTTTTCTTCATGTTTCAGTGTTGTATGACCTTACTGTTTTCAAAGATCTCTAATCTCATTTCATAACCACTGAAAATGAGCACAGAAGGACTTGGCAATGTTCAGATAAATGAACCAAGGTTAAGTGAGAGTAGGGAGTCTACTGCCCAAGGTATCCTGGTAATTATCATATTACCTGTTACGGTAGCTACCATAACAGCCTACCTCCTAGCTTTCCTTTATAAAATTTTAGGAGCTAGTTTTTAAAGCAATTTTCAATAATAGCAATAAAGAGCTATTTCTCAAAACAAACGATTGGAAACTAACACTTGGTAAATTCATGGCTCAGTTTTTGTTTTTTTTTCCTTTTTGTTAACTAGACTGTATACTTAAAATTAAATCCTCTCCTGGGCTCACAGCTGCTACCACAAACACTGCTAATTGGACAGACTGAAGTGTGAAACTAAATATATATGTTGTCATTTTACTCAACAGTTTTGGGAAAATGTATTGCAGGTAAATCAGCAGGCGTTAGCAAAGCTTTCGAGAAAGTACACACAAGCATATTAAGCCTCATGATGGATATGTTTCCCTGCTGGAGCAAAGCAAGCATCTGACTTTTGTAACCATTACAGAAGCAGCATAGATTTGTCATTCTGAAAACAAATGGGACTTTTCCCTCATGCAATTTTGAATGTTTTGATTGATTTTTGGATAATAGCCTTCTCAATTCCTTCACAACCTTTTTTCTCCTTCAACATTTTATTCCTCTCTTTGTCCTAAGAGGAATACCAAATATCTCCTATCAAATAATTCCAAAATAAGTTTTAAAGGCCTTTCATTGTGTCAATTACACAAGAGGAGCTTGCGAAAATGTGTGTCTTGTGGCCAATTAAATAATCGTATTTTACTCATTCTGTTTTTCATTCTGCTGTCTCAGGGAGATAAAAGCACAGGAAATCAGGCAACTAGATACTTAAGAGGAAAGAAAACAAAAGAAAAACCTCATTGGGGTTCCTTTGGAACCCAAGTGTCATATCCATTTATATGGTAAGCTTTTTTTATTTCAAACTTATATAAACATTTTCAACTTCTATTTGGAAGACATCATTTACTTTTAACTCAGAAGAGACTCAAGTTAATGACAGTGTTAGTTTTCTCTGTGTGACAATTTTGGTTCATTTCCATTCTTTTCTGTCCTGCATCCTGTGAGAACAAATTTTTTAAAAGGCAACATTTGGGCTCTCTCAACTTCTGGCTTCCATTTGGTTTTGGTCAGTGACATACACTGGCAGAACATTAGAAAGCAGGAGAAGAAAGATGGTTGGTATTTATTTCCCTGTTCCTTTTCTACCAGGTCACAGTTTTGTCAGTGGTTGTGTTTATCCATCTAAGACTTAGTCTTTGTGACAGCTCCTGCTCTCATCTGACTCTGAATCACTGTTTCTTCTCCTTGCCCACTTGGGTATAATGGTACTACAGTTTCATGAAGTCTTCATCTCTGAGCACTTTGTCATTCCTCACTGATTCCTGTAGCTTTCTCCACACATCTGTAAATTATCCTTTTGTTATAGTCTCTTTGATTATATTTTAAAGGCAAAATCTCTTTTCTGATAAAATTCTGATAGAGAAAATAATTGGTAGCAAGATTGGACACTGAAACCAAACCCTCAAAATGGGATTCTGGGTTATGTTTTATGTAAAGTGAATGATTTAAACAGATGATCTTGACACTGGCAGTTGATGTCATACAGTGGCAACAAATATTTTAAATAATCATTATTGGTGGCATCAGATGAAGTGCCAGTGGAGAGTAACCCATTTGGAGGACAATGACTAAGTGTCATTCAAGAGTCTATGTTTCCACAGAAACACTAATTAAAAAAAAAAAAAAATATATATATATATAAAAAAAAATATATATATATATATGCTCTCTATGTTTATTGCAGCATTATTTATAATAGCCAAGATATGGAAGCAAGTGTCCGTTGATGAGTGGATAAAGAAAATGTGATACATACACATACACAAAGTCACACATACACATATGCACACATGTGGGAATACTACTCAGTCATAAAAAAGGTCTTGCTATTTTCAACAACATGAATGGACCTAGAGGGTATTATGCTAAAAGAAATAAGTCAGACAGAGAAAGAAAAACACCATATGATTTTACTCATATGTGGAATTTGGGGAAAAAACAAGCAAACAAAGATAACAAGAGACAACAGAAAAATGGACTCTTAGAAACAATAAACTGGTGGTTGCCAGAGGGGAGATGGGTGGTGGGATGGGTGAAACAGATAAAGGGGATTAAGAGTACACTTATCATGATGAGGACTGAGTAAAGTATAGAATTACTGAATCATTATATTGTACACAGGAAACTAAAATAACACTTTATGTTAATTATACTTCAATAAAGAAAAGTTTTTGTTGCCTTTGTGCTGCATATGGTAGCTTTTTACCTAAATAAAATGATGAGAATAGGATCTGAAAAAGGGTAGACTGTGCTGACCCATCCTCATTTTTACCTTTATATATTTGTCCTTCTTTTCACTGTCCTGTGCTTTAGGGGGCTGACTTCTGTAAACTGTCACACCAGATATTTTTCTATTTGGCTATCATTTGGTTGTCTCCTCCACCTATGATTCATCTCCATAAAGTGTCCTTTCACTAAATTCTCTTTAATCAAACTCTTTGATGTGTTCTTTGCTGCCATGACCTTGACTGAGGGAACAAAGTCCCCAAAATACAACATGGAGGCATTGGATCTTCTTGAATTTCCAGTTTGTGACCTACCTTGTATGAGGAGACAGGAAGCCTGAAGTCAAGAACTATTCTCTCCTCTGAAGATTCTCTCTGTGCCTCTGTTTTGTTTTCTGTTAGCAATGGCCCCTATGATGCAATGTGCACATCTACATCCAAGGCTTGTTATGGTAGCTGGTCAACAGGAGCCTGTTGGCATATATGGACTTTTCTTGTCTTTCTGGGAACGACAAGGTATTATTCTCTGAGAAAATGATTTTAGAAGTCAGAAAGGAAGTGGTCACACCATTTTCTAAAAATGGTGACCTACTCTGAGAACACACTCAGAAATAAAAGATAGCCAGGATCATACATCTTAGTTCAGGACACTAATTGATTATTAGTGAGAGGAAAATTCCTGATTCTGACATAAGTGGGAGTTTCTTAACTCTGTCTCAGTTTCTGTGAAATATTTTTCAAGTTGCAAGAAAGAGAATAAGCTGTGAAACAGACAGGGAAGTCTTCCTTCCACAGTGTATGAGATTCATAATAGCTCGGGAGAAACCTACTTGGAAATGTCGATATTGGCTAAGTGAGCAGAGCCAATAGTGTGGCAGTGGCGGGAAGGGGCTAATGCATCATTCTTGTTATTTGCATTATTGAAAGGAATGGTTAACAAGGGCTTAAAATGGCCATAAGCTTGCAAAGACACATTACAAAGAGAGAGTTCTCAGTGAACTGTGCTTCTAGTTTCTGCAATATTGGTTGAGGGATCAGAGTAAATATCATTATTATCATGAACACTTTTGGTGTGTCCTGGGGAATACTGTTAAAGGTAGTAATCATTACTACTGTTTATTGTGCTAGACAGCATACGGCACTTGGTATACTTCATTCCATTAATGCTAACAACTTTTCAAAGTACCTCTATGCTCACTTTATATATGAGGGAAAGAAATCTGAGTTAATTTTATTAACTTGCCTAAGTAATAGAACTAGCAGGTCAAGTCTAGATTCAAACCTTTTTGTGGGAGTGGGTTTTTATATTTTCTTTTTTTTCCTAATATTAACTGCATATATCTTCTATCTCATGTGGAATGAGGCCAACTGCAGAGATTGAAACCCAACTCATAAAAAGAAGTAAAGCAAAGAGAACAGAAAGTGAGGAAGACTTGGCAATAGCTCAGTAGCTTTTAGACCCTGGATTCATGCTAAGCCTTGGTTGGTTTGGTTTACATTGTTTTTTTCAGTTGGTTTATGTTATGTTTTGTCATTTGTAACAAAAGGAACACCAACTAATACAATGAAGATCTAGAAAAATAATGGTCATTATCCTGGAAATCTGAATTAATAGCCCAATAATGGACTAAATTGGCCTCCTTTCACTGGTAGCCTAGCTTTGAACTTGTACAATACTTTTATTCTTTAGGCATTTTTGTGAGAACAAGTAAACAAAACACATTTTTCCTTGTACTTATAGCCAAGCACCCACTTTATAGATAAAATATTTTAAAACCTCTCTTGAGATATAGCACAGAATTCCAATACTCCTTGCACTAACTAGAGTTCTTTTTTTTTCCCCCCGTCTCATTTAAAAACCTTTCCTTTGGGTCAACATTCTGTCCATGAAAATCCCAAACCTACACTTGAGGTCTCACTTTCCAATTTCAGGCCCTGCAATTGGTAACTTATTTTTGTATTCCTGTGTCTTTGAGTAACATCTCCTGAATTTCCCATTACCTTTATACTTCCTCTTCCATGAGCCACAGCACATTCAAATTCTCTGTGATACTTTTGATATGGGCTCATCTTTTTTGACTCAACTATTAGTAACTGCAATAGACTTTTTATCTTCTGTGCATTGCCAATGTGACTGGATAGGTATTACTGTTTTCTGCTTTGTCCTCTCCTACTCCTGACTTACTCTGCCTGTGACTCCTTACAGACTTCTTTATCAACAAAATTGTGACACAGAATGCACTCTTTCCTCCATACAATCCTCCCTGATACTCTGATGGTGCATCTATCACAGAAAAAGTACTATGACTAGCATTACCTGATATGGAAGAGAGACATGACATGATTTCTAAGATGAATTTTAATAAAACATATGAAGATTTTTTTTCCTGTCTCATCAACTTATGGACTAAATATGTATAAGTATGTGTGTGTGATGATATTGCTCTTCAGAAAGATATCAGTGAGGGCTAGATCTGTTATCACAGGTCAATTCAACTAACTTATTCAATAAGCAATTCAATTATAAACTTTATTTGATGGGCTCTTTAGGGAAGTTTCGGCCAAGAAAATAAGGCAATAATTATTAGATCCCAGCGTTATTATTTGTCAGACTACCCTAAAAGCATGTAGTTATTGAAAGAAAAACAAAACTTACATGGCTCTTAAGCCCTTTTCCCACATATGCTTCTTTAAAGATTTGAATTATGGTAGATGAGCAAGGGAATTTTAAAAGGATTTCTTTGTGGACAGCTAGGCTCTAAGGTCTATATCCTTTCAGCCAAGAGGAGGGGTGGGGTATCATCCCAAGCTTTATGAGGTATATTTCACAGGTAAAATTCAAAGGGCTTAGTAAGTGTCTTCTGCAGTTAAAATGTTACTTCTCTGCCATCCAGTGAACAGAAGGAGAGAAAGCTGTGTTAGGATCAACCTTTATACCCCTCTGCCTTTATTCCTTTTGGCTCAAATATGACCAACTGGGAGACAGAGCCACACTGAAACTATTTAAAATCCTGTCTACAATAACCTCTGAGAGGGGCAAAGATAGCCAAATAGAGAACAAGAGAACAAGGTGCATTTAAACCAATTACAATAGGAACAGCAATAGCAATAAAAGCAGGACTTGAGTGAGGTTGGCCAACAAAAAGGAGCATATTACACAGATCCTGGGAGGTGCATTTCTCCTGGTGGAGAATGTAAGAATTGAGGAAAGCACCAAAGAAAGAAAGAGTCCTATTTAAAAATCTGCTCCACCCAGAGGGTACATAAAAGTGAAATAAAATAAGAACTTCATCATCCCACTGATAGTTAATTTTATGTGTCAATTTGACTAAGCCACATTACCCAGATATTTGCCCAAACACCAGTCTTGATGACCCATGAAAGTACTTTTTTTGGATGAAATTTTAACGTTTAATTTTTTTAGATGAGATTTTAACATTTAAATTGGTAGAATTTGAAGAAACAGATTACATTCCATAATGTGGTAGGTCTCATCCAATCAGTTAAAGGCCTTAGATGAAAAACATTGAAATTCCCCAAAGAAGAGGAGATTCTGTCTCTACACTGACTTTAGACTCTAGCTATGACAATAATTCTTCCCTGGGTCTCTACCTCTTGGCCTGCTCTATTGTTTTCAGACTTGCTAGTCTCCAAAATAGAGCGAGCCAGTTCTTCAAAATAATTTTTTCTCTCTCTCTACATATATATGCACATCCTATGGGTTCTGTTTCTCTGGAGAAACCTAATTGACTAATACAACCTCCTAACCTGTTCTCCTTTCTTCACCTGACAATGGATGGGGACAAAAAATGATCTGTAAATTTCCTGTTAGCACTATGAGGTGAAGGAATAGAAGCATTAGACATGGAGAAAGGACTATCCTCACTTTCCAGGGCTTGTTGGTAATTAAAGGACCCAAATGATGGAAAGGAAATTTACTTTACATCAGTTTTGATTCAGATATAAACAAGGACATTTTTACAAACCTTTTTATTGGAGTGAATGTATATAAAGAAAAGAGCTCTTATTATAAATTTATAGTTCTCAGTTTTCACAAATGGAATACATATGTGCAACCAGCACCCAAATCAAGAAAAAGACCATTACCAATATTATCAGAAATAAATTTTAAGGGAAGAAACAAACAAAATAAATTTGCTTTTGGATTATAACCAGTGATTTCATAACTGTTTAATGAAAAGGTTACAAATAGAGTTAATATTTTGTTCTGATTCTTCATAATGCAAAAGCAGTAAAGTATATGCACGTGTCTGTGTGTCTGTTTGTCTGGGCGTTTTTACAACCATAAAATGTTAGCATTTAACTTGAGGACCTGATTTTATGCCCTAGGTTTCTTCCAATAGTATATTCTACATATTCAAATTCATAATGTTCAAAGGGAATTCAAATATCCTTTCTCATCGTTTTATTAACACATTCCTTTTATTAATAACTATCATTTTTCTGTCAGCTAAATCAGAAAGTGTTAATTCAGTAAAGCAATTACAATGAATTCAGTGCAATTTGGTGAACCAAAATTTATTTTTCTGATTTTCATTGAATTGGCTTAATTGCTGACATGTCTTCCTATCATGGAGAAACCTCTAAATTTATGAATCAAGCTTTCTTTTTCCTATCCTACCTAGGATTTAATAATCATCCCTATGTTGTTTTCTATGGGTATAATGTGATGCTTAAAATAACTAAAGAAAAATCACTTTTTCAAAAACAGAACCATTATTTATTAACAAGTTCCTATAATTAATTGTTTAATCCAGGTATGACTTAAAATCCCTAATAACTAATTGAATTTCATGTCTATAAACCTCTCATACTGACTTAGGAAACATTTCCTACTAAATGTCTGCGTATCTTAAAAAAGCCCAGCTAAGTTCTAGGTTATGCATCTTCAGTAAATTTAAACCTTATAAACAGGAGGGGAAAATGAATCTGCAAATTGTCTAATAGTTAGTATAGCTCCAGGTATACTGGGACACTTATTAAATATTGTTTGGTGATTTCCAGGTGGAGATGAATAATATATAACTCAGTAATTGGTGGCTTTAATATTTTTACAGAGAATAAACAAATTGAGTAATAAAATAGTAAGCATTTTATATATTAATGAACAAATGTTTATGGGACAATTTCATATTTTCCAGCGCATTTTCTATTATTACTATTATTACACCATTTTACATATGAAGAAACAGACTCAGTAAGGTATTATAATTTCAAAATCTGTGCTCTGTCCACCTTATAATAAATAGGAGCATTTTATTTTAATTAGACATACCTACTATTGTTTTCATAAAAGTACAGCAAAATAATTGATATCTCTACTACAGAGGATGCAGGATCAGGAAAAGAACAAAACAATTCCTAATTTAAGGCAATGAATTAGCTCAATTCCACCTAAAATAATTGTGCTATTTACTAAATGTGAGTTGGGAATCAAGTGCTAGCATTAAATAAATTCTGGTTTATTAACAAATTCCAGAAAAGAGAAAATAGGAAATGTCCCCATATAAAATTGGTTTTGGATTCATTACTCTGTAATTTTTTACACCCAAAAGACATGGTCTGGAATTTTAATGGGATTAACCCAGAAATGAGAGTTTGTACAATTAGAGTCCTAATTTACAGACACTGGTTTAATGCAGCCTATAAAAATACATTTCTTACACTAGTTCTGATTTATGTCTGGTCCTTAAGAGTATAGAACATTATGTTTTTTAGTATACTGCTCTTTTTACTATCAAGTATATAGTTCTTCAACCAAGTTACAGGATGGCAAGCAACTTAGTGTTCTGGGGAATTCATTACATTGGAATTTTATTATAAAACGTGTCTCTTAAGGAGATAAGGTATTTTGCAAAATTGTATGTTATACCATCAGAGTAAAATGGTATAATATATAGCGAGAAATAGTAATAGAGCAGTTAACAAAATGACATTCATAAAATGAATATACAAATACCTCTACATATCCACAATTAGGAATTATGAAATATAATGGAAAGCTGATTGCCTTTATGAATTTTTAAGAACCATGTAAGTCATAAAATAGCAAAGATATAAGTTTAGTAAGTAAAATTTGAGGCCTCAGTGAAGGCAGTTAAAGAATTTCAAGAAGGAACAAAAATAAAATTTGAATAACTATAGACCCCACCCATTTTTGGAGGGGGGGGGAAGAAATACATCTTTATTTCCTTAGGTTTATTTAATATTTAGGTTTAGTTCAACTCAAAATAAATGCCAATGATTCTAAAGCCATCCAGAGGAGAAATTGAGTGAGAATAACCATAACCAAGAATACTTATTAAAGTAAGCAGATAATGGGAATACAGGTATAAATTATTCAAGTTATTTTAATAGCAGTAGAACCCAAAAGCATACATTGGTCTATATATAGTTCTGCACATGGTAAAGGAGGCATTTCATAAGAATGAGAGAAAGAAGACAATACTAGGAGATCAAGCAAATATTTAAGAAAACTGATTAGAATACAATTATTAATAATTCTAGATTAATGCATTTAAAAGGGAATCATAAAATTTACTTTTAAAGTGTTAAGTATATAACTGAAATTTCAGATATAGATTAAGTATGAAACCAATGAAAAAGTCTGATATCTTTGTCTTCACAAAATTTAATGTATTTACACTATCAGAATGGATGTAGATGCTTGAAGGCTGGTCTTTTACCCTTGATTCCTCCTAAGTTTTACCCTTAATTCCTCTAAGTTGTCTAGACCAATGATGGTCAATCAACAGAACAAGAAGAAATCTCCCCAAACATATTTTCAGTTTTCTGGGAAGACCCAGATTTCAAAGGAAATTCATTCTTGGTGATCATGCTATAGACTTGAATTTGTACAAGGAGGAAATAAACAACTTTACAAGCAAATAAACAATGGTAAGAACAAAACTCATCACTTGAAAGGAGAACATGCTTATCATCCAGGATAGCTGTGTTCATTATAAAAATTTAATGGAAGAAACAAGATAGGCCATAAGATAAATAAACAATAAAATTATATTTCTAATGAATAGTTTCTATGGGCCCAGGAAGATGCAGAAAAGATAAAGTGATGTTAGCTCTAGATCCATTCTTCCCTCCCCCGCCTTTCTTGTGCCACTTTTTTAAATATAAAATTTTAGGTGTTAAAACTGAAATTTTAGGTATTCAAAAAATTAAAGACCTTTGTCTACCTCAGAACTAGATGAACACAAAAGCAACTTACAGTAAAAAGTATTCATTTTCTTAGCAACAGTTAATTTTGTTATTGCTATACTTTACATATTATATTTGAAATGAAATTTTCTTCACAGTTCTCCAGAGTCCTGTGAATTTAAAGTGAGAAAATGAAGCAAACAAAAAAGCCAGATTTGCAGATTTTAAATGATCCTGAAAACATCTGTTTAGTTCTTTTCCAATCAAAGAAGTAACCCAAAGAATGGGGTAGCACAGTGTTTCTCAAATGGGAGTATGCCTCAGAATCACCTAGTAAGCTGGTTGAAATATAGACTGGTAAGAGTTGCTTATTCAGCTGATCTGGGGGTGGGTCAAGAAGAGGCACTGGTGGTTTCCTATTTAACGCAGATGCTGCTGGTCCCATACCACGGTTTGTGAACCACTGAAAGAGAAGCTGCTCTGGAGACAGGCACTGGTAGGTTAAAAACTTAACTCCACTCTTACTGGTGCAGAGAAATACTTGGTTTATTTGATACCAAATCTGTTTGGACCTATTTTCTCATTCAGGGACAGGGGAAAATAGTTCCTATAACAAAGGTTTGTATGAGATTTATGTTAGACTAACACGTGTAAAAAACATTTAACATGGTATCTGAAAAATGAGATTATGCCACAAATATTGACTCCCCCCTTCCTCTGCAGTAATGGAAATTCCAGTGTTTTGCACTGTATCTTGTATTTCAGTGAATGTTAACTTTCTTTTAAGATCTGAGCCGAGATTGAGTCGGATGCTTAACTGACTAAGCCATCCAAGTGCCCCATCCGTGAATGTTAACTTTCTTTTCCATTCCATTTACTAGTGCTTTTCTCATGATGCATTTTAAACATGAAATGCTGTAAACACTGTAATTAAAGTATTACCAACTCTTCCAGGAATAGGAAGCCAAACAACTTTAAATGTTTTAAGGTACTTATCAAGACTGGCACAAATTTGAAAAGTCAAGTTTCATCATCGTTGTTAAACCTGGAACACATGTAGAATATTGAATTATTTATAGACAGTATTTCCTCTATTTTCACCACTACCCATGGGACTTAAAAATGATTTTCTTTCCTAGTATTCTGGGCATCATTTTTAAATTGATGATATTAATACAGAAAGAAAAAAAAACTTAAAAACAACCAGAAAAGATTTTGTAAATTTATAAATTAATAGACTTGTCACAGACATAGAAGATTTACACAAAGCTATAGTAAACTGTTACTATTTTTAAATGTAATAACACATGTTTATTTTGAAAATAGAAAATAATATTCACAAAAGCAAAACACATTTTTCTACTTACTGTTAAAATACAGTTTATATCTTCATTGATGTGTGGTATGTGTGTGTGTTGAGAGGACAGAGAGAGGCCAGACTCTCTTATCTTGTTATACTGGAGTCAATTTTGAATCAGCAAATTTGAAAAAATCAGTTAATAAGAGAATCATAAAAATACATTATTTCAAATGAAGTTTAGACATACATGTTCATTGATTTGGACACACTTTTGATGTAGGGTCAAGAAATATTCACGACATTTAAGTTGACCAGAGGAAATTTCATTCTGTTATTCCATAAGCCACACTCCTAATACATCCTCTAGAATCTGAATTTTAGGTTTTACAGAGAAGTGGAAAGTTATTTTATAAAGCAATAAACAGGTGTATAATTTTAGCTTTTTATTGTTTTTTTCTAATCTTTAAACGATGTCTCTACAGTTATTTGCAATATTTTAAAAACTGCATTTACTGGGACTTTGCAAAACATTCAACTTAAAGAACACAGGAACTAAAATTTGTCACATTAATGTTTTATCAGATTATATAACATCAATATTATTACATCATCAAAATAACAAGTACAGCTGACAAAAACAGTGTTAGGAACAAATGCAGGTGACTGTTGGTTGCCACTTACCCAGTGGGTGCAGAAAGATATTATACTCCTTTTGCTAAATTAATGTATGATTTTTTTTTTTTGGTATGATGGTAGTTTTTAACCTCACCACCAATGGGCAGAAAAGCTAATATATCAAAAATATTTTATGGCTACCGTCATTTATTATACTAAAATCCCTCACTTTTAAGATTCCTAATTTAGATGAATCTTCCTTTTGGTGTTTACATGTTATTGAGTAACTTCCTGAATATGCATGGATGGTATGTTTTTCAATGCCTTCGCTCTGTTAAATCAAATAAATATCTTTATTTAAAAATATCTTTCCTGGGGCACCTGGGTGGCTCAGTGGGTTAAGCCTCTGCCTGAATTCAGCTCAGGTCATGATCTCAAGGTCCTGGGATCGAGCCCCACATCGGGCTCTAAGCAGGGAGCCTGCTTCCTCTCTCTCTCTCTGCTTGCCTCTCTGCCTGCTTGTGTTCTCTGTCAAATAAATAAATAAAATCTTAAAAAAAAAAGAATCTTTCCTATTTTAACTCCATAGAAAAAGAAGTGTTATCCTTTGACTTTGGGTATTACCATGGATATATTTCCAGATACATATACATTTCTTTATAGATATTCTACTTTCTGTTCCTGGATTATTATGAATGCTTGAAATATATATACATATATAAATATTCACACACACATATAGATTTATATTTATTTATTTATGTGTAATTTGTTCAAATAAACAACTTTGTCTAGGTGTAGTTGTATTTAATTCTGCCATATACTCATGGATGCATATAGTTATGGATACTTATCTTTTTTGAGAGATGGTGTACTAAACTGCTTTAGAGCACAAACTGTAGAGTCTGACGGCCTCAGGTTTAATCCTGCCCTTCTGCAACTGTGATCCAGACAGTTGATCTCCTGGTGTTTTGGTTTTCTAGTCTGTAATGACCGCGATAGTCATAGCCCCCAGCCTCACAGTTGCTGTGAGGATTAACTGAACAAATAAACTCAAATGTTTTGAGCAACATGACCATGATCGGCAGGGTAAAAGCCATAAGCACAAAATTGAGTGTAAGCTCTATATTTACTTCTTTGTCTCATGAACACCTATTTCTTTTTTTGCAATATTATTTACTTTCTCCTCATAGTTGATCTTCTTTTTTTTGAAATTTATTTATTTTAATAAACATATAATGTATTTTTATCCCCAGGGGTACAGGTCTGTGAATCGCCAGGTTTACACATTTCACAACACTCATCATAGCACATACCCTCCCCAATGTCCATTTCCCCACCACCCTCTCCCGTCCCCCCTCCCCCCAGCAACCCTCAGTCTGTTTTTTGAGACTGAGTCTTTTATGGTTTGTCTCCCTCCCTATCCCATTTTCTTTCATTTTTCTTATCCTACCCCCCCACCCCCCCACATTGCATCTCCACTTCCTCATATCAGGGAGATCATATGATAATTGTCTTTCTCCGATTGACTTATTTTGCTAAGCATGATACCCTCTAGTTCCATCCACATCATCGCAAATGGCAAGATTTCATGTCTTTTGATGGCTGCATAGTATTCCATTGTGTATATATACCACACCTTCTTTATCCATTCATCTGTTGATGGACATCTAGGTTCTTTCCATAGTTTGGCTATTGTGGACATTGCTGCTATAAACATTCGAGTGCATGTGCCCCTTCGGTGCACCACGTTTGTATCTTTAGGATATATACCCAGTAGTGCAATTGCTGGGTCATAGGGTAGCTCTATTTTCAGTTTTTTGAGGAACCTCCACACTGTTTTCCAGAGTGGTTGCACCAGCTTGCATTCCCACCAGCAGTGTAGGAGGGTTCCCCTCTCTCTGCATCCTTGCCAGCATCTGTCATTTCTTGACTTGTTAATTTTAGCCATTCTGACTGGTGTGAGGTGGCATCTCATTGTGGTTTTGCTTTGTATTTCCCTGATGCCGAGTAATGTGGAGCATTTTTTCATGTGTCTGTTGGCCATCTGGATGTTTTCTTTGCAGAAATGTCTGTTCATGTCCTCTGCCCATTTCTTGATTGGATTATTTGTTCTTTGGGTGTTGAGTTTGATCTGTTCTTTATAGATTTTGGATACTAGCCCTTTATCTGCTATGTTGTTTGCAAATATCTTCTCCCATTCTGTCAGTTGTCTTTTGGTTTTGTTAACTGTTTCCTTTGCTGTGCAAAAGCTTTTGATCTTGATGAAATCCCAATAGTTCATTTTTGCCCTTGCTTCTGTTGCCTTTGGTGATGTTCCTAGGAAGAAGTTGCTGCGGTTGAGGTCAAAGAGGTTGCTGCCTGCGTTCTCCTCAAGGATTTTGATGGATTCCTTTCTCACATTAAGGTCCTTCATCCATTTTGAGTCTATTTTCATGTGTGGTGTAAGGAAATAGTCCAATTTCATTTTTCTGCATGTGGCTGTCCAATTTTCCCAGCACCATTTGTTGAAGAGGCTTTTTTCCATTGGATATTCTTTCCTGCTTTGTCAAAGATTAGTTGACCATAGAGTTGAGGGTCTATTTCTGGGCTCTCTATTCTGTTCCACTGAGCTATGTGTCTGTTTTTGTGCCAGTGCCATACTGTCTTAATGATGACAGCTTTGTAATAGAGCTTGAAGTCTGGAATTGTGATGCCGCCAGCTTTGGCTTTCTTTTTCAATATTCCTTTGGCTATTCGAGGTCTTTTCTGGTTCATACTTTATTCTTCTTGATCTGTTCTTGATGCCTCTTAATTATTTTCCCAAGCTTGAAATTTTTCCTCTGATTTGAATTTTTTGTAGTATCCAGATTTCTTCTTCTTCTCCTTCTTTTTCTTCAGTATCCAGACTTCTGTTCAGTACTTTCTTTGAAGTTCTTAATTTGGTAATGGTGCTTGTCATTTTCATGCTCTTTCCACATTTCAGATTTTCCCTGTGAGTGCATGCTCTTATTTAAAAAATACTGTTAATTTTTAAATTTCAAGTTTCATTCATTACATGAATTTAAATTTTCATCTATTTAAAAAAGGTTTGCAATAAATCTTTCAAGACTTTATAGTGGAATCTGCAGAATGAAACCCAGATGCCAGAAATGTCAATGACTTTCAATTTTGGTCTATTCTCTAAGCAATTAATTTCAATATCTTGTTTCAAAAAACCATGCTTTCTTGAATTTGAGAACAAATAAAAAATTTCTAAAATATACTTCTTACACTGTGGTATTCCCTCCCCATAGTATAATAAATATTTAAGGTCTCTTACAATGGAAAAGATTTTCATAGGCCCATGTTTTGTTATTGTAATGATTATAATATCTTTATCTGATCATACATTCCACAACATTTAGGTATCTACAACTCATTTACATCTGCAAACAGGGTAGACAAATTTTTTTTCTGGTTCCCTTAACTATATACTTTTTATTATTAGAATTGCCTTTCACTTTTTGAGTAAGAGTGAGGTTAGGAGAGTGGTAAAGTTGGACATTTACAAATAATAACCAAATATTTGGTATTCTTTATATAGTCTTATTTAAACAAGAAGGGATAACCTGATTCTCCTGCTTAGTTGTCTAGTTATATATAGGGAAATAAATTTCTACATTATTTCAAGAGTTCTGTAGGAAAAATTTTTTAAATAAGGGCTGTCAAATAGAAATATGAGAGCTACAAATATGAGCCTCATATGTAATTAAAGTTCTCTAGTAATAACATTTAAAAATAATTTAAAAATAGGTAAAGTTTATATTAATAATATGTTTTACTTTACCTAGCATATCTAAAATTTTTAATCACTATTAAACATACTGATGAGATTTTTACTTTTTTTTTTTTTTTAATAGACACTCCTCACAATCTGGTGTGTATTTTAGAGTTACAACACATCTCAATTCAACTAGCCACATTTCAAGTGCTTAACTGTCACATATGCCCAGCCAATGGTTACCATACTGGACAGAGATATTTTAAACTTCTTAGAAAGAATAGATAAAGTTTAGAAATCAAGGTGTACCTCTCTCTCAAATGTTTCTGCTGCTTACTTTATATTCCAGGAATTAATCTACTATCACTTGCTTTCATCTGCTTTAACTAAGTTGTATTAATTGAACATCATAGTCCCCAAATCCATATAGAGTGTTTTTCATGCAGTATGCTTGGGGGGGACAGTGGGGGTTGCAAGGTAATGAAAGAATCTTAAAGTTAAACAAGAGACCCATTGGACCTGTCCTTCTGTTAAGTGTATACCTGAAAGAGCACTATAATAGGTGTGAACAAAAATGTTTACAATGTTTTCCTTGAAAGTGTTCTGCATCAGGACTCTATCCTCGCTTTGATTAGCAAATATCTCTCTTTGGAACTGGCAGATAATTAATCAATACCCTCACCTTCTAATGCTATTGCAATTGTGTATACCCATCTATTGTTTTTGTGAATGGCTCAATAGGAAAGTGGGAGAAAATAAACAGGAATTGCTAGAGAAGCACCATTTTAACCTGAAAGGCTCCATCGTAACTCTTAATAAGTTAGAAAAATTATGTTACCATAAAGAAAGATGACTTGTTGTAATATTTACTTTTATTTTTTTCAGGTTCAATGACAAATCATGATGGTCTTTTCCACCCCCTTCTTTTTTTTTTTAATATTTTTTTCCCTATTGAATTTTTTTTTTAAAGATTTTATTTATTTGACAGAGAGAGAGCGAGAGATCACAAGTAGGCAGAGAGGCAGGCAGAGATAGAATGGGAAGCAGGCTTCCCGCCAAGCAGGGATCCTGATGCGGGGCTAGATCCCAGGACCCTGAGATCATGACCTGAGCTGAAGGCAGAGGCTCAACCCACTGAGCCACCCAGGCGCCCCTCCACCCCCTTCTTTATCCTGAACAAATATTTAACCCCTTGCTCAACTTTAAATCATATGCTAATCAGCATGATTGGGTGGACCCATAAGACTATCTTCTAATTTATTTATTCTTTCTTTTTTTAATTTTAAACATCTTGTTCATTTTATTTTCATTATGTTTCTCCATAGAGAAGTGGTCTTCAGGGAATTTTTTCTCAATAAAATACATGAATATGCAACAAAAAGTAATTAATTCAATGAATTAATCATACCATTATGTTTGGTAGTCAGGCATGTTATATCATTTCTTTGATGTGAACCACCATTGGGAACAATCTATCTTATCTGTCACTGCAATGAATTTTATTAAAAATTAAAAGTCTCCAATCTGTAATAAAGCTAAAGATCAAGGACATGTCTAATAATATTTTATTCACATCGCAGCTGTGCTTTGGCCTTTAAATATTTTACCCGCTTACTAGTGTGCCATTTTGAGATAACAAATCCGATTTTAAGCTCAAATCTCTATAGAGAAACAACTCACAAATAATAGTTTATGCTTAAGCCATTTGTAATTAAATATTTAAAAGTAAGATTTTTTTAATGACTATGGTGATATATTTAGTAAGATGATCAGAAGTGACACTCTATAAAAATACTGAGTAGCATTTTAGGGGCCATAAAACAAAGTGCAAAACTGTATTAGGTCTCTAATAAGAGCCTAGAGAAGTCTTCTCCGGTGTGATATCATGAGACAAGACAAGATTAATTTAAGACTCTGACTTGAAGGAAGTGGTGTGCCCTAGAGTGCATTCTCTGAGTTTCAAGCAAGACTTTTTCTCAGGGCGATCCCCAGAGAAACCTAAAAAAGTATACAATGACTGCTGGCTCTATTTCACGTGTCTTTTTCATATAAGTTAATTCCTTGTAAATCACAATGTTTTAGGGTACAGGAGTGTTCATTAATTCAGCCAACACAATGCAATTTGCTGAGCTATTCCCTAGAGATACATAAATAAAACACAATCTCTGCTACAAGGAGTTCACAGTCTAGTGGGGAAGGTAGACAAATAATAGACCATTTTAATAGAATGCGTAAGTACATATAAAAAGAATTTCAAAAACTCACCATTAAGTTTGCCACTAAAACTTAGAACTCACTGAACGTTTTCTTTGCACCAGGTATTATAAGTGGCATTCTTTATATCTTATCTCAGTAAATACTATGTGACTGATAATACTTTCATTTCACAAATAAGAAAACAGAGTTTCAGGTGGCTTAAATAACTTGACCAGGAAACTGAGCTTGTAAAATGATAGAGCTAAGGCATCGAACAAATTTTATGACTCTGGAGCCCATGAGCCTCTTAATTTTTTCTACACTTTCTCTCAGTGTTAGATAGGGGTACCAAGAAAGAATGCTGGAGAAGCAACTGCCTGGTTGGAAGGTCAAAAACGATTCCTGGAGGAGATGTAATATGAAGTGAGTCTTAAGAGATACGCAGAAGTTTTCAACCTGAAGTGGAAACAGGTGTTGTTGACAGACAGGTTTTCTAGTGTAAAGCCTCATGCACACAGAGGAGGCAAAGAGTAAGGTATGTGAGCAGGAGTAAAAATAAGGAAATGAGGATGAAATAGGGGTATGTGGAGCAGGTTGTCTATGGAAAATACATATGACCTGAAGGCAAAGGAAAGCTTGGAGATTTCTCTTAAAAAAAGGGATTGATAGGATGATCTCTAACTTCCCTTTTTTTTTTTTTTGACTCAAACAATACAAACTGAATTTATGGAGAAGTTACAGGGCAATTTAAGAAAAGATTTTAGATGTGATGAGTGTTTGGCTCAAGTTAGGGTCATTGAGAGGCAAAAGCTTGACAATATTTTCCAGGTGGGTGAGGAAAAAAATCACCTTATTAGCAAAATGGAATGGAAAATAACAACAACAACAACAACAACAACAACAACAAAAAGAAAGGAAAGTTTATTTGAGATTGTTACTAGGAGCTGAATGGTAAAGTGAAAACGGGCCCAAGTTGAAACTCACCATCTGTTAGTAAGTAAACCTTGAATAAATGCTTGGATCCTAAATAATAGGTTGTAGATAGGCAAGAAAGCTAAAGAGAGTAAGATACTGGCTGAAGAAATAATAAAAATGAAGGATTCATGGTGAAAAGGAGAAAAACAAACAGAGAAGAAAATTTCTATAAAGCTAAATTTATTTGGCCCAAAGAGTTTTCTTTAATTCTGAAAGAATATCCCCCTATTTTTCTCTGTTTTACTGTTAACATATTGTTTGATGAAATTATGATGACAGCAGACAGGGTTGAGACTACTTTTTCATTTTTAAAAATATCTTAATTGGCAAAGTAAAAACTAGGAACCATATGCCAGTACTTCAATTTTAATTTTTTAAAATTATTTTGATCCATGAATCCTAAAGTCTGGGGATCCTGCTCTAAATTACAGAGAATCTTTTAAAGTGATTGGGAAAAGCTCACTATTTTTCCAGCCTGCATTACAGTACATAAGACTGCCTATGCATTGTTTACATACAGAAGACCAATTTGCAGAAAGATTTGATTGCAAAAAATTTTTTTGAATAAGGGCATCTTTTCTGCAGATTATGATTATGATAGTCGCCTTGTTACTCACCGTTTCTCAGGAGGGAGAGCTTTGACTCTTCAGCTGGTTTATGTCTCTTTTTTAGGGCTCCAAAGAAACCTGACCCAAATGAGTATCAGATAACTAGACTGTTAGTGTGGGGAGGACTTCAATTAAAGGTTTATGAGCAGAAAAAAGCAGATGTTATCTAATAACACCTGTTCCAGGAACAGTCTGGGGAAAACCTGCAGCCTTTTTGCTGCACCTGCTGAAAGCAGCATCTGGAGGATCCACCTTTCCACTCAAATGCATGTTGGCATCTATGACAGGTTAACTTATAGCTATATAATACATAAGATCAACAACAACGTTTAATTTTGTACGAATCCAACCTTTTTAAAAAATTTTTTTTCAATTTTTTAAAGATTGTATTTATTTATTTGAGAGAGCATACTAGAGAGAGAGAGAAAGCATCAGTAGGGGGAGGGGCTGTGGAGGGAGAGGGAGAAGCAGGCTCTCAGGGAGTCCAGTAGGCAGGAGTGGGGGGCTTGATCCCAGTTACCTTGGGATCATGACTTGAGCTGAAGGCAGCTGCTTAAATGACTGAGCCATCCAGGCACCCCCAAATCCAATCTTTTAAAGAAACTTGCATCTCTTATAAGCTATTTTCTGATCAAGTTTTCATATTAAACTTGTCACTATCTCGTAAGACATCATTAATAAATTTAGTGAGTCAAAATAAATATTCTAGTGTATCATGTTTATCTATATAATTTGTATGAAAAAACCTGCCTAACTCAGCTCCCAGAATGCTTTTGCCCCAACCTGATAATAATAGCAGCGAGGTTAGAGTCTCATCTACTCCTGTTCACAGCTCCAGACCTATCCTTATTATGGTCTCAGGGAACTTTGGGATTATGAGGAGACCTGGCTGTTTCTGGAGTTCCAAGGCCACTGATTACAGCAGAGAGACATAAGGAGAAAATAAAATACCAGTGAGTCATGGTCTCTGAGGATGTTGATGTTGCCTTCCTTTGAAAAACAAACAACAACAACAACAAAACCTCCTGAAAATTAGCAGTGTGATTTAGGTCTAGCTAGGAGGGTGGGATTATTATCCCTACTAGAGTTTTCTATCAACCGTGCTGTTTAATGCATGGTCTCTGGACAACAGCAGCTGCATCACTTGATCGATTTTGAGAACTGGAATCAGAACCTCTGTTTTTAACAAGATCCTCAGGCGACTCATACAAATATTCACTTTGAGAATCACTGCTCTGTTGCACCTTTTCTGTATTTGGAATCTCAGTCCCTATTAGTTTCCTTAATCCCTCGTGCTAGAATTATGTACCCTTTGACAGCACAGTACTCCCATCCTCTGACTCAGGGGTCTCTGCCTTGAGACATGGAGTACAACATGTGCTCACGAAGGCTCATCTCTGATTACATCTCATTTTTTCCTATTCTCCCCAAGCAAGCCTTAATTAGCCTGTCACTACTGCTCAATTCTCATTATGGTGAAGTTCGCTGAGTAATATCCATCCTTTACATAAGCACAGCTTCACCACTTCATGGAATTTAGTCCCATAAGCATTTTTTATCAAGTTCTATTTAACATCTCTGCTGGGAGATATCTTCAGCTATATCTGAAATCATGTTCCAATCATTTGGTCCTTGGCAGCATAGAGAGTCACATTGCTAAAACTTTTCCTGGGTCAGCTTCGGGCGTGCTAATTTGCTAAGTCCCAGGAGGTAATTTGTTGATTTGTCACAGCTATCTTGTTTGTGACCATCTGCCACCTTAGTAGCACATTAGTAGAATTAACTTCCTGTCAGAGCTGTGTGTCTGCTCTAGAAGCTTTTGTAAGAGGGAGGATCCTAAGTATCTTTACTCCTACAAAACTTTAAGCATAATGAATTTGAATTACGACATATGATTGTCAGCTTCCACACTCAGCCTTAAGTTGGGTCAGATATAATGGGTTCTTTGATGCTGGATTGTTCTCTAAAAGTTAGAGTAAAAGTAACCAACGTTACCTCGCTCTCTTCCTTTCCTACTAACAGAATTACAGCAGGGAAGGCTCGGAGGATTCCTGCAGATCTCCTACGCTGAATGAGGTTTTCTAGCAGAATTTTAACTAGAAATAGTCCCATTATCATTTGCTCTAATCAAGCCTGGTTCTTCCTTCTCTGCAAAGTAGCCACTTTGTAGACAGTTCTTTGCAAAAGTCACTCCCATTTTTAACACAGGTGAAGAAAAGTTGGATGGATGTGCTCCCTTTGATTGCTACTTAGAAGCTAGTTGTATACCCTGAAGTGTTTGTTTTAATTCTACATATAGTTTCTAGGACTTGAGTGGCTCCTTGACAGTCTTTTTCCTCATAGTCCTGTCAGTACTGTACCATCTCTGTGGTATGTCTCGCCATAATTTCCTGTCACTGTAGCTGCTAAGAGTATCCCCAGTGTCAGGGGGCATGTGGACTTTACCAGGAGTAAACAGTGCTTGATCCATTGTGTATCTATAATAGAAGTCTGTGCTCCAGTGCACAGACCAAAATAAGTTTCTTTCTTTCTTTCTTTTTTCCAAAAAAAGAGGTTTTTTTTTTTTTCCCAAAAAAAACAATACCTTGATCAAAGACTTCCTATACCTTCCCATAAAAGCTTGGATTTTCTGTGAGCAGATAATGTTTTCACACAAGTTTTCAGGATTCTTCTTCACTTCTCATATTTAGGAAAATTTTGAAGCCAATTACTTTCAGCAATTATACATACTTCTAAGCTTTCAATCTGGGACTTCCAACCAAGAATACTCAAGATATGGGTTTTAAAATCAAGCTAAAAAAAAAAAAAAAAGCCCCTAAAACTTCTTTTGATTTTAAGGTGCTATTCTATGAATGAACACAATCAATATTGTGTAAATTTACTCTTTCCTTCCTCTCTCCTTTACCTTTCATCCAATAATTTAGCAGCTGTTTATGAGGATAAAATCTTGGATAAAATTTAGGTAGTAGTTTAGTCTGAGGTGCAGATGAGGTTAACAATGGAGTTTAAAACAGTCCTGGACAAGCCCCATTTGTAATTGTATGTTAGCTGTGTTCACGCTATCCTTCAAAATTCCAATGATAAACTGGAAAACTTCTGTTTCTACTTAGCATGTACGTATAAAGACACAGTAGAATATTTTTCCCATTGTACTGATGACAGAGGGTAGGAAACCCTACAAAATCACAGGTTTAAAAATTTCATCAGAGAATTTAGGTCACAAAAATACCTATTAAACTGAAATTCAGAAAGTGACAAACTCCTCTCAGGAAGAAAAAAAAAAACCAAATTCATGCTGCATTCCATCATTGGTGAAGAGTCAGAAGGATGAGTGTGCTGCTCTCCTCGAAGTAAGAAAATAGCAGGTAGACCTTTGAAAAGACTGGGGGGTATGCCAGCATGCCTGTGAACCCTTCCTGGGATCCCCAAACACAAGGAGAATCTACAGACATCCACAACTCTTCCCGATGGGCCTTAACAAAGCACATGTGTGAAAGATTGGAGGCAGGAGAATGGGGACAGTCTCTACGGCACGTGTATGTCACACAGGATGAAGTAGGAGCAGTACTCCACAAGTACTCCAGGCCTTGGGAGAGCTTGAGACTGTGGCTCCTGGGGCCAAACAGGACCAGGAGAGCTGACAGAGACTCCCCAGTGAGGTCCAGGTACACATTGTCTGGGAGGTCAGAGGCCTGCACAGGTAATGGAGATGAACCATACAGACATTCTGGGTTCTACACAGAGTAGGAAGCCATGACCATGCACGGCTAGAGAGTGGCAGGAGATGGGAGAGTGAACCCCATGAGTCATAGGCACATAATTTTACTGAAACCTAAGGATAGGCATGAATATTGAGAAACCCCACAGGGACTTTGACTCTTAGTTCAAATATATAGCAGCAGTGCTTCTGTGGCTTGGGAAGAGCCAGAAAGCTGAGAGACCATCCTGAAGCGCAGGCACAGGGGACCTGTGGTTGGCAGAATCACAGTTTCCCAAAGATACACTAAGTCCTAACATTCAGTACCTGTGAAGATATTGCACTACATAGCCAAAGAAACTGTGTATGTGATTAGGTGAAGGAGACTGAGATGGGGAGATAATCCTGGATTATTCAGTTATGTCCAGTGTCATCACAAGGGTCCTTATGAGTGAGAGGGAGGTGAGTCAGAGCCAGAGAGGGAGAACAGAAGCAGAAATTTGCATGGATGCAATCGCTGGGTTTGAAGATGAAAGAAGCCATGAGACAAGGAATGTGGGCAGCCCCTAGAAGCTGGAAAGGGCAAAGAAACAGACTCACCCCTAGTATCTCAAGGAGAAATGCAACTCTGCCAACATCTTGATGTTAGCCCTCTGAGATCTGTTTTAGACTTTCAGTCTCCAGACTGTATTAAAATAATACATTTATGCTTTTTTAAGCCACTAAATTTGTGTTAGCTTGTTATAGCAGCAGTAGTAAACCAATATAAAGCCTGATGATGTCTAAAAGGAGGACAAGAGAATTTAGAGAAATCCTCCAAGCATTCTATACCTTACATCTGCCTATTGCTGGAACTGTAACAGAGATCTCCCTTGAGGTGCGAGTACACAGAATCTGCTGAAGGCTGAGGGAAAGCTGGAAGAAATGAAAACTTTCTAGGCACTCGGAATGCAAGCCCTGCTAAGGGGGAGGTGTTGATTCTGCCATCAAAAAATCTTGTCTGTAGTAAATTGAATTGAACCAAGCCACCACAAAGCCTAATCCTAGTTCAGTACAAACCAGATTGAATCAAACCTTGCCCCACATTTACAGCCTAATAGAAAAAGACACATGCTTACTTTTGGTTACATCACATACAATTTTGGCATTCAATTAATAAATATGAGGAATCTGAAGAAGCAAGAAAATGTGATGCTTTGTCAAGAGACAAGAAAAGTCAACAGAGATAGACTCAGAGATGAAAAAATATAAGAGTTACCAGATAAGAACTATGATTAACTATAATAAATATATTCAAGGATCTAGTAGAAACAATAGACAACATGCAAGGAAATGGCAAAGAAATTGAAGTTAGAAAAAAGAGATAAATTAAAATACTATATATGAGAAATATGGTATCTAAAATGAATTTTTTTGAATGGGTTTATCAATAGAATATAGCATGGGAAATATGCAGTGAACTTGAATATAGGTCAATAGAAATGATCCAAACTGAAATACAGAGAAAAATGAATGAGAAGAATCAGTGCATTTGACATCTGTAGGGAAACTATCGAATACTCTAGTGTGTATGAAATTATAGTTTCAGAAGAAGAAAAGAGAAAGAATGGAGCAAAAAAAAAAGTATTTTGTTTGGCTAAAAATTTTTCAAAATTTATAAAATACATTAGTTATATATCCAAGATGCTTTAAAAACACCAACCCAAGTAAATACAAAGACAACCATATCTAGGAACATCATAGACAAATTGCTACAAGTGAACACAATTATACAATGCTGGAAGCAGTCAGAACAAAAACATATAGTATGTGAGGGGAACTATATAATGAAATATGGCTGACTGCTCAGAAACAGAGGCCAGAAGACAGAAGACCAGCATCTTTAATGTGATAAAAGAAAAAACACACAGACACATCAAACCAGAATTCCGTATCAAGCAGAATCTTCTTCAAACATTAAGGCAATATGAAGCCATTTTTAGACCAACAACACCTGATTTTGTCTCTCTATAAGATGTACACTATAAAATATGCTACAGAAATTCCTTAAGCCAAAAGACAATTTATGCAAATAAAACCCAGAAATTTTAGATAGGAATGGAGAATTTTAATAAGGGTAAATGTAACAGGAAATATAGAGGACCTTTAAAAAGTATATCCTTTTCCAGGGTGCCTGGGTGGCTCAGTGGGTTAAGCCTCTGTCTTTGGATCAGGTCATGATCTCTGGGTCCTGGGATCTCTGCTCAGCAGAGAACCTGCTTCCCCCTCTCTCTCTGCCTGCCTCTCTGCCTACCTGTGATCTCTCTCTATCAAATAAATAAATAAATAAATAAAATCTTTAAAAAATATTTTTCTCTGGGTAAATCTAGCTCTTTAGATTGTTAACTATTTAAATTAAGAATACTAAGAATATAAGGCAGAATTTAGAGTGTATGTGGGTACAAAATACATGACAACTAGATCATAAAGGGTAAGAGGATCACATTTGAAAGTGTATTGTTATAAAATTCTCACACTGTTTATAAGAGGTAGAATATTTTTTAAGGCAGCTGGTGATAATTCAAAGATATATATTATAATCTGTAGAGCAAGCACTAAATAAATTACACAAAGTGGTATAACTACGAAGCCAAGAGGAGGTAAAATGGAAAATGTTAACAATTAAGGAATATGAGCATATGGGAAGATTGACCCAGTTCTCGAAATTTCTCTAAAAGTTTGAATTTAATTCAAAATAGATTACAAAAATAAATGCAATAGCCTCTTGAACAGTTAAAAAGAAGTTCCATAATGTTTTATTTATTGCAATTAAATTTGTTGGGAGAAACTACTCACAAGGTAGGCTGTATAAACCAGGCAATTTAATACAACAAAATTAAGCAAGTAAATATGATAAAATAAATTAGTGAATATTGCTTTCCACTGAGCAGGTTGTTAGGCAGTAAGATAAAGATAAATTTAGATAAATATATACATATATTTAAAATATGAAGTTATTTCTAGCTCTTGGCTTTTTGATTAAAATTGCATTTTAGAAATAATTGTTACTAGAACTAAAGAATGAACATTTAAAATATAGGAGGCATGGCTTGGAGTTTATCCCAGATTACTGGTATTAAAGACAATGTGTTACAGTGACTTGGCGTTGGAATTAGCTTTTGCCTCCACATGCATTATTTTACTTGCAAATTGATTGATCAATTCAATCAAAGTGGAAGAAACAGTCGTATTCTCAATGTCAGAAGAAACAGGTGAAAATTAATGGACTCTGCCAAACAATCCTGTTTGCTACATGATGCTAATTAATTATATGACAGATATTTCTGCCCATCAGATTTTTCAAATTTAAGGAGAGCTTTTGAAACACCGGCGATGTCTTCATATTTTCTTTGTTGCTAAACTCTTGAAGAACTGGGTAATAGAGTTGCAACATGAAGAATGTTAGGTAGGGGCTTAAAGTCTTCGGAGAAAAACAGGAAAGGTAAAATATAGGTGAACTGAAAAAAGAAGAAACAGGACTTGACAGCAGTCTAGTATATGAACTAAGTAAAATTGAACTGAATCCTGGGTTTGGTATTGGGGAAGCATGAAAGTCAGTGACAACATATTTTAAAAAACAAATAAAAAGCCATCACTAGGGGCATTTGGATGGCTCAGTTGGCTAAGTGTCTGCCTTTGGCTCAGGATGATCTCATGGTCCTGAGATGGAGCCTGAGTAGGGCTCCCTTCTTAACAGGGAGTCTATTTCTCCCTCTCTCTGCCCCATCCCTTGTTTGTGCTCTTTCTCTCAGACAAATAAATACCTAAAATCTTTAAAAAAATAGTATTGAAATATAAAGCCTGCTATTGAAACAATGACAAAAACAAGTACCAATTTTCAAGATGATGATGCAAACTTATTAAAATCTGCCAAAAATATCAATGATACTTATGACTATGAAAAATACATAAGGTACACTGTGCATTATACTTTTAGATTATTTTAATTAAAGCAGAGAAAGCAGCAGTGAGGCAGAAATGACAGAAGTATGACAAAGACTTTTTATTTAAGAGGGAGAAAGAAAGTATTTCTTGTTCTGAGATGAGGGGGGAATAACTGAAAGGTAAACCCTAATACTTCAGCAGCAACTAGGCATTAATGCCATACGGGGTTAATTCAATACAATGCATAACATTTACTGTATGAAGACAATACAACTGATTCATAATTATTAAGCATGTTGCAATGTACTGAGATCTTTTAAAAATAAGTTGTTCTTCCTCTGACTGACTTAGCATAATACTTTCTAGCTCCATCTATGTTGCAAATGGCAAGATTTCATATGATTTTATTCATATGTGGAATTTCAGAAACAAAACAAATGAGCAAAGGGGAAGAAAAGAGAGAGGCAAACCAAAAAACACACTCTTAACTATAGGGAACAAAATGATAGTTTATTAGAGGGGGAGGGTACTGGAGGGGTGGGTTATATAGGTGATGGAGATTAAGGAGTACCCTCACTTGCTGTCATGAGCACCAGGTGTTGTACGGAAGTGTTGAATCACTACATTGTATACCAGAAACTAATATTACACTGTATATTAACTAAGAGGAATTTGAATAAAAACTTCAAAAAAATAAGTTGTTTTCTGGTAATCATCCACCCTCATTCTCTTTCTCAACCTTATAACCAATTATACTCATCTGTTAAGGAACCACAGGATACCTGTTTCCTGGGCCATTTTTAGACTCAGACCTGTGATTGAGCTTCCTCAGACTGTGGTCCAATTGACCGAACTGACTATCACTATCATAAGAACCTATAGGGCAGTGGTGCTAAAAATATGATCCACCGGGTAGCATTATCACTGCCCTTACCCAGGAAACTGAAAAGATGAAAATTCTCGGTGCCACTCCCCCACCTTCAGACTTCCTGAATCAGAAACTCTGGGAGTGGGGCCAGCAATCTGTCATTTACTAAGCCTTGCAGGGTATTCTGATGCATGCTCAAGTTTGAGAACCACTACTATAAGGTAACCTGTTTCTCTTTGAATTTCTCTAGGATGGTAGAGGAAATAAGTGTGTCCGGCCATTCCCTGAAATTTATTTCTTGTTCATGTGAATTCATAGGTAATTATAACATTCTTGTTGATGAAAGGCCTTCGACCTTCATTGGTATACCCTGCACTCCTAGGAATTCCTATCGTTTTGCTGGACAATATTGGACCAAGAAAATAATTGAATAAAGTGGACACAGAGCAAACATAAAAGTTTACAGATTATTCATTAAGGCTAAAAGTCTTCAAAATCTCATTAGCACTGCCTGACTTAGTAATTTCAAAACACAGAGAGGGGCCAGGACTTTATTCCTAGAAGCCAGTGTTTTTTGTTATCCTCTGCTATTCCTAATACATGGAGTATTTTTAGTTTTTGACAACTACTGTGTTCCCCATAAAACATAATGGATTCACCCCAGCAATGTTTCTTTGTTGCTTCTGGGCCCATCATCCTCCACTCCCCTTCACGGTTACCATTTCTTTATTTTGCTTCTTTCCATCCACTTTCTATGTACAACTGCCTATAACGTGTCCATTATCACCATGCACACAATATATTTAGCCCTCCCTCTAGAGGCAATTTAGTGAATAGATCTAGCAGTTAACTTGGTTACCCATTCCTTTGCATACAGCAACAACGATCAAGCAATGACTAATACCTATTAAGAGCCTATTTTGTGTGAGGCAATGTCTCAGGAATTTTACTTCCAACTGTGAAATTAAAAGGAAGGCATAAGATTTGATAAATAAAGAAATAAGATCAGGAAATGAAAAATAAGACTTTTCTAAAACAATTAAAAGAATGTAGACCACACTTACAATATCAGTTAAAATATAATTGCTTATACAATGTAATAATTTTATCTTTAAGACATAATATTCAAAACCAAAATGTAAGATAGATATGTAGTGGGAAAAACCACATAAAGAAGCATCTAAAGGATTCTTTCCACATCTTATAGTAACGTAAGATTGTAATAAAGGATTACAAATATATAAACACAAAAGAGGAAAAGAAAACCATTAGAAAACTATTTCATTGACTTTAAATATGTTAAATGTCAAGTAAGTTTTCTGTATCTAAAAAATTACTCCCATAAACTTATTTGTGTTTTCTTTTCTCCATATGTTTACTTCATGAATATTTTATTTAGAAAGGTACATCTTATTCCAATTGCCTATGCATCTTCCTTTTCTCTTTCCTAAATCCTCTTTCTGGCCATGGCATACCTTGGTTTTAGATTAAATGAACTTATTGCTCAGCCTTAATATTTAGAATAAAGGTCATTAGAGGCACCTGAGTGACTCAGTTAGGTTAAGCATGGCTCTTGGTTTCAGCTCAACTCATGATCTCAGGGTTATGAGATCAATCGCCATGTGGGGCTCCAATGTAGGGCTCCACACTCATTGCAGAATATGCTTAATGTTCTCTTTCTCCCTTTGCCTCCTGCTCTCATATGCTCTCTCTCTCTAAAATAAATCTTTAAAAATAAAATAAAATAAAATAAAAATAAAGGACCTTAAAAAATGAAAACGGATTGGTTCCATAATGTTCCAGAATCCATTTTTTTGGATTAATGTTGTAACCCTACCACTTACTGTGTTATCTTGGAAACATTACTTGACCACTTTGTGCATGAATTTCTTATCTACAAAGTGAAGAAAAGAGTTTCATAGTTTTATTATGAGAAACAACATCACTCTTGGTGATGTATAAAATTAAAAGTTTAGGGGCGCCTGGGTGGCTCAGTGGGTTAAGCCTCTGCCTTCGGCTCAGGTCATGGTCCCAGGGTCCTGGGATCGAGCCCCACATCGGGCTCTCTGCTCAGCGGGGAGCCTGCTTCCCCCTCTCTCTCCGCCTGCCTCTCTGCCTACTTGTGATCTCTCTGTCAAATAAATAAACAAAATCTTTAAAAAAAATAGAATAAAATTAAATTAAAAGTTTATTCATTTATTGTTTACTTTAAAAATAGCTAAATAAGTTAATACTAAACAGTCAAACCTTCACAGCCTTGGTCCTGGCTGTGTATAACTGGATTAATTTATGTCCCTACCATAGCTGTCTGGTTATGAAGGGGCCACTGATCATAACCTTAATCAGCTGAGACATGAAGTTACTCCCTATGATCTGAGGGATGAGGTAGACCAGCTACAGTTTGCCTCCTCTTTACCACAAAGTCTACCTCATGCCCGCCAAACCGAGAACTTCAGACAAACTGAGCTTCAACTAGTTTGAATCCTGAATAACCAGGAAGCTTCAAATATGAAGCCTACCCCTACTTTCAGTTATCCCCAAAAATGTGCTTCTGCCTGGATCCTTTTTTCTTAGTACTGGCATAGCTACTGTACCTACTAACATAAATTACCTAAAAAACTAAAGCTTTGACTTAAATAACCCCCAGGGACTCACATGTTAAAGTTGTGTTTTTCTGGGTTTAAGGCGGTCACGTTCCTTAGGACTAGGTACTTACGGGAAGTCTGGAGTCTTTAGCACACTTCTCTCCTAATATTATCCAGCTGACCTCATTCTTAAAACTTAAAATTTTGCTTAAAATTTCCACTGTCTTCCTAAGTTTTTTTTAATAGAAGAATTATGCCCATTAAGTTATAGGAATTTAGATGCAGATTCCCCTAGATATCATGGGTGGTCATGATTTTTCTCTTTCCTCTGTAGGGATAACATATGATTTGTTCCCTATTTGAGTACCTGTCCTAGTCTAGGGCATATATCTCTACCTGTTCCTTTTAGCTATTTATCTCATGTTGCCAGGGACTGGCATGTAGTGTATATATATAAATAATATCATGTGGTGTATATATATAAATAATATATTATATATTATATAATAGTATTATATATAATATTAATAAAATAAAATAAAAATATAATTGTATATATATAAAATAAAGCAAAAATATTGTTATAGTCAGTGGCTTAAACATTGTTCATACTTAACATGTTTATAGTAGTCCAGTAGCATTAAGAAACTTAATTTATACCATCTTCTATGATGTTATGCAACAACATGGATGTAGAGGGTAAGTCATATAATTCCTGTGGTATAAACCAGACTATATTAACATCTATAAAAATGACTTCAATGTACATATTTCAAAACAATGTGCAATGATACTGAGATTGAAAAATACCCTAATTTTGGGGCGCCTGGGTGGCTCAGGGGGTTTAAGCCTCTGCCTTCAGCTCAGGTCATGATCCCAGGGTCCTGGGATCGAGTCCCACATTGGGCTCTCAGCTCAAGAGGGAGCCTGCTTCCCCTTCTCTCTCTGCTTGCCTCTCTGCCTACTTGTGATCTCTCCCTCTGTCAAATAAAGAAAGAAAATCTTTAAAAAAAAAAAAAGAAAGAAAAATACCCTAATTTGCTGATGGAAGATCTGAAATACAATGAGATTGAGAAAACTGCCTCTGGTCACTAGAGATTTTAGCAATGACAAGCTGAGTTCACACCCAGCAGGGACTCAACAAAGGCTTATTTAATGACTGAACGAACATTAGTCTCAGTTTAAGATCTGGTGCTCTATGCAGAACATTTCCCACTTGTGTCTTCTGGGCACGTTCTTAGTAAACACAGTAGCAATCCCTAGATGCAATTATAGCTTAAAGGGTGTGGGGAAAGAAATTTTTCACTTTTAATTAAAGAGCATGAGTCCCTGTTAAGCAACAGCAGGTTATCTGTCATTCATTCACAGGAATTTAAATCATGGCTTATTTTCACTTAGAGGAAGAACTCAAATCTCAGTCAAAGATAGAACAGGTAATTGCCCTAGGAAACTTTGTTGGCAAGGGCTAGATGGAGATGTATCCAGATCAAACCAAAGTTCACAGGTATTCTCAGTTATGTAGGAAATGAATATATATATATGTCAAAATTACTAGACTTGAAAGTATGTAAAAATAGCAGAACAGAATAACTTAAATTGTTAGATTGCCATTAGTAGTAAAGTAACATGTAGAAAACAATCTACCTAAAATAATCAAAGTGTTTAGAGCTATAAAATTAGTATTCTTAAAAAAAGATTTTGATAAATCTGGCATGATTGTTAAAATGGCATATATGTGTAATATACATATTACACGTGTTATACATATGTAAATAAATAATATATGTATGCAATACATATATATATATAGTTTTAGAAGTATAATCTTTAAAAATGAATAAACAGTATAACCTAACACATATTTTATGTATCATTCAGAAATCCTGTCTTAAATCAAAGAAAAGTACCGGATATGTACCTAGCTATAGTTTTTTTTTTAGCATTTCCCATATTTGCAAAATATAGAGATGATGATAATGTCGAACATTAAAAATGATTTAGTGAATGCATTTATATGTATATATACATTTATTTATATGTATATATACATTTATATGTATATATACATTTATATGTATATAAATGCATATACATATATATACATTTATATGTATATATACATATAAATGTATATATACATATAAATGTATATATACATATAAATGCATGTATAATATGCATGTATAAATGTACATTTATATGTATATATATACATTTATATGTATTTATACATTTATATGGCTATTTATACATTTATATGGCTATTTATACAGGCTATGTAAGAACATGTAAATATCCTTATAATGCGAAGTGAATAAATAAAATGTGAAATACATACTCTAATTATAAAGATATAAATTATGTATGCATATAGACAAAGACCAAAGAAGATTATCTAAAAAATGAAATCAGTTACTTTCAGTATATAAACAGAAAATGATGTACTTTTCTGTCAGGAATCCTTTGTAATATTGTTAAGATAATATTGCTATAATAAAATTTATATGTGTAAATAGACTGGTATCCTCTTAAGATTATTCATGAAATTTCAATCTCCAGCTCTCATAAGTTTCTATATGAATTCTTCCCAAGTGGCTAAAAGGGAGAGTGTTCTTAAATCTCAAATTTATAGTTCAGTTGAGATTCTCATGTGAATATATGTTTGTATATATGTTAATATGTATATTTAATATTTACATGTTTATATAGATATATTTTATATATATATATTACCAAAGATGTAATTTGAGACCACACACTCTTTTTTTTCTTCTTCAGAGTAGTAAGGCTTAGCAACATTTAATTCAGGCAGATATCAAATATTGCTTTATTGACAGTCTCACATTTGACATCCTTGCTATAATTATAGTGCATACTCTATCAAGAGTTGCTCTGTAAGATCCCTAGAGACTCAATTACTGTGTGCCTTGCATACAGTCTGGGCAAGTATTGGAGTAACATCTAAAATGATAAGGACATATTTTCTTTGAACATTTTTCAGATATTATTTGATATAGATATGACAGTAAATTACTTCTGAAGTCATCAATGCCTGGATAAAATAACACACTTATAAAATTAATAGAAAATATTATTTTATACTAGAAATGTGAAAACTCTTATTTATAGGTTTATAGATTTTATAAAAAATATAATATCACAATCTCTCCCACCTGTTATTGTGTAAAATATACTGAATTTCAAGGAGATCCTATGGGCCCTTGATATTCCTGGGAGAACACAACTATAGGAAACATTGTTATTGTTTTACTTTTATTTATCACTCTCATTAATTTCAATATGAATTTGAAACATCTTAGAGGAAAATCACAAGTACTCCAAGAACCAATGTACAACAGAAAAAGAAACCCAAACTAAAAGAGGAGACATTATCTGTATAATTTCTTGCTAAAGTGAATTACACTGAATTATTATTAAATCTGTTTACACTGTTTACAGTGACCAGAACATAGCAAGGAACCTAACAGATTACAGAACTCTAATTTTTAAAACAAAATCATGTGTGGGTGGGAGGATGGGGTAACTGAGTAATGGGCATTAGGGAAGGCACCTGATGTAATGAACACAGGGTGTTATATGCTACTGACGATTAACTGACCTCTTTGTCTGAAACTAATGACACACTGTATGTTAATTAATTGAATTTAAATATAATAATATTAAAAAAAACAAATACATGTGGGCAAACATTTTACTAGTCCTAATGTGGAAGAATTTATTGCTAGTTTCATTCCATCTGGTCCTTACCTATTTTAGTAAATAGTATGTATCTATTGTAGTTCAGGCAAAAACTTGAAGTTGACTTGGACTCCTCTCTATCACATGACAAACCCAATCCATCAGCAAATAAAACAGGTCTACTTTCAAAATATATCCACAATCTTTCTTTTTAAAAATTATTTATATATATGCATATATTTAATTAAAAAAATTTTTTTTAGAGAGAGAGAGAACGCAAACAGTGGGAAGGAAGAGGGAGAGGGAGAAAGAGAATTTAAGCAGGCTCCACACTGAGCGTGGAGCGGGATGTTAGGCTCCACCTCATGCTCAATCTCACAACTCTGAGATCATGACCTGAGCTGAACTAAGAATCAGATCCTTAACCAACTGAGCCACCTGGCACCCCCACAATCTGACTCTTTCTAAGACCTTCACAGTTACTCTTCCGGTCTGAGGCACCGTCTCTTAACTGGACTATTTCTATAATGTTTTAACTGGTCTTCCTGCATTTATACTTGCTCCCTTGCAATTAATTTAATCACAGCTGCTAGTGTGATTCTATTAAGCAGAAACAGAGCAAACACACTCTTCTTCTCAGAACCCTCCCATGCTGCTGAGTGAAGGGTTATAAGGCCCTATGTAATGAGGCCTCTACTACCTCTCTCTTTTTATCAGCGACCTTCTTTTTTATTGCAATCCTCTAGCTGCACTGGATTGTATGGAGTTCCTCAAATATACTGGGCATTTTCACACCTCAGGAGTTCAGTTATTTCTGTTCCCCTTGCTTGGCATGCTCTCCTCCAGAGAGCTGCACATCCTGCTCCCCACAGATCTCCTTTAAAGGTCAGCATATTAACGAGCAGTTTCATGATCATCCATTATAAAATTACACTCCTCTCTATACTTTTTATTCTCTTACCCAGTTCTATTTTTCCCTTCTGACCATTTATTACCATATGCTAGATGTACCAATATAGCTACTTGTTTATCTGTGATAGGGTGAGGATGAGGAGAAACTGGAGGAATAAAGAGCTTAGGGAATTCCTATTCCAGTGTTTTGCTTATGGTGGGGTGGCCAAATGGGTTTAAAGTGGAAGGAGACCCTGACCTTGCACACTCTACCAGTGGATACTTAAGCTACTTTAAAATGGAATTCTCACCTCCATTCCCTTTGATTATGCAGAGAAGGTCAGGGGAGGTATGTGTTTTATATATCAAGCAGCACCTAGCCATCTGGGAACCATACACCCTAGGTACAACTGTCTTGTTTTAGGTCATTTATAATATTCAGGGATATTCCAACATCTTTAGCATCTACCCTGCAGAGCCTGAATTTTCAATTTTCTCTATACCTTCCCCCTCCTTTTTTTTTTTAATTAACCTATATCCTCTTTCTTTTTCTGAATACATGAACTGTATCCTGCAGACTGAATTCTTGCAATCTATTTGCGGTGACTAGAAGGGGTCTTGATTTCTCCAAAGTTGGGTAGTTTCTGATCCTCCATATTCAGGATCACTAGGTCTGCTTCCTCTATTCTTCTGATCCCCATCATTTCTGTGCTGATGGGGAAAATGAAATCATTTTCTGCTCTTGGTTAGACCCCAGCCTGTTCCCTATCATGGATATTATGGTCTATGGGTTGGACACAACCTAACTTTCCCACCACTCTTCTCTGATGGACAACAGATAGTTACAATGAATTATTTAAATCAGTCCTATTAACGTTGATTATATATTGTAATGTGGTAAAGATTCACAGATTTGTTGTAGACAGGGAACATTTTTCCAGTGGTCTGTCAGTTTGTGTTTACCTTAAGTTGCCAAATATTGTAGCAAGACCCTCTTCAAGCTGAGTTTTGTTGAGTCTTATCAAGGTGTCACATGCTTCTCCTGTTACATATTATTATGGATACATCTTATATTTCCCAATCCTTGCCATTGATGCCCTCCTAATCTTCAAGAAATAGGCATTGAAATTATAAGTGTAACTCTCGATAATATTGTTTGAATGGAATGAAAGCTCTTCTATGATATTTGGTGTACTTTGTTTCAGAGGAATACTTTTCATATTATGATATACTTTCTATTAATCTCCTTGGTTTGGGTATTCTCTTAAAATGATAAATAGGAGGTCTAAAGTGACGAGTCACATCGTGTGAAAACTTCCTATAGCAAATGCCCTAAAAATTATCCCTTTGGCACAATCCTTAAACTGCATTTCCACTGTACCAATGTCATCATGTCAAGTGCTGAGAGAGGTTTAAGCCATTTTAGCTGTTGAGAATTTCAGCGTGTTAGTAGATAGCTAGAGCTTGAAAGAAAGTTTTTAATTTTAATTATTCACCTTTACCAATGTAATTATTTTATCCCATACACTGAGAACACTTACTAACAATTAATTCTCATAAATATGGGGAAGCTATAATGAGAGGGCCAGTACAAATGACCTCCTGTATTTCTTGTGATAAGCTCATTATCATGTATTCTTGACATTTATGGAAATTTTAAGTGATATTGTGATCACCCATACAATAACTCATTGATAAGCAATTCTGATAATCCTGCAGCAGAACTCTAGAAATTCTGATAGGGGCTGACTCTCACTATCCCTATGAATTTGATACTTTATTTACCTTCTCTGGCCAGAGCTCTAATTTATCATGATGTATTCTCTTTCTCCACCCACCGTGGCTGTCATGATGGGCTGAGGGAACCACTTCCCAAATTGATACCCGATTTCATACTTGATATCTTCATTTTGATCTCTAATAGGAATCTCAAAATTAACATGGCCAAAACAGAACTTATACACATGAAGATTTGTTGAGGTATATTTGACAAATAAAATTGCATATATTTAATGTGGACAACATGATGACTTGATATACACTGTGAAATATTTTTTTTAATTTTTTTATTTTAATAAACATATAATGTATTTTTATCCCCAGGGGTACAGGTCTGTGAATCACCAGGTTTACACCTTTCACAACACTCATCATAGCACATACCCTCCCCAATGTCCATTTCCCCACCACCCTCTCCCATCCCCCCTCCCCCCAGCAACCCTCAGTCTATTTTTTTGAGATTGAGTCTTTTATGGTTTGCCTCCCTCCCAATCCCATCTTTTCATTTTTTCTTTTCCTACCTCCCCCCAACCCCCCCGCATTGCATCTCCACTTCCTCATATCAAAGAGATCATATGATAGTTGTCTTTCTCCGATTGACTTATTTCGCTAAGCATGATACCCTCTAGTTCCATCCACGTCATCGCAAATGGCAAGATTTCATGTCTTTTGATGGCTGCATAATATTCCATTGTGTATATATACCACATCTTCTTTATCCATTCATCTGTTCATGGACATCTAGGTTCTTTCCACAGTTTGGCTATTGTGGACATTGCTGCTATAAACATTCAGGTGCACGTGTTTGGAGCACCATGTTTGTATCTTAAGGATATATACCCAGTAGTGCAATTGCTGGGTCATAGGGTAGCTCTATTTTCAGTTTTTTGAGGAACCTCTACACTGTTTTCCAGAGTGGTTGCACCAGCTTGCATTCCCACCAACAGTGTAGGAGGGTTCCCCTCTCTCCACATCCTCGCCAGCATCTGTCATTTCTTGACTTGTTAATTTTAGCCATTCTGACTGGTGTGAGGGGATATCTCATTGTGGTTTTGATTTGTATTTCCCTGATGCTGAGTGATGTGGAGGATTTTTTCATGTGTCTGTTGGCCATCTGGATGTCTTCTTTGCAGAAATGTCTGTTCATGTCCTCTGCCCATTTCTTGACTGGATTATTTGTTCTTTGGGTGTTGAGTTTGATAAGCTCTTTATAGATTTTGGATACGAGCCCTTTATCTGCTATGTCGTTTGCAAATATCTTCTCCCATTCTGTCAGTTGTCTTTTGGTTTTGTTAACTGTTTCCTTTGCTGTGCAAAAGCTTTTGATCTTGATGAAATCCCAATAGTTCATTTTTGCCCTTGCTTCTGTTGCCTTTGGCGATGTTCCTAGGAAGAAGTTGCTGTGGTTGAGGTCAAAGAGGTTGCTGCCTGCATTCTCCTCAAGGATTTTGATGGATTCCTTTCTCACATTGAGGTCCTTCATCCATTTTGAGTCTATTTTCGTGTGTGGTGTAAGGAAATAGTCCAATTTCATTTTTCTGCATGTGGCTGTCCAATTTTCCCAGCACCATTTGTTGAAGAGGCTGTCTTTTTTCCATTGGATATTCTTTCCTGCTTTGGCGAAGATTAGTTGACCATAGAGTTGTGGATCTATTTCTGGGCTCTCTATTCTGTTCCATTGGTCTATATGTCTGTTTTTGTGCCAGTACCATACTGTCTTGATGATGACAGCTTTGTAATAGAGCTTGAAGTCTGGAATTGTGATGCCACTGACTTTGGCTTTCTTTTTCAATATTCCTTTGGCTATTCGAGGTCTTTTCTGGTTCCATATAAATTTTAGGATTATTTGTTCTATTTCTTTAAAAAAATGGATGGGATTTTGATAGGGATTGCATTAAATGTGTAGATTGCTTTAGGTAGAATAGACATTTTCATAATATTTGTTCTTCCAATCCATGAGCATGGAATATTTTTCCATTTCTTTGTGTCTTCCTCAATTTCTTTCATGAGTACTTCATAGTTTTCTGAGTATAGATTCTTTGCCTCTTTGGTTAGACTTATTCCTAGGTATCTTCATTCCTAGGTATCTCCTCAATTTCTCTTTCTTCTGTCTTGTTGTTAGTGTAAAGAAATGCGACTGATTTCTGTGCATTGACTTTATATCCTGACACTTTACTGAATTCCTGTATAAGTTCTAGCCGTTTTGGAGTGGAGCCTTTTGGGTTTTCCACATGTAGTATCATATCATCTGCAAAGAGTGATAGTTTGACTTCTTCTTTGCCAATTTGGATGCCTTTAATTTCTTTTTGTTGTCTGATTGCTGAGGCTAGGACTGCTAGTACTATGTTGAACAGCAGTGGTGATAATGGACATCCCTGCCGTGTTCCTGACCTTAGCGGAAAAGCTTTCAGTTTTTCTCCATTGAGAATGATATTTGCGGTGGGTTTTTCATAGATGGCTTTGATAATATTGAGGTATGTGCCTTCTATCCCTACACTTTGAAGAGTTTTAATCAGGAAGGGATGCTGCACTTTGTCAAATGCTTTTTCAGCATCTATTGAGAGTATCATATGGTTCTTACTCTTTCTTTTATTAATGTATTGTATCACATTGGTGGATTTGCTGATGTTGAACCAACCTTGCAGCCCTGGAATAAATCCCACTTGGTCGTGGTGAATAATCCTTTTAATGTACTGTTGGATCCTATTGGCTAGTATTTTGGTGAGAATTTTCGCATCTGTGTTCCTCAAGGATATTGGTCTGTAATTCTCTTTTTTGGTGGGATCCTTGTCTGGTTTGGGGATCAAGGTGATGCTGGCCTCATAGAATGAGTTTGGAAGTTTTCCTTCCATTTCTATTTTTTGGAACAGTTTCAGGAGAATAGGAATTAATTCTTCTTTAAATGTTTGGTAGAATTCCCCTGGGAAGCTGTCTGGTCCTGGACTTTTGTTTGTTTGGACATTTTTGATGACTGTTTCAATCTCCTTACTGGTTATGGGTCTGTTCAGGTTATCTATTTCTTCCTGGTTCAGTTGTGGTAGTTTATATGTCTCTAGAAATGTATCCATTTCTTCCAGATTGTCAAATTTGTTGGCGTAGAGTTGCTCATAGTATGTTCTTATAATTGTTTGTATTTCTTTGCTGTTGGTTGTGATCTCTCCTCTTTCATTCATGATTTTATTTATTTGCGTCCTTTCTCTTTTCTTTTTGATAAGTCTGGCCAGGGACTTATCAATCTTATTAATTCTTTCAAAGAACCAGCTCCTAGTTTTGTTGATTTGTTCTATTGTTTTTTAGTTTCTATTTCATTGATTTCTGCTCTGATCTTTATGATTTCTCTTCTCCTGCTGGGTTTAGGCTTTCTTTGTTGTTCTCTCTCCAGCTCCGTTAGGTGTAGGGTTAGGTTGTGTATTTGAGACCTTTCTTGTTTCTTGAGAAAGGCTTGCACCGCTATATATTTTCCTCTCAGGACTGCCTTTGTTGTGTCCCACAGATTGTGAACCGTTGGGTTTTCATTATCATTTGTTTCCATGAATTTTTTCAATTCTTTAATTTCCTGGTTGACCCATTCATTTTTTAGAAGGATGCTGTTTAGTCTCCATGGATTTGTGTTCTTTCCAAATTTCCTCTTGTGATTGAGTTCTAGCTTCAAAGCATTGTGGTCTGAAAATATGCAGGGAACGATCTCAATCTTTTGGTACCGATTGAGACCTGATTTATGACCCAGGATGTGGTCTATTCTGGAGAATGTTCCATGTGCACTAGAGAAGAATGTATATTCTGTTGCTTTGGGATGGAATGTTCTGAATATATCTGTGATATCCATCTGGTCCAGGGTGTCATTTAAGGCCTTTATTTCCTTGTTGATCTTTTGCTTAGATGATCTGTCCATTTCAGTGAGGGGAGTGTTAAAGTCCCATGCTATTATTGTATTACTGTCGATGTATTTCTTTGATTTTGTTCTTAATTGGTTTATATATTTGGCTGTTCCCATGTTAGGGGGATAGATATTTAAGATTGTTAGGTCTTCTTGTTGGACAGACCCTTTGAGTATGATATAGTGTCCTTCCTCATCTCTTATTCTAGTCTTTGGCTTAAAATCTAATTGATCTGATATAAGGATTGCCACCCCAGCTTTCTTCTGCTGTCCGTTAGCATGGTACATTGTTTTCCACCCCCTCACTTTAAATCTGGAGGTGTCTTCGGGTCTAAAATGAATTTCTTGTAGGCAGCATATTGATGGGCTTTGTTTTTTTATCCATTCTGATACCCTGTGTCTTTTGATTGCGGCATTTAGCCCATTAACATTCAGGGTAACTATTGAGAGATATGAATTTAGTGCCATTGTATTGCCTGTAAGGTGACTGGTACTGTATATTGTCTCTGTTTCTTTCTGATCTACTACTTTTAGGGTCTCTCTTTGCTTAGCAGACCCCTTTCAATATTTCCTGTAGAGCTGGTTTGGTGTTTGCAAATTCTTTCAGCTTTTGTTTGTCCTGGAAGCTCTTTATCTCTCCTTCTATTTTCAATGATAGCCTAGCCGGATATAGTATTCTTGGCTGCATGTTTTTTTTTGTTTAGTGCTCTGAATATATCATGCCAGTTCTTTCTGGCCTGCCAGGTCTCTGTGGATAGGTCCGCTGCCAATCTAATGTTTTTACCCTTGTATGTTACAGACTTCTTTTCCTGGGCTGCTTTCAGGATTTTCTCTTTGTCGCTAAGACTTGTAAATTTTACTATCAGGTGATGAGGTGTGGACCTATTTTTATTGATTTTTGAGGGGCGTTCTTAGCATCTCCTGGATTTTGATGTTTGTTCCCTTTGCCATATTAGGGAAATTCTCTCCAATAATTGTCTCCAATATACCTTCTGCTTCCCTCTCTCTTTCTTCTTCTTCTGGAATCCCAATTATTCTAATGTTGTGTCGTCTTATGGTGTCGCTTATCTCTCGAATTCTCTCCTCATGGTCCAGTATTTGTTTGTCTCTCTTTTGCTCAGCTTCTTTATTCTCTGTCATTTGGTCTTCTATGTCACTAATTCTTTCTTCTGCCTCCTTTATCCTAGCAGTGAGAGCTTCCATTTTTGATTGCACCTCATTAATAGCTTTTTTTATTTCAACTTGGTTAGATTTTAGTTCTTTTATTTCTCCATAAAGGGCTTTTATCTCTCCGGAGAGGGTTTCTCTAATATCTTCTATGCCTTTTTCGAGCCCGGCTAGAACCTTGAGAATTGTCATTCTGAACTCTAGATCTGTCATGTTACCTATGTCCGTCTTGATTAGGTCCCCAGCCTTCGGTACTGCCGCTTGTTCTTTTTTTTGAGGTGAGTTTTTCTGCCTTGTCATTTTGTCCAGATAAGATTTGCTTTCTCCTGCTGTGGAATTCTGCTCTTCTTGGTGACTGAAGTTGGTTTTGGATGGGTTTCTTGTTGATCTTCTGGGGAGGGGCCTGTTGTAGTGATTCTCAAGTGCCTTTGCCGCAGGCGGAATTGCACCGCCCTTGCCAGGGGCCGGGCTAAGTAATCCGCTAGGGTTTGCTTTCAGGAGCTTTTGTTCCCTGAACACTTTCTGTAGAGTTCCAGAGGACGGGAATGAAGATGGCGGCCTCCAAATCTCTCGGCCCTGAGGAGCCGAGAGCTTGGGGTTCTGCTCCTCAGTGCGCCCTCAGAGAAAAGCGCCCAACTGCCCTGCCTCCCTGGCCTGTGGTCGCACCTTGAGGAAAGCAGTCAATTGCTGGAACCTGGAGAAAAGTGCCCGGTCGCTTCCGTCTCTGTGGCCTCCGGCCACGCTCTGAGCCCACCCAGCCTGCAACCGGCACAAGGTAACCCCGGGCTGAGAGCTCAGTCCTCGTCTCTGTCACTGTAGCTGGCTTCCCTGCTCCAATACCTGCGAGCTCCATGGCCCTCAGACACCCCTGGTCCTTCCGTGACCCTGCGGGACCTGGGGTTATGCTGACCCTTCCTGGGTTTCCCCCTGGTTTAGCCCCTGGAGCAATGTCTCCCAGTGGAGCAGACTTTTAAAAGTCCCGATTTTGGGCTCCGTTGCTCTGTCGCTTGCCGGGAGCCAGCCCCTCCCCCCGGGGTCTATCTTCCCATCGCTTTGGATTCACTTCTCCGCAGGTCCTACCTTTCAGAAAGTGATCGATTTTCTGTTTCTAGAATTGTTGCTCTTCTTCTCTTCAATTTCCCATTGGATTTGTAGGTGTTCACAATGGTTAGATAAGCTATCTAGCTGATCTCCTGCTACCCGATGTCATCTCAGCCTGCTACTTCTCCGCCATCTTGACTCTTCCACCTACACTGTGAAATATTTACCACTACCAAGTTAACACATCCATCACCTCTCATAGTTACCTTTTGTGTGTGGCGAGGATGCTAATGTTCACTCTTTTAGAGGTGCCTGGGTGGCTCAGCCAGTTAAGCCGCTGGCTCTTGATTTCAGCTCAGGTTGTGATCTCAGCACTGTGAGATCAGACCAGCATCAAGACTCAGTGGTCAGCAAGGAGTCTGCTTGTCTTGGTCTTCCTCCCCCTCCCTCTCCGCCTCCTCCCCCTGCTCATGCTCTCTTGTGCTGGCACATGTTCTCTCCCTCTAAAATAAATAAATACAATCTTAAAAAAAAAAAAAAAAGATTTGCTCTTTCTTCAAATTCATGTATACAGTATAGAATTATTAACTATAGTTACCATGTTCTACATTAGATCTACTGAACTTATTTGTCTTATAACTGAGAGTATATACCCTTTGATCAATATCTCCCCATTTCTCCTACCCCTCCAGACCCTGGAAATTGCCATTCTACTTTGTTTCTGAGTTCAATGATTTTTGTTTTGATTATTTTCATGTCAAACCTGTCCTCCTTATTTCACCAATTAAATGTTGCCACTGTTCAAATTGTGAAAACCATCATTCTAGACATCATCAACAGAGGGATATTTATTACTTCGCTGACTTCTCCTCTACTTAAATACATAATGTCAGAGATTTAAAAAGGTCAGTTCTAGACCTCCCGTCATCTTTTGGCCTAAATTTTCTAGGGGAACTTATTTCCTCCCATGGCTTGAAATACAGTCTATAGATCGTCTCTTTTTCTTTTCTTTCTTTCAAAGGTGACATTCAAAGCATAAACAAATTCCTATGGCTCTGCTTTCAAAATATATTCCCAACCCATTTCTTCATCTTGTTTACTCTGCGGCTGCCCTTTTGCAAACCACCATTCTCCCTCTTTTAAAATTTTTAATTGAAGTATAGTTAACTGTATATTATGTTAGTTTCAAGTATACTACATAGTGATCCCACCATTATCTCTTTTGGAGACTACTTTGGATGACCCAACAGGTCTCTGTGCTTCTATGCTTTCCCTAATAATGTTTATTCTCTTTATAGAGAATAAATTCAAGAAATAATTCAAAAAACAAAACAAAACCAATAAATCCTAAGTTAGATTACACTTCCCCTCTGCTTAAATCCCACCAACAGCTTCTTGTTACATTTTCAATAAAGTCCAAATTTCCTCTACTGACCTACAAAGCTCTATATGATCTGGCCTCTGCTTATTTTGCAGATCTTATTTCTTACCACTTTCCTCTTTGCCCCCTAACTTCAGTCATAGCAGCTTTCTTTTCCTTAAACATAAGGAATGTAACCTGTTTCTGTCTACATTCACTGGTTTCTCTACCAAAAATTCTCTGACTCTAGACACAGACTACTGTCCTCTTCCAATGTAAAATCACTCACCCTCCTTTACGTCCACTCATTCTATAGCATAACACCTGGTTTTCTTTTCCTTAGGACACTCTGAATTCTCTTGTTTATCTTCTGTCGACACACTCTAGGAAGTAAGTATTTTAAGTTCAGGCACCTTCATACATTCATCCACCCACAGAATCCATAACAGGGCCTGGCATTAGGTAGACACTCAATAGTTTCAACTGAATTAGTTAAATGTATGTAAGTCCTATTGGTCCTGGATCTTCACCTTCTTCAGTGTTTTTAAAAGACTAACAAAGCGGGATAATTGGGTGATGGGCATTAAGGAGGGCATGTGATGTGATGAGCACTGACTGTCATACACAACCGATCATTTCTTGAACTCTACACCTGAAACTAATGATTTACTATCAGTTGGCTAATTGAATTTAAATTTAAGAAAAGGGGAAAAAAAGACTGGCAAACCCTTTTATTGCTATTTACATTTCTAATTATATAACTTTGATGTGTGTGCAACTTAGGTATCACTAATCAGTGTTTCATATCAGGAGTCTCTTGCTTCAGTTCAGCATTCCAAAGAGAGGTGTTTGCACATTTCACTATCACCCTCACAAGGCTCCAGTCTCTAAGTGTTGTGGGACATTATGGCAGAGTTGTATATAAAGACTATCTGCAGGAGAAGCAGTGTTACAAATGAAGCCATCGTCTCGAGTCAGAGAAGGGAAGATTGAGTGCAGGCAACGGAAACACCCTCCCTCTCTTCTGAAGTCCAGGGATACGTTTGTAAAGACTTAGCTTTTATGTGTCTTGGGAAACTTAAACAATCCCTTTTGTCTGGATTTCTAACTTGGTTGAGACATCTAAATCTTCCAATATAATCCTAGGACAACTCCCCCAGCATGAATGAGCTCCTAGACATCCAGGAACCCTCCACTTTATTTGAAATTCCTGACCTCACTCTAGGGAGCTCCTGAGTTCTCACAGCCACACTCACTTTATTCCTATGTCCAGGAAGAAATTTAAAAAAATATATAAAAACTATGAGACAACCAACTTATAACCCTATTGTCCTCTTTTTTTGTTTCATAAGCCGCCTTGGTGGCCTATTAAATTCAGAGCTATGAGTCATTAAAACATATTTCCTATTTCTTCAAGTTCAGATAGCATGAAACATTTCTAGAAGATGAAGTGGACATCTTTGCATTTCCCCTAATGCAGCAAATAAAAACAAACAAACAAACTGGTTTTATTAAAAGTCATATTTCATATTTCAGCCACACTAAAATAGGCTGAAAGCTGATGTGATTATGCTAAAAAATTCTTCAAACTCAGTGTTGAGGAAAGGGATGGCGTGGCACAAGTAGTGGGGTAGGAAGAGAATTCGGTTCTGTTCTTGCATGGAATTGTATAGCTAAGTATTTCTTAAAGGGTGCAAAGAAGCCCATCCTGTCCCATTGGTGACGTTGTAGCACTGGCACTCTGTGGTGTCAAACAGCTCAGTACATAATGAGATTCATAAGGAGTTTAAAAACTTTGATCCACAGGAAGCCCCAAAGCAGCACATTTAAAACGACCCTGCATTCCTAATTCAGATGATGAGTGTGACCGAGGCAAAACAGACTGATCAGCAGTTCTGGCTCTCTTGGTTTCCCTGAGGGTCCTCATAAATGAAACTGACCCTTTCAGAAATGGATTCTGACTGGGCATGATACTACAGCACATTATATCACGGTAAACAGGCTGGGAACTTTCCCAGGGGCTTGTTTTAATAACACCAGGCCAAGCAGGCAATGTCACATAGCACTGTAATCCCTTAGGAAGTTTAATCAAGGTGTGGCATTAAAACACTTTCATGCTGTGATGCCTGGGTGGCTCAATTGGTTAAGCATCTGGTTTTGGCTCACATCATGATCCCAGGATCCTGGGGTTGAACCCCATGTCGGACTCCCTGCCTAGCGGGGAGTCTGCTTCTTCCTCTCCTTCCCACTCATGCTATCTCCATTGCTATCTCTGTCTCTCTTACTCTCTTGAATAAATTAATAAGATCCTTAAAAAAGTTTTTTTTTCATGCAGATTCCCATTATTTTTAAATCTTTCCTATGATTTTTTTTTTTTTTTTAGGCAAAGGAAACCCAGGAAAAATTTAAATTACCTGTTCTCGATCATATTCATATAGTAGTCATAATCATATAGTAAAACAGATAAGAAATTTGGAAAGACAATTTTGTATTCAGGACTCCTCTTCATCCCTTATTAGTTGACCGCAGCCAAGTAATTCAACTTGGCTAAGTTCCAGTTTCTTTACTTATGACAGTAATTGTAGTAACAATAATTCTTACACAGGATCCGTATGAGAATTAAACTTCACATAAAATCCCTTTGTACACTCTGAATTGTCTTTCACTATTTTTATTTCTGTGATCGCTAACATCCTGTACTTTCAGAATTGCTGCCTATTCTCTCCATATGTGATCTATAGTGTACTGTACTCTGCAGATGACAGAATTTCAGTCTCAGGGTGGGAATGTTCTGGAGCATTATCTAGTCAAACAACTAATTCAGTGGTTCAACCTTCTCTGCAAAGTATATATAAGTGACTACTTGAACCTCTTCGTTGACAGGGAACTCACTACTTTGAAATACTTTAATCATTTGTCAGCATTGACTGTTGGAAGGGCCACCCTGAGCTGAAACTTATCTCCCTCTAACTCACATTCAGTCATTTTAGTACTACTCCTGTGGTTCATATATTCAGCCTGCCTGTTTTATATTAACCTTTACCATATATAGTAAAACTCGGTAAAACCCTCTTTTTAGGAGTATATTAGTAGTTAATTAATAACTGAAAAATTTTAGGAAGGTAATACTTTTGTTTCACACTTATGATAACATTTTGTAAGACACAAAACCCACTATCCATGTTTTCCATGGCAAATTGAATAGAAGAGTTGTGGTCTGCAGCATGTTTACCCACTCCTCTGTCATGGGGCACTGTGGAGGAGGTGGCCAGATGAGGTAGAGGATACACGCAAGTGCTGCACAAACCAAAGGTTTGGAAAAGGACCATTTCAATGTGAAGAATTTGCTCTGTGGGTGGATATTCAAGTTGCTATGCTCATACTTGACTGGACAAGTAGGTGAAAAAAGTGGCTATGAGACATCCTGACATCTCTTCATTTTATTTATACAAAGATACTAAACTGCTGTATTGAATTGTGTTTGTATGTTTGACTGAGCAGCTAATTTTGTGACTGGAAAACAGTCACTTTTGGTGAGTTGCAATTTCCATCTTATAAACTGGAGTGATAATGGTCAGGTTGGGGTAATTAATTAGCACCTAAGTTAGATGCAGTTTATTTATTTATGTATGTATTTATTATTTTTTTTTAAAGATTTTATTTATTTGACAGAGAGAGACACAGTGAGAGAGGAAATACAAGCAGGGGGAGTGGTAGAGGGAGAAGCAGTCTTTCCATTGAGCAGGGAGCCTGATGTGGGGCTCAATCCCAGGACCCTGGGATCATTACCTGAGCCGAAGGCAGACGCTTAACAACTGAGCCACCCAGGCACCCCAGTAAGATGCAGCTGAAATGACTTACTTGAAATACATTAATGTATCTAGGATTATACACACTAAAATAATTATTAATAGTTTTGCAATCATCCTAGGTTTGCAAATATTTAATTCCCAGGGAATTTATTTCTTTCAAATTAAGAAAAACAGAATCTAAATTTATGTTTTATCACATGTTCTTCCCATCTTATAAATGATAAAAAGAAGCACAAAATGGGTAATTTGTCTATCTTACAAGGGTAGTAATGAAGTGAAGCAGATGATTCCTTAATGTTCAAAATCATTATGTAACACTACTTCCTATATAAGAATATTTACACATATTTGGTTTTTGATAATTTTACTACCTATGGTTTGTTTATGCAGACTGTTTTATTTTCTTACATCTATAATCTAAATTACCTTTATTGGGATGCCTGGGTGGCTCAGTGGGTTAAATTACTTTTATTGGATAGGAAAGACTTAACAATGGGATGGATTATTTCTACCATACCTGTGTTTATTTTTTTTTAATTTTTAAAATCTTAGAATCTTTGTTTTTTTAAAGTTTCTTTTAAAAAAGATTTTATTTATTTATTTTAGAGAGAGAGAAAGTGAGGGGGGAGGAGCAGAGGGAAAGGGACAAGCAGACTCTGCTCTGAGCTTGAGCCTGACACGTGAGTCTGATGCAAGGCTCAATCTCAGGATGCTGAGATCCTGACCTGAGCCAAAGCCTCGAGATGGATGCTTAACTAAGTCACTGAGACGCCCCTTTATAAAAAAGTTTTTATTCAAATTCCAGTTAGTTAGCATACAGTGTAACATTAGTTTCATGTGTGATTCAACACTTCCATACAACACCCAGTGCTCATTACAAATGCATTCTTTAACCCCCATCACCTATTCCACCCATCCCCCACCCACCTCCCCTCTGGTGACCATCAGTTTGTTCTCTGTAGGTAAGAATCTGTTTCTTAGTTTGCCTCTCTCTCTCTCTTTTTTCCTTTCGTTCATTTGTTTTGTCTCTGAAATTCTACAGATGAGTGAAATCCTATGGTATTTGTCTTTCTCTGACTTATTTCAGTTAGCATTATACTTTCTAGTTCCATCATGTTGTTGCAAATGGCAAGACTTCATTCTTTTTTATGGCTGAGTAACATTCTGTTATACGTATATCAATCACTTCTTTATCCATTCATCAGTCAATGGACAATGGACACTTGGCTGTTTCCCTAATTTGTCTATTGTAGATAATGCTGCTATAAACATCTGAGTGCATATATCCCTTTGAATTAGTATTTTTGTATTCTTTGGAATAAATACTTAATAGTGCAATTGCTGAATCATAGGATATTTCTATTTTGAACTTTTTGAGGAACCTCCATACTGCTTCTCAGAGTGGCTGTATCAACTTGCATTCCCACCAACAGAGCAAAAGTGTTCCCCTTTATCCACATCCTCACCAACACCTGTTGTTTCTTGTGTTGTTGATTTTAGCCATTCTGACAGGTGTGAGGTGATATCTCATTGTAGTTTTGATTTGTATTTCTCTGATGATCAATGATGTTCAGTATCTTTGTGTCTGTTGTCTTCTTTAGAAAAATGTCTGTTCATGTTATCTGTCCATTTTTTAGCTGATCATTTTCTGGGTGTTGAGTTTTATAAGTTCTTTATATTTTTTGGATACTAACCCTTTATTAGATATGCCATTTACAAACATCTTCTCCCACTGTCTGTATGTTGCCTTTTAGTTTTGTTGATTCTTTCCTTCGCTGTGCAGAAACTTTTTATTTTGATGAAGTTGCAGTAGTTTACTTTTGCTTTTGTTTCCCTTGCCTCAGGAGGCATATCTAGAAATAAGTTGCTAGGCCTGATGTCAAAGAGGTTACTGCCTGTGTTCTCCTCTAGGATTTTTATGGTTTCAGGCCTCACATTTAGGTCTTTGATCCATTTTGAATTTATTTTTGTGTATGGTGTAAGAAAGTGGTCCAGTTTCATTCTTATAGATGTAGCTTTCCAGTTTTTCAAACACCACTTGTTGAAGAGACATACCTGTTTATTAACATAATATGAAGGATCATTTCATCAACACTTCTGATACTGTTCTAAGTGATGGAGTCATGGAAATGATCAAAGCAAACAAAAATTAAAATTTATTGCCCAGTACAGAAGACAAAGAGATAAAGGGGAACTATCCAAAACTACTGTTCATCCCATTTCTACTGATTATTTGTTTGAAATATATTTAATTTTAAAAATAAAAACATCCCCTACATTTCAAAGCAAAATAATTTAGCCTATTTATTCTTAACCATTTAGAGTTAACTTTTTAGAACATATTGATTTATGCTTCATATGTCTTGTCTGCCTCACTCTTGTTTATTGGATGGATATATACAGCACTTCTATTCCAAAGACATTATCGAGGTGACATTTAGTGTCTCTTCTTTTCAACAACCAATGTACTATACTCAAAATTATAAACATATTAAAATCTAATACTATGTTTACCTTGAGGCAGAGTTCAGTGGGTAAAACCCAAACTAAAAAATACCTCAAAGTAAACTTGAAATAAATAGCTTCCTATAAATCATATACTACATACATGGTGGATCATTTTTCTTTTCATTTAATTCACCTATGTTTAACAGTACACTTTTGGGCAGTGGGAGCAATAGAAATAAATTAATAGAAGAATTGAATAATACAACATTTTATCTCTGACTATTATAAATACAGTCCATCTGTTCTTTTCTGGGTTAAATATACCCTTATTTTAAATGCAGGCAGGCAGAGGAAAATAAATTGTCTTTTCCCATCACCATTTTACTTCTGGGCTTTTTCTGTCCTGTTTCAAAAAAGTCTCAGATATGTGACTCCTGACTCCATTCTTTCTATAATAAAATGCTAAATCTGGTTTAGTGTGATATTATGAATCTGGAGATACAACCACATTTTCTCAAGAACCCATTAAATTCAGCCAACAGCAACTTAGCATTAAATGGTTTAAAATAAAAATGTAGTCAGCCTCAAAATGCATAAGCATCTTGTGTGTATAGCAAGCCTTAAATATAATATAAATATTGATAAGACAGTAATATAAACCACCTGTTTTTAGTCAAGCAACCTTTAGTAAATACCCCACTTCCCATCTCCCACAACATCCTTTCGAATATCTGCACAGAGAATATTCTTTCAATATTACCAAATTTAACTAATTCAACTTGAATGAAAGTATTTAGTGGCCTACATCTTCCATACAGTATGATTTACTTAAATTTAATTTAAAAATCCAGTCTATATTATTAAATGCAAAATAGTAAAACAGTGTGCTGGAACATACAAAAGAATTGAAACAATGAAAGCAGAAACGTGTAATAGATCTAAATTTGTGACAAATTATATTATAAATCTAGTAATATATATTAAAATTCCAATTTGAAATATATATAATTATTCATATATCAACCACAGTGTTCTTAGAAAACAAATTCTAAATTTGTGAATATTGCATTTACTAGGTAAATTTTATTTTTTCAGAATATTTTAAAAGTATTTTGGAAACAGAAATTTCCATATATAAATTAGAAAATGGGATGAATTCCTAAACGTACTCCATGGGACACACACACATAAACACACATATTCACGTACCTCTCATGTTTTAAATGGCTTTTCAACATGGGACTCCATTTTAAGAGTTAATTTCATTTGGCCTGATTATTATTATTATTATTATTTTAAAGATTTTATTTATCTATTTGACAGACAGAGATCACAAGTAGGCAGAGAGGCAGGCAGAGAGGCAGGCAGAGAGAGGAAGGGAAGCAGGCTCCCCGCTGAGCAGAGAGCCCGATGCGGGGCTCGATCCCAGGACCCTGGGATCATGACCTGAGCCGAAGGCAGAGACTTTAACCCACTGAGCCACCCAGGCGCCCCTCATTTGTCCTGATTATAAAAATAATTTATGCTTATTGTAAAACAAGACGTTATGGAAAAATGAAACACAAAGAAAAAAAAAATCACCCTGTATTCCTCCGTTAACTTTTCCAAGCAACTGTTTCATTTAAAATTTAAATTTATGCATGTTCTACTCTCCTCAATTAAAATTAAAACATAAGCCTTTTTTCATATTATTGAAAATACTTCATAAGCATAATTTAATGGCTGCTTAATGTCCAAGTGAAATATTTCTCAAAATGTTGACCACGAGTAACTGGAACAGGATATTCTAAAGCAGAATTTGTGGGATGGGGCTCAATAATGTGCATTTTAAACAGTTTACCCAGATGATTTTTATATATTTGATTTTGAGAAGCAATAATTGATTAAGTGCCCTAAAATTTATTTAACCATTTTCTCATTTTTTAGAGCCAGGTTGTTTCTAATTTTCTAAATCATAAATAACATAACTGAGATATATCACATACCATAGCATTCATTTATTTAAAATGCATTTTAGTATATTCACAGAGTTGTGCCATCACCATCACTTAACCTTGGAATATTTTCATTACCCCTTAAAGGAACTCTGTCCCTTAGCAGGCATTCCTCACCCTCACATCAGGCAACTACCTACCTTTTTGTCTCTACTGATTTGCTTTTTTAGGATGTTTTATATAAGTGGAATCAAATAGCATGTGGTCTTTTGTGACTTGATTCTTTCATTTAGCATAAAGTTTTTAAGGTCCATCAGTTCAATTGTGTATTGTTTCCTTTTGTGTAATGTTTCCTTTTTTAATTATCAAATATTCTATTTTATGTTTTTTTTTTTAAGATTTTATTTATTTATTTGACAGACTGATCCCAAGTAGGCAGAGAGTCAGGCACAGAGAGAGGAGGAAGCAGGCTCCCTGCTGCGCAGAGAGCCCGATGTGGGGCTCGATCCCAAGACCCTGGAATCATGACCTGAGCTGAAGGCAGAGGCTTTAACCCACTGAGCCACCCAGGTGCCCCTCTATTTTATGGTTTTATCACCTTATGTTTATTCATCAATTGGTGACTATTTGGCTTGCTTCCATTTTTTGGCTTATAAGGCATAAACATTTTTGTGCATGTTTTTGTGGGGGCACATATTTTCTTTTCTCTTGGGTATAAATCAGGAATGGTAGTGTTGAATTATATAGTATCTTATGTTTGACATATTAAGGAAATACCAAACTGTTTTCCAAGGAAGCTGCACCATTTTACATTCCTTTTTTTATTTTTTAAAAATTTTATTTATTTGAAAGAGAGAGAGAGAGAGAGAAGCTGCACCATTTTACATTCCTTTTTTTTTTAAAAAATGCTTTAAAAATGCTTAAATGCTTAAAATGCTTAAAAATGCTTAACTGACTGAGTCACCCAGGTGCCCCTATTTTGCATTTCTACCAGCAAAGTAGAAAAATTTCAATTTCTTTCCATTTCCCCCATCACTTGCTATGTCTGTATTTTTTGGTTTAGCTACCCAAGTGGTATGGAGTAGTTTTACTTTGCATTTCCCTATTAATTAATTATGTAAACACCTTTCATCTACTTATCAGTCATTTGTATGTTTTTTCTAGAGAAAATTCATTCAAATTTTTTGCCTATTTAAAAAAATTAGGTTATTTGTCTTCATATTTTAGTTGTATGAGTTCTTCAGATATTCTGAACACAAGTCCCTTATCATATGCAGGGTTTCTAAATATTTTCACCCATTCTGTAGGTAGTCTTTTGACTTTTTTGATGATTTCAGTTGTAGCACTAAAGGTTTTAATTTTGATGAAATCAAATTTATCTAGTTTTCTTCACTTCTCATTTGTGCTTTGGGTTTCAAGATTTATATACAAAATGATGTCATCTGCAAGTAAAGATAGCTTTATATCTTCTACCTGGATGTCTTTTATTTATTTATCTAATTTCCTTAAATACAACTTACAGTATGATTTTGAATAAGACGGGTAACGTACTTTGGTCTTCTTGCAGAATTCAGGCAGAAAATAGTCCTTTACTATTAAATATGATGTTAGCTCTGAGTTTTTCATACATGTCCCTTATCAGGCTAAGGAAATTACCTTTCATTTCCAGTTTGTTGAGTGTTTTTTATTATGAGACAGTTCTGGAGTATGTAAGTGTCTTATTTGCATCAACTGAATGAGTATATAGCTTTTATCCTTTTTTTACAACCAAAATGCATTACACTGATTACTTTTCATATGTTAAATTGCATTCTTGCATTCTTTGGATAAATCCTACTTGATTATTTGTATTATTCTTTTTGTATGTTGCTGAATTTGACTAGCTAGCATTTTGTGGTGGATTTTTGCATCTACATTCATATTAGATATTTGTCTCCACCTTTGTTTTTGTCTACTTTTAGCATCAAAGTAATATTGGCTCATATGACAGCTTGAAAAATATTTCCTTCTTTTTTTATATTTCTTATAAGACACTGTGAAGGATTTGGATTAAGTCTTCTTTTAAAGTTTGTACATTCACCAATAAAACCATCGGGGCTTTCCAATGGGCTTGCCCCCATTTTTTTTTTTTTTTCCTGTGTATGCATAAGACCTGCACATGTGTGGGACCTTCTAGATATCCAGAAATGGTAGAGCTTTACAATCTTCCAATGGACATCTTATTCCCCAGATCTTTCTTTCTTTTTTTTTTTTTTTCTTAAAGATTTTATTTATTTATTTGACAGACAGAGATCACAAGTAGGCAGAGAGTCAGGCAGAGAGAGAGGAGGAAGCAGGCTCCCCGCCAAGCAGAGAGCCCAATGCAGGACTCGATCCCAGGACCCTGGGATCATGACCTGAGCTGAAGGCAGAGGCTTTAACCCACTGAGCCACCCAGGCACCCCCCCCACCCTCAACGATCTTTCTTTTAAATTTTGATCAGGATCTTGTTAGCATTAACTCCTATTGTAAGCCCAGGTGCCTATGATGTTTTACAATTGCTGCTGATTATTTCTAATAAATGCCATGCATTAGGGCTATTTTCAATGAGGAATGCCCAAGAAAGATTAGATAGTAGCAACACACTGAGCATGGGGATTTTCCACAGAGCTCCAAGATAAGTCAAATAATGATAATGCTCTGGGGTATAGGACTTTTTGAGTTCTAATCCTAGACTGCTCTAGCTTGTAGATGCAAGGTTGATGGTTTACATAACTTCCATAATTATGAGGCTGCTGGCTTCCATGGAGATGGGAAGTAGAGAATTAAAATAGGCCAAATAAAAAAGCCGTAATCACTACTGCTCTTCAAAAGGTTTAGTAGCTTTTATATAGTAAAGTGTCCTCAGATTTTTTTTTAATTTAAAAAAAATTTTTTTAAAAGATTTTATATATTTATTTGACACAGAGAGAGAGATCACAAGTAGGCAGAGTCAGGCAGAGAGAGAGGGGGTAGCAGGCTCCCCACTGAGCAGAGAGCCCCATGCAGGGCTCAATCCCAGGACCCTGAGATCATGACCCGAGCCAAAGGCAGAGGCTTTAACCCACTGAGCCACCCAGGTGCCCTGAGGTTCCTCAGATTTTTAGATACCTTTGTTCAATAGTCAAAATTTTGGGAAAAAAGTGGTTTTGACTACTTTTTTTTTGCCAGTGTTTTCATTGCTTTTATTGAAGACAGTAATTACAAAGATCATCATGCTGCTCTTCCAGAAGTCCCTCCCAATTTCAAGCTATACCTTTAAGAGGAAATATTAGGGAAGAAACACAAATAAGTTTAGGTTTATATAAAAATTATATGCTTTCTTGCCATAAAAGTTTATTTTAGCTTAGATTTTATCAGTAATAATATTAGAGTGCTTCTCTTACTATTACCTTATTAACAACGATAATAATAAACATTTATAGTTTGTGTATGTACCATAAAATTCCTACTTTTTTTCTGTTTACAATAGTCCCTTTATTTTTCAAAACTGCTTCTCATTCGTTCCTATCAGTGGTTCTTTAGGGTGGTGCCAACTGCATTACTTGTTTCCCTTGAGTATAGGAGGTAGGCCTGACCATATGCTAGAATTCACCACTGCTGCTCGGAGTTAAGTTTATGTAGGTAAAGTTGAAAACCAAAGCAATCTTAAACATGACTAGTGTCTCAGAAAGACAGAAGAGGTATAGGCCAATTATCTGAAATACTGAGCAGAATGATGTTCACATACATTTAAAAAGAGAAAAATAATGTAAAAGTATATAAGCTGATTTGGATCAGCTCCCCCCACCCCCGACCAAAAAAAAAAAAAAAAAAAAAGCTTTACACAAGGTTTGGGTAAAAAAAAAAAAGCTAAATAGAAATATCTATGAGGTAAGTTGGTTAAGAATAATTAGATTTAGTATATTTATCATAGATTAGTCTGATAGTGATGTGAGAGCAATACTTTCAGCAAAAAGAATATGTAGTGAAGAGGTGTCTAAAGGAACTCTGATAATATAGAAAGAAGGATTATGATTTAAGTACATTCCTTTTTTTTCCCATAATGGGAAAAATCAAATGCTTGAACTCTGGTCAGAGAATTAAATGTTTCCAGAGAACCAGAATCCTGCCCTCCTCCTTCAGTAGAGAAATCTACGACACAGCAGGAATTTTTATATCACCAATGTCATCAACTACTTTCAGCCCCGCTTATGTCCCTGATAGTCAAACACTGTTCTGACTGCCCTCATCAAGGTTCATGGCGCTTACTGCCCATGGTATCAGGAAGCTGTCCTTCTGTGGCTGACCTCTCTTTAATTAAAATTTTGGTGGCCTGTTTTTTTAAATTATTTAAATTCTTAGGTTTCCTTGAAAATTGAGTGTCATAAAACATTTTTAAGGGTGGTATTTTCCAGAGGCTGGGTATAAACTTGTGGTGCTGTTCTCTCACTACACACTATTTAAACAGACTGGCACAGTGTTTTGAAATTATGGCATACTTTTTATTTCTCTCTTAGATGAAAAATTAAACATTCTATTAGATATTAGTGATGCTTACCAATACTTCCTTAGTCCCCTCTTTCAGGGTACCAAGAGGATGGTACTGCAGGATTTCCTTTAGGCTAAGTGTGACTGTATGACTTGTTTTGGCCAATAAAATGTAAGCAGTACTATAACTTGTGTCTCTTATGGGTGGAAGCACTTAAGGATCAAGGCACAATTCTTAACCTTCTCCTGTAGTGGCCACAAAGCTGTTAACACATAGTGAAAATTCAGTCTTTGTTCAGAAACAGTCATATAAAATAAGAAAGAAACTTCCATTTCATTAAGCCACTGAGATTTTTTTTTTTAAAGATTTTATTTATTTATTTGACAGAGAGAGAGATCACAAGTAGGCAGAGAGTCAGGCAGAGAGAGGGGGAAGCAGGCTCCCTGCTGAGCGGAGAGCCTGATGTGGGCCCTGATCCCAGGACCCAATCCCAGGACCCTGGGAACATGACCTGAGCCGAAGGCAGAGGCTTTAACCCACTGAGCCATCTGGGCGCCCCAAGCCACTGAGATTTTTTTTAGTTGCTTTCATTGCAGCAAAAGTTACCATAATCTGACTGTTACAGAAATAGACCTCCACATTTTCCATATGTATATATAGATAAATATCTATATATACATATAGATATATAATATATATTATATAAGTATATATTAAATATATATTTTAAATATATATTAAAATCAAAATATTAAATATTTAAATATAAAATTATATATATAATATATATTATTGATTCAAATTCATAAAGATGAAGAGTATCCTCAATACATGATATTGAGCACAGACTAATTAAACAATAATGATGTAAGGTGTCTTTGCCAGGGGAATTCTTAATGGTATACACATGGAGAGTTATAGTGTTGCACCTTGAAGCAATTCCTTTTTATCACAGGCTCCAACAATCTTTGCCACAATACCATGCCTATTTCATCAGCAGAGAGCTTCAAAATGCTCACTGCAGCAGAGACAACATAGCTGCCAATGATATAAGACACAAACTGCATAGTCTAGAGACAGACTAGAAGCATGCACACAATTAGCATTTTGGAGAAATCAAAACTTCTAGCAAGAAGCTATAAAAGTACACTTCAAGAAGGTGACTTGGCAAAGGATAAGGACTCAGTAGTGAGTACTCTGCAACAAATAAATTGCCTTTCAAGGAAGATAAAAGGATAAAACAAATGCAGGTTATAAACTAGTAACCATACAAATTAAAAGAAAAATCTAAATTACACTAGACAAATCCCCTATCATTTGATCTGTTAAGGGTTTTCACGAATTCTTTAATGATAAATCTGATTAAAGATGAGGTTAGTACTGTGTATATATATATTATATGCGTATTATGTATATATATATATATATATTTGAGGTAGACTCATCTTTTTGTTTTTATTTTGGTAAGAACATTTTACATGAGATCTACTCCCTTAATAAATTTCTAAATATACAATACAATTCTGTTAACTATAGGAAAATTGTTGTACAGCAGATCTCTAGAACTTACTCATTTTTCATAAGTAAAAATTGCTTGAACAGCAATTTTCCATTTCCTCCTACCTCCAACCTTTGGAAACCACCATTCTGCTCTCTGCTTATATGTGTTTCACTATTTTATATACCTCATATAAGTGGTATCATGCAGCATTATCCTATGACTAGCTTATTTTTCTCAGCATAATATCATCAAGGTTCATCTATGTTGTTGTATATGGCAAGATTTCCTTCTTTTTTAAAGCTGACTAATATTCCATTATAAGTATATAGCATATTTTCTTTATCCATTCATCCAAGCATGGATATTCAGGTTGTTTACACATCTTGGTTATTGTGAATAATAGTGCAATGAAAAATGACTGCAAATATCACATTAAGATCCTGACTTAAAATGTTTTTGGATATGTACATAGAGGTGAGATTGCTGGACCTTATGGTATCTCCATTTTTCATATTCTGAGGAATCTCAGAATACTGTTTTCCATAGTGGTTGCCCCATTTTACATTTCTACCAACAGTGTACAAGGGTTCAATTTCTCCACATCCTTACAAAATTTATCTTTTTTTTTTTTTGTATAATGGACATCCTAACAGGCATGAGATAGTATCTTGTGATTTGATTGGCATTTCCTTGATGTTCAGCATATTTTTATATATCATGCTGTTTGTAGTAATCACTGTTCTGTAGGTTTATAGGTTTATGATCCAGACAAAACAAGAACTTCAGTGTGTTCTTACTTGAAAAAAAATTTGGAAAACAACAAAAATTAAGTATTAGATTCATTTCCATAAATAGTCCTTTATTCACTCAACAAATATTTACTGAGTTCCTAAAATAGGTGAAAAACCACTTAGATTATTGAGTAATTTGTATGACTATGTATATAGTGAATAGAAAAGTACTGGAGTGAAATCATACGGTATTTGTTCTTCTATGATAGCTCTGATATGTCATTAGAGAGAGAAAGACAAATACCGAATTATTTCACTCATATGTAGAATTTAAGAAATAAAACAAATGAGCAAAATAAAAAAAAGAGAGAGGGAAGCAAACCAAGAAACAGACTCTTAACTATAGAGGACAAACTGATGGTTACCAGAGGGGAAGTGGGTGGGGGGATGGGTAAATAGGTGATGGGGATTAAGGAGGGCACTTGTGCAGAGCCCTCTGGTGTTTTATGAAAATGCGGAATGACTATATTGTATATCTGAAAATAATATTATACTGTATATTAACTAACTGGAATTTAAATAAAAAAGGAAAAAAGTACTTGAGTATCTTTTTTTTTTTTTTTTTAATTTGATGCTTAGTGAATCCATCAAGTTCATTCTTTTTGGAGTTGGGTGATTTCCGTGGAAGTGCTGCTCAAAAATTCATCATCCATGTAAAATATACAGTTTAACTATGTAGTACCAGAAGAGACTGGCTAAACTATTATAAGAAATTCCCAAAGTAAGGAGCATCTGGGTGGCTCAGTCAGTTAAGCGTCTGCCTTCAGCTCAGAGTCCTGGGATTGAGCCCCAAGTTGGGCTCCCTGCTCAATGGGGAGCCTGCTTCTCTCTCCCTCATTCCTCCCTCTCTGTCTGTCTGTCTCTCAAATAATAAAAATCTTATTTTTTATAAGATATAACAAAGATATAAATAAGATATAAATAATAAATAAGATATAAATCTTATTTTTAATTTTTTATCTCTCTCAAATAAATAAAATCTTAAGAAAAGAGAAAGTGCCAAAGTTAAAACTAGGAAAATAAGTGTGTGTACACACACACACACACACACATAAACAATTATACACTTTTTATACTTAATAGATGGAGTAGGAGAGTGAGCTGCATGGAACAAGATACAGTAAAAGGCATGAATATGATCAAGCATTTCAAGACATATATCAAAAACACTACAGTAGAACATTGATAGACTAACCCTATTGATAACAGCTCGTACTATTTCTCTGTGCCAGACACTGTTCTGTTATATATATATATACACATATAATTCAACCCTCACAACAGCATTATGAACTACTTACTATTATCATTATTCCAGATGTGAAGAAACTAAGTTACAGAGAAATAAATAATCTCCCCTAACTCCACATGATTAGGAATACACAAACTGGAGATGTGAATTTGCTTCAGAATCTGTGGTCTTTACTAATACCTAGTTTGTCTAAGCTGGTCAATGCTTAAGAGATCTGAATCAAGTCAGACAAAACAGATTCTTCCCTAAGTTTCTCTGTGTTATAGTTGAATACAGCAGTTGTTTACTGTCCTTAAACCACAAAACAGGTGTTTACTGTCCTTAAACCACAAAACTGGTTTAGTGTCCAAGAACTATGCCCAATTACAAGTCTGCCCTTTTTCTTGCTTTTAGAAAAGTATGTTTACTACCTGTTTATAATTTCATAATATCTGATCAATGGGGAAAAAATCTGAGAAATTCCAGCTAAGGGGCTCTTCTTTATTTACATCTTTACTGTATCCAAAGGGCATAACTAAAAATTTATGGCACTTAGATGCAATCTTACCTAGAATCTGACACCATCAGTAAGGTTCCTTTATTGTATCTTTCCTGGTTTATTTCAATCATGTGAAATAAATCATGTGAGAAAGTGTGTGATGCTGCTTCATCTTTTTTCCCCTCCTCTAATACTTAAAAGTCCTTAAATGGACATTTTATTGCTTCTTATTAAAAATGAGTTTTTGTCTTCACAGAGTATAGCCTGTTTTGAATATTTAAAAAAATTAAACGGATTTTGCAGGAAACACCCATGGAAATTATACGGGCACACCATTACAATAAAGTAATTTTAAATGAATTTTTTTACAAATAGAACTGCTAATCCCTCTTAGATATAATTCATCTTGTACTGAATTATTTTCTGTAGTGGAAAATATTTAAGTAGGGCTATAATCAATAAATAGTGAAAATGAGTCATTGAATTATTAGAAATATTATGTATTTTGATTGGATTTTTCTAACAGTAAGGTTTTTTTTTAAAGATTTTATTTATTTGACAGACAGAGATCACAGATATGCAGGCAGGCAGAGAGAGAGGAGGAAGCAGGCTCCCTGCTGAGCAGAGAGCCCGATGCGGGGCTCAATCCCAGGACCCTGAGATCATGACCCAAGCCGAAGGCAGAGGCTTTAACCCACTGAGCCACCCACATGCCCCTCTAACAGTAAGTTTTGAGACTTCTTAATATGTGTGAACTATAGAGGAGTCCTGGTAATTCATCAGATTTAAAAAAATATATATAAATTTAAGAATAATGTTATTACAAAATAGTATACATGTTATATTGTATGTTCAATTTGAAAGCACATACTTTTTGGTATCATCATCTCTAAGATTTATTTTGTGAAATATGTGGAAATACGTTCAGAAAGCCTCCTTAATCTGCCCTTAGTGAGTTCCTGGCACCAGATGTCAAACATTTCTTCTCATATTTTTCCAGGCTGTTTATGTTTTTACTACCCAGGTATTTTAAATATGCTTATGCTGCACAAAGAGTCATGATTTTGTTCTCTTACAGTGTCAGTCTAGTTCTGAAGCTATTGTTGAATGACTTACAGTCTGCTGAAATGCAACGCTTGGCAGATTTTTCTCAATCTCATTCTTGAAAGACAGTTACTTAAATAAGTATACTGAGTCATCTAATTCAAGAAATTAATGCAAATTACCTTTCCTTAAGATTTTAAAGATGTGATTCTATAATTAAGTCTCAAAAGATCATTTAATAAACAGCCTTCTTCAAACAATTCACTCATATCCCACAATCTAATTACAATTAAAACTGTATATCCTTAAAAAGTGTAAATGAATTATTCTATGCAAATACTATATTTCTATTTTATGCACTGTGTTACACAGAACATTTAATTAAAGTGCCCAGGTATAAATTAGTAGTAAGTTGAAGCATACTTGAATGATTTAGATTCGCTACTAGATTTAAGAACAATTTCATAATATTTCATTTTATCTGCTAAGAATAAGAGTAACAGCCTTCAATTCTCAAAACTTATTTGAACATATGTTAAAAACTTAATTTAATAGCTCTAAGGGTCTATTTTCATATGCTCCTTTTCAAATGCTGTAGGACATGGGAAGCAAGCATTTTGATGTTAAGGACTTCCTAATTAAACGTTGAGATTGGATTGGAAATTGGGTTTGCATTAGCCATGATTCTCCTTTTATCCTATCACTCCTGAAATACTTTGTTTCATACCCACACTTTGTTTCTTAAGCTTTCAGTTCTCTTTCTAATCTTGTTTATTTTGCTGATCTAGAATCTATTTTTTCCACATAACTTATTCCTTTCTTTTGTATTGCCAACTTTCTTTTACACCTATGCCCAGATATACATTATACTAAAATCTATCAAGTTTCTTATTCTGTCTCCTACCTCCCTAATTTAATAGCTTGGAAGTACAGTCTATACAGTCTTTATCTCTAATTTACTACTTCAATTCATTCTCTGAACTGTCACAAATTAATGAAAAAAAAATCAAAACTTCATACATAATCATCTAATTGTATAATCAAAGACTTCGTCATTTTATATTTGATCTACATGTTTTCTGTGAATAAACAAATTTTTATTTTTTTCCGATATGCTTTTTTTTTTTTTTTTTTTTTTTTTTTTACATTTCCTTTCCGTTTGTTACTGAACTGGCTGGAAATACTAGCATGATGTTACATAGAGGTGATTAGCATGAAAATTCTTCCCTTGTACATATCAGGGTGGGGGCTTTCAGTCTTTCATCAGTAAGTATGATGTTAAGTTGCAGGATTCTATAGGTGTTATCAATTTGGGAGTTCCTTTTTATTTCTAGTTTGCCAAGAGCCTTTAATCATGAATGGAATGGGTACTAGACTTCATGAAATGCTTTTTCTGAATCTGTAACTACTGTCTACCTTTTCCTCTTGAGCCTTTGACATATTAATCACACTTGTTTTATTTTCCCTATCTGAGAGTTGCAACATCCGTGTGGTATCTGAGCCTGGTTCTTTTGATTGCTTTGTCTCTAGAAAATGTGTTGGATTCCTCCCTCTCCCTTCCATTCTCCTTCATTCACTTCTTCTTTTTTTTTTTAAAATTATGTCCAATTAGCCACTGTATAGTATAGTACATAATTCATCCTTGATGCAGTGTTGAATGACTCATTAGTTAAGTATAACACCCAGTGCTCATCACAGTATGTGCCCTTCCCCATACCTATCACCCTGTGCCCCCCTCCCCTCTGAAACTGCCAGATTGCTTTTTGGGGTCTATAGTTTCTCACGGTTCATCTCCTTCTATGCTTTTTCTCCCTTTATATTTCTCTTCCTTCCCCTATGGTGCTCTGTGCTATGTTTATGTTCCACATATGTGTGAAACCATATGATAATTGTCTTTCTCTGTTTGACTTACTTCACTTAACATAATCCCCTCCAGTTTCATCCATTTTGATGCAAATGGTGGGTATTCATCCCTTCTGATGGCTGAATAATATTCCATTGTATAAATTATTACCAGCAACTGTATGCCAAGAAATTAAGCAACCTAGAAGAAATGGATGACTTCCTAAAAACTTACAAACTAACAAGACTGAAACTGGAAGAAATAGACCATCTGAACAAACCAATAACCAGTAAAGAAACTGAAGCAGTAATCAAAAACCTCCTAAAAAACAAAAGTCCAGGGCCAGATGGCTTCCCAGGGGAATTCCACCAAACATTTAAAGAAGAAATAATACCTATTCTACTGAAGCTGTTCCAAAAAAATAGAAATAGAAGGAAAACTTCCAAACTCCTTCTATGAGGATAGCATTACCCTGATCCCAAAACCAGGCAAAGACCCCATCAAAAAGGAGAATTACAGACCACAATCTCTGATGAACATGGATGCTAAAATACTCAACAAGATCCTAGTTAATAGGATCCAACAGCACATTAAAAGGATTATTCACCATGATTAAGTGGGTTTTATGCCTGGGATGCAAGGGTGGTTCAACATTCACAAATCAATCAACGTAGTAGAACACATCAATAAAAGAAAAGACAAGAACCATATGATCCTCTCCATTGATGCAGAAAAAGCATTTGACAAAATATATTCATTCCTGGTTAAAACTCTTCAGAGTGTAGAGATAGAGGGAACATTCATTGATATCATAAAAACCATATATGAAAAGCCAACAGTGAATATGGGAAAAGCTGAGAGATTTTCCCTTAAGATCAGGAACAGGACAGGGATTCCCACTCTTACCACTATTGTTCAACAGAGTACTAGAAGACCCAGCCTTGGGGTGCCTGGGTGGCTTAGTCGTTAAGCCTCTGCCTTCTGCTCAGGTCATGATCCCAGGGTCCTGGGATGAAGTCCCACATCAGGCTCCCTGCTCAGTGGGGAGACTTCTCCCTCTCCTACTCCCCCTGCTTGTGTTCCCTCTCTCACTCTCTCTCTGCCAAATAAATAAATAAAATATTAAAAAAAAAAAAGACTTAGCCTCAGCAACCAGACAACAAAAAGAAATGAAAGGCATCCAAGTTGGCAAAGATGTCAAACTCTCTCTTTGCAGATGACATGATACTTTATGCAAAAAAACCCAAAAGACCTCACTCCCAAATTCTAGAACTCATACAGCAATTTAGCAATGTGGCAGGATAAAAAATGAATGCACAGAAATCAGTTGCTTTTCTATACACTAACAGTGTAACTGTAGAAAGAGAAATTAAGGCATTAATTCCATTCACAATAGCAACAAAAACCATGATACCTAAGGAATAAACCTAACTAAAGATGTAAAGGACCTATACTCTGGAAACTACAGAACATTTATGAAAGAAATTGAGGAAGACACAAAAAGATGGAAAAATATTCCATGTTCATGGATTGGAAGAATAAATATTGTTAAAATGTCTATCCACCCCAGAGCAATTTACACTTTGAATGTCATCTGTATTAAAATACCACTGTCATTTTTCCTTCATCCTCTTCTTTGTATTACTACATTTTATGAATAAACTTGTTATCTTATATATTTATCCTTGGAAATGAGTACATCTCTTCTCTAAGTACATCTCCAGTATGGAAAGTTGAGTCAGTCTTTTCAGGTTTAGGTCACATGATTACCTCCAGTACATGACAGGTTTTCAATTCAGCTAGAGGTAACTTAATTTTCATCCTGTGTAATGATACTTTTCACCTTTCTATGTCTTAAGTGGACTCAAAATTCTATTTAACTTTAAAAAAATTTTTTTTTATTTAACTTTTTAAATATCCATAAGAAATTGTTTAAAGGGCTTTCTGATTGGTAAAATTAATTTCATCATAATTAATGATTATGATTAATAATCATTTAACATGATTATATAATGAAATATTGATTTCATATTAAGGAGATTTTATGTTATTTTAATTTGGAATTTATTTTGTTGTTTCTAAGCACTAGTGAAAGATCTTTATATACTCTTGATGTCTAATCCACTTATTTACATGCAAACACACCCAGGCATGTACATACATACTGACAGTCCATGCTTTCAAAGTTGTTTATATTTCCTGTTGGATAGGTACACTTTTTAAAAATTTAAGATGATTATCATTCTGTGGCTTTTTATTTTTATATTTCTTATTTAAGAAAGGCTGTCTAATCTTATAGAATACCTATATATAATTCTTACTAATAATTTTATAGACAAAGAAAAGGCCTTAAATCTATACTTTTTTTGAGTGGTTTAATAGATCTATTAATTAGGTCCCTTCAACAATAACAACAAAAGTTGTTATTCAATGACTTGAGTAACTTGACTTGAAATACATATATATCATAATGAATCACATGTAAATTAGTATTTTTCTAGATTAATTCTGCTGCATTGATTTTATGCTCTACACTAATACCATATGTATTTAAATATTATAGCTTTATATACTGTTATATTTTGAATAAATTTCTCTCATTTCTATGTTGCTGAATTTTCTTGAGTATTATATATTTTAATTTCATGAGGATCTTTAGAATTAACTTTACCAACTTCTACAGAATCCATACGCATATTTTCCTTTGGAATATATTGAATTTATAGATTAATTTGATAATTTTATCAATATACATAGGCATATATACAGCTTCATACATAATTCTATATGCTTTATTTTACATTCTTAATTTATTCAATATTTTAATATAAAACTTTAAAAATTGTTATGTGGACGTCTACTGTTCATTAAGATGGACCTATCTTCTATATATACAATCTACTAGAGAACATGAAATGGCATAATTAACAGCCTTATTTCTATTTATCCTTAAACTCTGATACTGTCATGTATTAAAAGTTTGCTTTAGGGTGCCTGAGTGGCTCAGTTGGTTAAGCAACTGCCTTTGACTCAGGTGATGATACTGGAGTTCCAGGATGGAGTCCTACATCTGGCTCCCTGCTCCCTGCTCAGCAGGGAGTCTGCTTCTCCCTCTGGCCCTTTCCCCTCTCATACTCCCTCTCACTCTCTCTCTCTCTCTCTCAAATAAATAAAATCTTTTAAAAAAAGTTTGTTTTATAACACTGAGTTGAATTCATAAAATATATAGCATGTCTGAATTTACAGTTTGAATATTCAAAATAATATTATAAAAATATCTAATCATAAACTATACATATTCCAAAACCATATCTGACTTTTCTTTTATTGTGACTTTTAAAACATCATTACAATTTAAATTATAATTCGAATTGTAAATTGATACTTAAACCTTTATCTAAGTATGTACAGGTTAGGATTCCTTATATTGTAAACAACAGAGGGCATATAGCTCTATTACTAAAAAATACAGGGACTTTAGTGATTCATGTTACTTTTTTTTTTTTTTTAAGATTTTACTTATTTATTTGATAGAAAGAGAAACAGTGAGAGAGGGAACACAAGCAGGGTCAGTGAAGTGAGCTCCCCGCTGAGCAGGGAGCCTGATTCAGGGCTCAATCTCAGAACCCTGAGATTATGAGCTGAGCAGAAGGCAGACATTTAATGACTGAGTCACCCAGGCGCCCCTCATGTTACTTTTGTGTCATTATGCTTGATTTTACATGAAGGTGGATCCAGTGTTTAACTAAGCAAATAAGGGTCAGATTTCTTCCCTTCCTTCCCTCTTTACTTGCATTCTTCCCTCCTTCCTTCTTTTCTTTTTTCTTTTTATTCACTTTTAAAAAATTGATATTTATTTATGGTACAGCACACAAATCGTAAGTATAACTTGACTCATTCTTACATATGTATATTATAGTAGTGTAACAACATAAATCATGATGTAGAACATTTCTGGCATCTTCAGAAGTTTCCCTTATATCACCTTCCAGTCAATATTTCCCTCAAGAATAATATGGTAATCTTTACCATTAGATTAGTTTTCCCTGTTCTTGAACTTCATGTAAATGGAATAATATAGCATGCATTCCTTGGTGTGTTGCTTTGTTGATTTTATTGTGTAGGGGCCTACTTAGCCAGAGTGACTCCATCTCGGTTAAACAGCCATTTTGTTGTTTGTGCAGTAAAACTTAAATTGACCCTCCTCGCCCCCCCCCCCCCCCCCGCAGAGGAACTTACTTAAAAGCAAGTCTGGGATACTAGTAAAATATGGTCGACCAGTCCCTGATAACAGAGCCCAAATACAAGGACGGGTCAGGTCAGGTGGAGATAACAGAGCCCAAATATAAGGACGGGTCAAGTCAGGTGGAGATAACAGAGCCCAGAATGCAAGGACGAGTCAGGCCAGGTGGAGATATCCAATCAGTAAAGCACACATACTATCTCCCTAACCACAAAAGAATGTAAACCCCACCTTTTGGGTGCCAAACTAGGGCGCCAATTCTGACCAGAGTGATAGGCTAGTTCAAACTGCTACTATAGGGTGAATTGTAATTCAATTGGCCACTTGCGTGTGACCTAATATGACTATGCAACTTTCTCTGTGTGTTACAGTCTCATTGGCCAGGCTCAACCACATGGCCTTTGCTCTATAAAAGCTAGTCTGTGAGGCTGGGGGTGGTCACTCTCTCCGTAAGAGACGGCCCTGGCCAGTCAGTTTGATTCTCGGTACTGATGCGAAATAAAGCTTTGCTTGACCTTCGCTTTGTATCAGTTTTGCTCCTTTGATCACGGACCCCATCAATTGCATTCTAGAAAGACACTTAAAAATGATATCTTAGGGACACCTGGGTGGCTCAGTCAGTTAAGTGTCTACCTTCAGCTCAGGTCATGAGGGTCCTGGGATCCAGGCCTATATGGCTCCTTGCTCAGTGGGGAGACTGCCTCTCCCTTTTCCCCATCCCTCATCCCCCACCATGCTCTCTCTCTCTCTCTCTCTCTCAAATACATAAATAAAATCTTTTAAAAAATGGTAACTTAATTTCATGAACAAATGACATATTCCTAGTCTTCATTTTCTTGGATCTTTACAGAGTGGGTCATTGTTAATCATGCTTCTTTCATTTCCTCATGCCATCAATATTAGGCTCTTCTTACATTACATTGTTTCCTCTCTGTCAGTTAAGTTGCTTTGTTTTCCTGTCTTTCTCCTAGATTAAAAATACTTTCAAAGTATTTTTCAAAGCACAATCTCATCCACATTCGAATTAACATTAACCCTAATCCATCTCAAACTCTTCAAGTATAGATACATCCAAGGAGTTCCATTCTCCTCCTTCATGTTCATCCCCAAGTGACACTCAAAATAGTATCACTGAACCAATGAAAATCGTTCTAAATCTTCTATCTTTATCTTTGATTCCTCACTCAGAGCTGCAAGTTCAATTTGCTTGGTGTCTGATCCACTTTATCATTGTTATATCCTGATCATTTCTTAAATGGGAAACATTAGAATTATTACTTTCTTTTTCAGACCATCTTACACTGATTTCCTCTTGCCTTTGCAGATAATGGCATAAGACTTCCTCCATTATTAAAGTATTAGATCCCTGAGACGTTACCCTTTTCCTATTGTCAAACATTTAAACAGTTGCCAAATCCTACAAATTCTTCACTTTAATGCACTTCAAACATTTTTTTTTCTCTTTCCATTCCTATAGCCATCATCCTAATTACTCCTTTGTGACATTTTATCTGGACTAGTTGAAGTGACCTCCTAACTGATTCCATTTCTTTTACTTCAGTTCTAATCCATTCACAAGCAAATGCTAACTGTTATATATGATAGTACCTTTACTATCATTCATAAATTCTCAAATATTAAATTAAAACAGAATGAATGTTCATCTATAGACATAGCAACTCTGATTCATATCATTCACTCACCTATTTGTATTTTTGTAAGTCTGTTATCTTTCATCACAACAAAGCAAACTTCAGAGGTGGAGATTTTTGACTCTTTTGTTCACTGCTTCACTGCTAAATTCCCATCCCTAAAAGAGTGTGCCTAAGACATGGTAAGCACTCATTAGGTACTGGTGAGACAATGAATGGCTTGTTCTGTAGTCAAATAGGAATATTTATTCCTCTAAACATAATGAATGCTTTCATTTCACATCACTGCTCAAACTATATAACCTTAGTGTAATGACCTTTCTATCTACTTTCATAACAGAAAGATGAATTAAAGGTAGATTTCAACTGTACCAATTCTTCAATGGTCTTTTTAATCACCCCAACTCAACGTTAGTTCATTCTCCTTTAAAATCACATAGCACTTTGCATCATTTTTATAAGGCCTATTGTACTAGGCCCTTAAGACTCACTTGAAAAATAACTTGTCTTATTCTCCCTAAAAGACAGTATATTCTTTGAGGCCAGAAGCTGTGGTTTAGATAGGTTTGGAAACTTCACACTTAGTAGAATAAGATATTAATATATATTCAATATATATTTGTTTAATTGGACTGGGTATCATTTTCTGTTCAACATAAATTTGGTAGAATAAACCAGTTTTTATCATGCATGAAAATGTCAAAGGATATTCCTTATTTTTCTTCCAACAGATTAATTTGTTTGTGTCTGCTAATAAACAATTTAGCTACTATCCCTGGGAACTAAGGAAATACTAATTTTATGAACAGTTACCAATGTAAACAACCTCTGTGACTTCATATTTAACACTGTATTTATTATTTTTAGATAGAACTCATTAAGGAAAGATTGTCCTATTCAGTAAAAAAAAATGTAATTCATGCTCTGGAAATGTAAATGAAGTAGGGTTCATACTGCTCACTAGTCTGAATTTTAGTTTGGATACTTACCATGTTAATTTATACAAATATATTCCAAATTAATGTGTCACATATCCAGTAGGTTTTGAGAAATTTATGGGGATGTGTTCTTTGTTAGATTTATAAAGTGAATATGTAAATGTATAAATATATGACCAGCATGAAGAAATAAGTTGTGGCACAATGGCACCCACATAAAAATGAGAGCAGCACTCATGGATTCCTAGAAAACTACCAAAAACCTACAGTCCCTCCAGACAGGATACATTTCGATAAGGTAAATATTAAACTGGTCCAGAAACTACAGTGAGAATCTGTTTGAGAAGCAAAGGCTTTAAAATAAAACAGATCAGTGGTCACATCTGTAATCTGTGGATATAGTAGTGCTTAGCTCCTGGGATGAATCAGAAATTCATTAATATTATGGTTACCTAAAGTTATCCACTCAATTAATGGTAATTTATTCAATTTGGGGTGTGAATGGGAACTTTATGAGGAATAAATGAGATGATGCATGGTTGTCAATGTTTTAAAGTAGAAAGGCTATATCAAAAGCAGGACTGAGTCCCCAATCCTTATGTTAATCTGCCTTTATGCTTGATTCAAAATGTTAAAAAATGATGAAATGTAACTATGATTTTTAAAAACTCTAAAAATGGATTTTCTTTTATTTAATCCTTATAGTACTTGTATAACTTTGAAAAAACAATAATATATGTGTTAATAAGTGTGATTTTTTTTTCCTAACAGTGGGTATTTTCCCTAAAAATAGGATCATCCTTAACACATCAAACAATTCAATAATGTTAAAGTGTTCCTTCAGGAGAAGCTACATTTGTTAAGGTTGCTCGTATGAGTCCTCCCATTCATGAGTTAAACCTTTTCTTTCCAGAGAAATCTAGGATATATAATCATTTACTCTAAGTTTTGGGTAGCCAACAGTAAGTGAATGATAATGGCTGGTCTTTGTCAATGTTGGTAATAGTAATGCTTTCAATGAACCCTCCAAAAATTTACTTTGCACACACACAATTAAAACAACAGTGTAATTTCTCATTAAAGGGGAAAAATTTACATTTCATAAGGAAGGAACCTCAAGTGTGGTACCCCAAATATATTTAGTGCCACTGATAATTTAAGAGTTTGTTTTTTTTATTTCCACATTTTGTTCTTTAAGTTGGCTGCAGATGAATTTGGCTGGATGCCCATAAGTGAGAGAAAAAAGAAAATCACAGTTTAAAATATTTCCTTTATAATGACATTTTGTCGGCTGATTAATCTTTTCTGTTACACAGCTAAATAACACCATATGTTAGCTGTGAGTTTACTGCTATAAGATACAAGAGAGATCTACCTCATGATAAACGATTTGGATATTTTCTAGCTGAAAGTGAAAGAGGGGAAAAGTGCTGCAGGAATCTTGTTTCCAAAAATCATTTAGGTAGTTTGATTATATGATATATATCATAGAAATGAGTGTGTCTTCAGAGATCAGAGCAACACTTTACAAGTTAGCCCTTCTGAGTTAAACCCATAACAGAAAACACAACTTTCCTTTAAATCTATGTGGATTATGTTTTGGCAGAATGAGGCATTCTTTCCAACACTAGCTACTTGAAATTTAATTAAATGCTTATGATGTTTAAACAACAACAAAAATTCAAAATACATTTCTGTTTGATTGTGTATTAAAGCTGAATGAAGCTTGAGAATGAATTCCACTATTTTATTCTCCACATACTTTCTATGTAAAATACCAACAGTAAGAACAACACTATAGCAAAAGAAAAAAAAGATAGTAGATTAGAAATTATATTTTTCTAGTATTTTTTTATTTGATTCATTCTAGTCACAATTATATATTGAGTGCCTACAGTGTGCCTACTATTTTATAGGTCTTAGGATACAACAGTGGTAAAAAACAGATAAGACCTTTCTCTTATAGAATTTATATTCTTGCCAGGGAAGGTATACTATAATAGAATGAATAAATAAACAATCATTCTATCAATACAATGTGATAGGATATTACTCAATAATTATTAATGACCTCACAATATATTAGTACCATAGAAATTTTAAAAGTGGGAATGAAATATAAATACATTAAAAAATAAAAAGTAGGGATACAGAAGTGAAATAAAGTAATAGTTAATAGTAAACAAAATAATAGCCCAGGAAATTCCTTCTTCTATTCCACCCAACAGACATATGAGACACATGAACTTATCTTTTCTCAGAGTCTTAGTTTAAAGCAACATGCCATGCTAGTGTATATGTATTGTGTACATAGATTTCATATAATCACATATATATAAATTTATAGAATATAAACATATAATATGTATTATTTATATATATTGTATCTATATAAATATTTAGTGGGATCAATATAGGCATAACTCAGAGATATAATGAGTTTGGTTCCAGACCACGACAATAAAGCAAATATTGCAATAAAGCAAGCCAAAGGAATTTTTGGATTCCCAGTGCCCAATAAAGTTATATTTATACTGTAGTCTGTTAAGTGTGCAGTAGCATTATGTTAAAAAATATACATACCTTAATTAAAATATACTATATTTTTTTTTAAAGATTTTATTTATTTATTTGACAGAGAGAGAGAGAGAGAGATCACAAGTAGGCAGAGAGGCAGGCAGAGAGGGAGGGGGAAGCAGGCTCCCGCCGAGCAGAGAGCCCGATGTGGGGCTCGATCCCAGGTCCTTGGGATCATGACCTGAGCCGAAGGCAGAGGCTTTAACCCACTGAGCCACTCAGGTGCCCCTAAAATATACTTTAATGTTAAGAAATGCTAACCATCGGGGCAGGTTAACCATCCTAAGCAGGAGATTATGGCAAAGATAATGGACTGTCATTCCCATAATTACATTTCCTAACATTACACTCTACCTTGTCAGAGTGTAGAGAAAGAATCACCAAGTGGCCTTAAAGAGGCAAACAGCAGTATTGTGAACTGCATATGTAGTCACATGGTAGGGACCTATGTGTGGCCTCTAGGAATTGAGGGCAGCTTCTAGGTTATAGCCAGTAAGTATCCAGGTTGTAAGGTATATAGTAGGTATATAGTTGTAAGGACATGAATACTTGCAACAGCCTAAGTGATGTTAGAAGCAGATTCTTCCCCAGTCAAATCTTCAGACAAAAATACAGCCTTGATGACATGTTGATTGCAACCTTGTAAGACCCTCAACAGAGAGCTGTAGTTAAGCTGTGCCCAGACTTCTCATCTACAGAAACGATGGGACAACAAAGGTGTGTATAAGATACTGTTTGTTATAGTTTGTTATGAAGCAGAAGAAAACTGCTTTTACATGGAAAGGCCTTAGAATAATACCTTAAATGAATAAAGGGTTTAATAAATTATAGCTGTTTTTCTCACATATACTATGACCCAGGAATTAGGCTAGTTATTTTGAAAAAAAGATGGAGACTATATATTACCTACCTTCTTGGAGTCTTCTATCATTTACATTTACACTTACATCTAGAGAAATGTAAAGAGATGATGATGATGTAAAGCTGTAGCTTTTTTCTTTTTTTTAAGTTTCTATCTATTTATTTCACAGAGAGAGATCACAAGTAGGCAGAGAGGCAGGCAGAGGGAGAGGGGGAAGCAGGCTCCCTGCCAAGCAGGGAGCCCGATGCAGGGCTCGATCCCAGGACCCTGGGATCATGACCTGAGCTGAAGGCAGAGGCTTTAACCCACTGAGCCACCCAGGCGCCCCTAAAGCTGTAGCTTTAATGGAGGGAAGCATGGATCCTCTGGAACTATCTAGAAATGGAACAGAACACAAGCTGAGGTGATCAAGGAAGGCTTTCCACAGAAGTTGATAGTGAAACTAAATTTAAAATGATGATTCTCTCTTCTATCACACATTTAATTATTTATCATGTATTTCCTCCACCAGAATGTAAGCTCCCTGAGGGGAAGGCTTTTTGTCTGAATTCCTAGTGCCTAGATGAGTGCTTAGTACATAATAATTGCTTAACACATATTTTGTAAATGAATGCATTAATCAGTTCCACATGAGTCAAATGGGTAAACTTGGGAGGGTCACAAGGAAATTAAGCAAGAAGGAAATATTAGGAAGAAGTAGCATCTGTAAAATCTGGGTGATCAAAGAGGCACTGTTATGATAGCCATCCAGTCATTTTTTCTCACAAATTTTTCTTCCTGGAGGGACAAAATACTACACTGTAGTCAATTCCTGGATGCTTATTCACATCTGCAGACAAATGTGCAGTAAAGTTTTGATGTATTTCTACCCTCACTTACAACATGTCATATATTACTGGATGACAGGCATTGCCTTGGATGGTTATTATAATTTTTGAGAGCAATAAAATTATATTTATATTCCTTAGAAAGATTAAAAATCTCTGCAATTTAGGGGATTCACATGGACATTAGGTTAGTTATAGGACTTCTCAAGGATAAGGTCTAGACATTTTATGATATTCAGCATAAAATATAAACACTGAAAGATCTAAATTTTTTTCTCTTAGTTATCACTTCCTTTTTTCCTTCTATCTGTCATGTACCATTAAGCTAATAGACCAATACAAGTATTGCATACTACGTACATTGTCAAGAAGGGTAAAAGTTAAAAGCGTAAATGTTGTAATTTCCTGGGTCTGTTTACCAGATAAAGAAATAATGAGGCATAATATTGCTGTGTTAAGTATAGCATGAGGTTAAAACATACAACATTAAACTCAGACTATTTTTTCAATTCAATTAAGCAATCAATGTGTGTTATTTAAATTTTTCTCTAGCTCCAAAATTCAGGATGTCTTTAGACTGTACCTTATATTAGAATTTTTTTTTAAAGATTTTATTTATTTATTTGACAGACAGAGAATACAAGTAGGCAGAGAGGCAGGCAGAGAGAGAGGGGGAAGCAGGCTTCCTGCCGAACAGAGAGCCAGATGCGGGACTCGATCCCAAGACCCTGAGATCATGACCTGAGCCGAAGGCAGAGGCTTAACCCACTGAGCCAATCAGGCGCCCCGTAGAATATTGAAGTCCTTCTAGATTACAGATATGCTGTTACTCCAAAAACACTTCTTTAAATCAATAATTTATTCTAGTGGTGAATAGTTATCCCAAATCTCTTACTTCAAACCTTTGTACCTAACATGAGTTTTAAAAAGAATTGCAGACCCATTGCCTAAATCAAACAGTGACAAATCTAAAACTGCTTGGTGAGATCAATAAAAAGTTATCACATAAGTATATTCTGAATGGAAATTATATGTTTTTTACAATAGGGATCTGGGAATCCTACTTGAAACAATGAGTATATTTTTAAAAAGAGAATTAAGTCATGTTTTAATCTCACTCAATATAGGTTTAATCAACAATGCATAAAGTATAAGTATCATTTTGAATACTATATTGTGTAAATTTTATTGTATGAGATGCAAATTGAAAATTAATTATCTTATTTAGAAATATTCAATAAGGGCTACACTGTAGTTAAACTTAATTAAATTTTGACCCAACAACAAAATAACACATATTAAAAAATAAATATATCTTCAAACATAAAGTATTTTTTATTATCATTGCTATTATAGCTGCTACTTTTATTCATAGTATAAAGTTTTAATTTTCTCCATCTCAGAACTCTGACTAGGCATTTTTGTACACACTAAGAAAGGATAAGCTTTCCAGCTCTGACTATGCCATCCATTTTATCTTCACTCTTCAGATCACCAAGTGGAAGGGAGGACATGGAAATCCAAACAGCCATTAGGATATTAACATCTGAAGTACAGGAGCTGCTTTCAGCGCTGGTCATCTGCCTATCTGAGAGGGAAGAGCCCTGATTTGTGGCATTGGCTGATTTTCAGAGTGTATAGTCACACCATGGCTAATTTCAAGCTACCAAAATATTTGATAATTGTTGGCAACATTTTTGAATATTTAACAGTCAGTTCTTGTGAGTCAGTAGGAGCTTGCGGGAGCTGGACGCAGCACACTAAATATGTAACTAAGCATTTGGTGAGAGTTCGGAATTTTCAAACAGTAAAGTGTGGGAAGACGGTAGCAGGTCATGAGTAAATATAAGTTTGAGCAAACTCATTAATGAGGCTATTTGTCATATCAACAAAAAATAAAAGCATTTGCTTGAAAAAATATAAAAGCTATCAAAGGATTCAAAAAGATAAGTGACCAGGTCAGATTTGCTAACTAGAAAGATCATTTTGACAGTTGTGTGGAATACAGATAAAAAAATATGAGTCTAGGGGCAGATAAGCAACTTAAGTGCCTTTAAGACATGATGGAACAAAAGACTAATTTAAAAATCCTATTAGAGAAATGCAATGGAGAAAATTCATCCAAAATTACTTTTCAACACTCACAGCTTCATAGATTCAATGCCTCTTGGCATTTTGGAGTTCCTCTTTCTTCTTGCCCTGCCACTTAGCTATCTACTATTTCTGCTTATAAAATATCTTGATAATGGGAAAAACTCAACAGAGATAGGATGATTTAAATATAGTGACAAGGGATTTTAATAATCAGTAAAGACATAATTGATGAGGAAGGAAATGCTATCTTAAAAGATCTCAGTGAAGGGCTAGGAGAAGGTGTTAGTGGAGTCTGGACACTGACCTTTTCAGGGTCAGTTCCAGGAAGATACAACAATCTATGCCTTGGACTAGGTCGGAGTTTGAATTCCAGATCCCAGAATTTTTACTGATAGTAAATCATCATCTCACTTAAAAAAGAATGGAATCAGAATTCCAATTAGGAAAGCCAGTCACTAGAGATGTCATTCAGTGACAGAAATGGTCAGAAGAAAAAGCAATTTGTAAAACCAGACAAGATGGTAAGACAAGCAGCATAAACTGACTTAATGCACGTATGTTTGGTACTTGACCTCAGGGTTTAAGTTAAATCCTGTTAGGTCTGTTTTCAGTATCTGAGTTGGGTCTGATTAAGGCTATGTGCTACAAGATGGTCCAAATAACACCAGATTCAGAAATTTTTAAGCCCAGAGACAGAGAGCTAGACTGATCAGTATAATACCACCCCTGATAAAAGAAAATTTTTACTTTAATAGAGTACACATTTCTTACTGAAACTTATTCCATTATAGGATCAAATTACTTGCAAGGTCTTCACAAATGTAGATCAGTAGATGAAGAGAAAAAGTTTTGGTGATTACTTGTGTTTTGAAAAGAATCACTGGAAATTATTCCACATAAGTAGAGAAGTATCATTCATTAGAAATTTTAGGATGTATATATTTTTTATATTTCCAAAGAGGATTTTTAAAAGAAATATGTTTTACCATGATATACAGAGTTTTTAATTATTAGGAAAAACTTATATTCATGAGCACCAGTGAATATATCAACATTATATAGTGTATGAAAAGGAGGAAATTTTCAAATGATTTCAAATCTCTGCTGGATAATAAAAGTGTCAGTTGATAGTTATAATGATTTAAATATGAATGGATTCCAGAGCAGTTTCAGAGTAACATTAAAATTAAAATCTACCAATCACAGATCATACTTTCTGATTAATATAAATGAGAAATTTAAAAATAGAATTTATATACACTATAAAATGTAGCAGAGAAACTGAAAAAAGATGGCTGAATCTTTATGCCTTTTCATTTAATATTAGGACATTGACAATCTATAACAATATAATAATTAGAATACTGGTAAATAATTGCTGAAAGATCTTATGTTCTAGATAGATGAGTATCATTTTGACTAGATGGAGTGTGTCAGGTAATTCTGTATGGTGATCACTATATAAGTGATCACTGTAATTTTGGATTATGAAAAAATATTTCATAAGTTAGAATGAATAGTTACAGTGGAGAAGCATTAGAAAAACAGTTAAATGATATTCAATGTCATTTTAAGTTGACACATATATATATGCATATATATATAGAGAGAGAGAGAGAATTTACTATGTACCGTGCATCAAGTACAAAGTTCTATCATTTGTAGATGAATAAGTAAACAATCTGGTTCCCAATGTTGTGAATCTCTTGTTAGTAGAAACAAACAGGAGAAAAAATTCAGTAATGTGAAAGGGCTCTCTATAGTACAAAAAGCTTTGAGCTTGAGTGAGAGGAATAGTTCAATATGATTTTTGCATAGTGTAGGGAAAGTAAGTGCAAGAAAATGCAATATTAACACTAGTTACAGATTTATGGCTTTTTCTCCTTTTATACTGTGTGGTTTACCTATCTGTAACTGAAATATGGGAGTAAATTCGCTTCAATCTTAAACAGTATTTTTCAGAGAAGCTTTCCTTAACGTGATAAGACTTGCTTAAATTTCTTTGCAATAGAATGTCATAGTACTTTGTACTTTTTCTTTTCTTTGAAGCATAGATCACAATTTTAATTACTGGGGAAATACCAATATTTTTCTTAATTTAGTATGATTAAAAATTAATTTGCTAATTCAAAGATGGAACCAAGAATATGTTCATTCCTTTTGGGTTGGTACTTACTTGAAGAACAGACACAACATCTCTAGGACAAGAAAACCTCAGAGATTTAATGCCATCTCCAGCATATGCTTCTTACACTAAGACCTAAAAAGGAAAATCTAGAGGAGAGAAAGGGTCACTGGTATTCTTCTTAGCTCTAGACTCCATATATGGCACAAACTGATGGTGAAAGGGCAGATGTCCTCTAAGCAGCTAATACCAGACGAGTGGTTAGGCTTCCTCATCTGGTCAGGGCAGGTTCCAGCTGATATGACAATAAAAGGACATTTGGTGCATCTAATCTCAGTGTCCCAGAGAGAGAGACAAGAGGGTTTTTTATTTATTTTAAGCCTCTTATTTGAATCTTTATGTGACAATAACTCTATGTAATAGTCATTCTTTAAAATTACACAGATTAAAAGCAAACACACTCTCCTAATTCAAACAGCACTTGTGCAAAAAACAAAAATCAAGTCACCATATTAAAATAATGGCATAAAATTATTCATGATTTAAATATTCATGATTGAAGATTTACAATCTTCAACTAATTACAGGGATAATTATGTGTCCATAGTAAGAAAAGATATTACAAGATGGCATTTTCTTGGAGGGCCCACCCCCCCCATAGAATATTTCCTAGGGTTCCTAACAATATATACATATTTTTTTTCCTTTTATGTAATCTTTAATCCCAATACTCTGCTTCACCCAAGTATTCCCCTTCCTCATTTAAGGAGACAATGATTTTGTCTTCATTGTCTTTGGGGATAGGGTAAGTGCTAGTATCTTCCAATTCCTTAATTCCTTTCTATTATTAATTTCTAAAAGCTCAAACTAAAGAAAATTTTAAAAATTAATCAGTCAGTCAAACAAACATGGGCGGTTAAAGCATAGAAGGAAAATGGATATTAATCAGGGAAAAAAAATGGGAAGAATTTTTCCAAACTAGAAAAAGATACAAATACATTACTGTTTTTCCCATTCTAGAATAGATATTTATATATCTCTCACAAGTATGATCTTGTCCACTGAGATCCATACATGCTACATAATAACATACATTCTTTTTATTTAATATATTGACTATGATATACAATGTAAAATATAGACTACATGTTCCACAGATAGATATTTTTATATATCCAGTATCTATCATATTCTTTGGTTCATTATATGTGTTCAGTGGTGTCAGCTGAATGAATGACAGGTTCTCCTTGTTTTTATGGGTAATAAATATAATCACAAATGGATGAAGATATTGGGGCACCTGGATGGTTCAGTCAGTTAAGAGTCTGACTCTTGATTTTTGGCTCAGGTCATGATCTCAGGGTTCATGGGATGGAGACCAGCATTGGGGTTCACACTGAACAGGGAGCCTGCTTGGGATTCTCTCTCTGCTCCCTCTGCCCCTCCTTGCTCACTCTCTCTCAAAAAAAAAAAAAAAAAAAGATAAAGATATTAATTTGGAGCTTGTCCAGCAACATGGCAAAAGTGCTATATAAATTAAAATGTATATCATGTTTATAAGTATAAAAAAACTATTTGACCAATAGAGTCAGGGCAACTCCATCAAAATTTCTAACAGAATTCAAGAAACTTGACATGCTGAATCTAAAATTATGAAAAATAGCAAAGGGTCAAGAATAGTTAAAACATAACATAGTTAAAACATAAAACATGTGAGGAGTGCTGCAATTTTCCCTACAATACAAAATGCTTATTTAAAGCTTTAGAAACTATTACATTGAAGTATTGTCACATGTACCATGGAGCAGAATACAGTGCTATGAAACTGATCCACACATATACTGGCATCATTATCAATACACAGCAGATCATCGGAGATTGGATAAACAATTCAAAATAAAGCTTGGGGATGTCAGAGTTTTCATATGATTTTTATGTGTATACATATTAAATGTTTATACATGCGTACACACACACAAACAGGTTGTTTTTTACCTCACAATGTTTAAAAGTCAATTCTATATTGAATATGATATTAAAACAATATGAATAAAATTACAATATAAAAATTATATAACACGGGGTTGTGAATGATCCAGGAATCAACAAGAACTCAGGGTCCTTCCAAATGGGTCCATTGTTACCTTAGGGTATGACAATAGTCCTATGGTCCAAAATGGTGGATAGAATTTCATTCAGCACCTCTGCTTTCCAAGCAACAGGTGAAAAAAGTATGCATTCCATCACAGAAAGTACCCGATAACACATCCGTTTGTGGTTTGGTGGCCAAAATCTAGGCCCATGGCTACATGTTTAAGGAAGTGTAAATTATTATTATTACATAGTAATTAAAGTTGCAAAAATTGCTAATTTGCAAAAAAAAATTTCACTGATTTCATTATATTTTTTATTTTTTTATAAGAACATATTATTTTCCCCCTTTTATAGGTTAATGCAGTAAATTAGATTAAGAGTTTGTTAACATTAAAATATCTCAGATTTCTGGACTACAACAATGTATCCAAGATACCTTGCCTTTTTTTTTTTTTTTCGAATACATTGCTATGTTTGGATCCTTGTGTTTTCTTTGGAAATTTTTGCATTTATATTTATAAGTGAAGATAGCCTGTAATTGTCTATTATCTAGACTTTTTAAGTTTGAGTCGCAGGGTTATACTAAACTCACAGAATGAATTATAGATTTTCTTTTCTTTTCCCATTCTAAAAGATTTTATTCACATTGGAATCATCTGTTCCTCGAAAATTTGATAAAGCTCTCTTATAAAACTCTCTGGTTCTGGGGGTATCTTGGTGGCTCCATTGGTTAAACAACTGTGTTTGGCTCGGGTCACTATCCCAGGGTTCTGGGATTGAGCCTCTTATCAGGCTCTCTGCTCAGTGGGAAGCCTCCTTCTCCCTCTGCCACTCCCCTTGCTTGTACTCTCCTGCTCTTTCCCTGTCAAATAAGTAAATAAAATCTTAAAAAACAAAACAAAACAAAAAAAACTCTGGTTCTGATCTTTCTTAGCTGAACTGACCAGATTCAATGTCTATAATGATTTGGTCAATTCAATGAATTGACCAGACATTGAATCGACCAGATTCAATGTCTATAATGATTTGGGAAAAAAAAAAAAAAAGGCTAGAAATTATCTGACACTCCTCCCATTAAGATTTAGGTTAAACACTACATCAAAAACTAATGACGTAGTACATGTTGGCTAACTGAACATAGAAATAAACAAACAAATAAACAGCCTGGGGGAGAACCTGGGGTGAGGGGCAGATTTAGGTTCTCCATTCTTTCCCCTGAGATTGCATAGATACAGACAGACTATGGTGGAAGTTTGCAGCCCAGGACAGTTTCCATCTTTATTTATTTATTTATTTATTTATTTTTTTTTTAGCATTATTTGAGGACTTAACAGATTAAGTATCTTATTTTATTTTATTTTTTTAATTTTTTTTTAAATTTTTTTATTTTAATAAACATATAATGTATTTTTATCCCCAGGGGTACAGGTCTGTGAATCATCAGATTTACACATTTCACAGCACTCATCATAGCCCATACCCTCCCCAATGTCCATTTTCCCACCACCCTCTCCCGTCCCCCCTCCCCCCCCCGCAACCCTCAGTCTGTTTCTTGAGATTGAGTCTTTTATGGTTTGTCTCCCTCCCAATCCAGTTTCCATCTTTATTACTAGAACACCTATTCTTGGATTCTTCCCCATGTAAGAAATCCAACTACTATAAAGCTGCTATGCTGCAAAGACCATAGGTAGGTGCTTCAGTCAATGCCTAGCAGAACACATGCTTCAGCCTCCCTGACAGCAGTGAGACATGTGAGTGAAGAAGCCAGGTTGGAACTGGATCCTCTGGCTCCCCCCAGTCCAGCCCCTGTTTGTTCAAGGCACCTTCAACTGTTCAGGTCATTCTAACGAAGGCTCCATATAGCACAGAGGAGACAAGATCTTCCCCTGATGTAAACCACTCAGTCTCATAATTGTTTTTTTTTTTTTTTTTACATTATATCTAACATAGGCAAAATTATTTAAAGTAAATAAATTTTTATTTAAGGAATTTTACATGTGATTCCTTCTACTGCCACTCACTGTAGTTCCTCCAAAGTCTGAATCATAATCTTCAAAATAACCCTTTTATTTTCTTTTGAAGATTTACATTTGTTTGAGAGAGAGGGAATGAGCAGGAGTGGCAGAGGGAGATAGAAACCCAAGCAGACTCCATGCTTAGCCCCACGAAGGCTCAATCTCACGACTCTGAAATCAGGACCTGAACTGAAACCAAGAGTTGGAGGCTCAACCAACTGAGCCACCCAGGCACCCCCAAAATAGCCCTTTTAAAAAGAACTTTTGTTCATTCCACAGTTGTCACTGTTAGCCCAGCGTTCTCTCCGTTGGAATTCTTTGATCTCCACTTGAATATGGACGTACTTCAAAAACTCCTCACCTGTAATCTTTGGGATTCAATTTCTTTACTTTAGGGCCCAGAAGTCAAATTGTAGGAAGTATCAGCCACATAATCTATGAGCAAATTAAAATGTTTAGATTTTTTTCAATCTCATTAAGTTTTGTGGTGGTTTATTAGGCAGCAATAGATAACTGAAACAAGGGCTATTCAAACTTTGTTTCTTATCTAAGGCATTTTTGCCAGATGTATTAGGCAGAAGATAGGCTAAGACACATAATTGTGGTTTAAATAAAGTAAAAGTGCTTTACATTGTTGTTTTATGTCATTAACATAAGAGCCTCAGAAAAGGACAGAACTGTGTTGAGTGATCTAATGGTACAGATGGCCCAGGTTCCTTCTATACTGCTACACTACCATCCTCAACAAGCAGCTTTCATTTTTTTATCCAAGGTAGGTGCTCCAGCTCTGGCCTCTATGCATGCATTTAATCTAGCAGGAAAAATAAAAGGGGATTTATTATTTATTTATGTAAACCTCCACTTTAATGGTACAATCCAGAAGTTTCACAAATCACTTTCATTCACATTGCATTGGCTAGAATTTATTCATAGGGCTATCCCCATCAGAAAGTAGTGCTGGGAAAGACCACCTTATCCAGATATCCAGATATCCAGATAAAATGTTTATGGTTCAGAAAAAGGGCAAAAGATAAAATGGATGCCGCATAAGTATAACATCCCCCCTTCCTTCTTTTTTTTTTTTTTTTTTTTAGGAATTTGTCTAATTTAAACTAAGTTTCCAAATTAATGGGCACGAAGTAATTCAGATATTCATCATCCTTACATCAACTGTAGTTATGCCTCATTTTACATTTATTTTTTATTTTGATTGCGTTTCATTTAATTTCATTTTTCTTTTATTTGTATATACCTACTCCAGCTTTCTTTTGGTCTAGATTTATCTGGATTATTCCTTAAATCTTATATAAATTTTATATGAGTATCTATTAATGAAAACATAGCTAGAATATTTAAAGTTTATGATCTAATGTTCACAATTTTTTAATGTCCACGATTTTTAAGTTCTTCCTATATTTTTCATTTCCTTGACTCACTGAATTGCATTCTAGATAATTTTTTGTAACTATTTTCTGAACTCTAATTCTTTCTGAATCTAGTTTCATCTGATATAAAATTCATCCAGTTTTTACTTCAATGATTATATTTTCATTATTAGAAGTTTTGTTCCTTTTAAGATTTCTTACTTTTTTTTATAGTTATTCATTGCTCAACTTTTGTATTCTATAACTTCATACATTTTATAAATAGTTATTTTATATTCTGCAGCTGATAATTTCAGTATCTGAATTTCTTGGATCTAAATCAAATATATCCCTCATTGTGGAATGTTTCTTTTTTATTTTAAGATTTTATTTATTTGAAGGGCACCTGGGTGGCTCAGTTGGTTAAGTGACTGCTTTCAGCTCAGGTCATGATCCTGGAGTCCTGAGATGGAGCCTCACATCGGGCTCCTTGCTCAGTGGGGAGTCTGCTTCTCCCTCTCTCTCTCTACCTGCAACTCCGCCTGCTTGTGTTCTCTCTCAGTCAAATAAACAAATAAAATTTTAAAAAAAGATTTTATTTATTTGAGACAGAGCAAGCTAGAAAGAGGGAGAGAGAGAGAGAGAAAATGCACAAGCAAGGGGGAAGGCCTAGGGTGAAGCAGACTCCCTGCTGAGCAGGGACCCCCGATGCAGGACTCAGTCCTGGGACCTGGATCATGACCAGAGCCAAGACAGATGCTCAACTGACTGAGCCACCCAGGTTCCCCCGAAATGTTTCTGATTAGGTAATTTTTCTATTCTTTTCTCTTTTCACTTTTTCATTCTGCTCCTATTTTGTTGGACTTATCCTTGATAATCCTGGAGATTTAAATTTGATTTGTTCATCTCCAGAGAGAATTTGTATTTTCAATTAATATGGGTCCACTTTAGCTCCCTTCAAAGGTTCAGACTGTATGTGTAAGTCTTATATTCAGCTCCCAACTTTACAGAAGCCCCAGACCTACTCTCTTGATCCCAACAGTAGTACAAGCATTTGCTTCCTAGATAAAAATACTTCAGTTTTTGCTTTCTATTGATCTGTTTATCTGATTTCTTAATGATTTTTGTTGGTTTTTAGTCTCTGGAGATTTTCTTTATGGTGAGGTTATTAATATTTTAAAATTATGCTTTTGTAAATTATTCAAGAATTTGTTGTACTGTAGGGGGGAGACTTAGTCCTAAGTTCCTAGTTAGCTGTACTGCTGGAAAAAAAAAAGCCCATATTATGTATTTAAGCTTGAGAATTATAATCATTTTTCTACTTGCATGGAATTATTTACAGGAGAAAAAGAGAGTGGATATGGTATCTTGGACCTTGGAGGGAAATTGGGAATGCTTCCTGACATTAGTGTTGGCCATAATTTTTTGGGTATGACACAAAAAGCACAAGCAAAAAAAGCAAATAAACAAATGGGACTACATCAAACTAAAAAGCTTCTGTACAGCAAAGGAAACAATTAACAAAATGAAAAGGCAATCTATGAAATGGGAGAAAATATGTCCAAAAATACATCTGGTAAAGGCTAATATTCAAAAGCTATAAGGAACTCATGCAACTTAATGGCAAAATAAAAATAAAGAATCTAATTTAAAAAGAGGTATGGGGGACACCTGGGTGGCTCAGTTGGTTAAACGCCTGCCTTCGGCTCAGGTCATGATCCCAGGGTCCTGGGATCGAGTCCCACTTTGGGCTCCTTGTTCAGCAGGGAATCTGCTTCTCCCTCTGCCTGCCTCTCTCTCTGCTTGTGCTCTCTCTCTCTGACAAATAAATAAAATCTTAAAAAAAAAAAAAAGGAAAAAAAAAAAAAAAGAAAAGGGGGTATAGGACCTGAATATTTTCCAAGTAAGACATACCAATGGCCAACATGTACATGGAGAGTTACTCAACATCACTAATCACTTGGGAAATGCAAATCAAAATCCTAATAAGATGTCACTTCACACCGGTTAGAACGGTTATTATCAAGAGATAAGAGATAACAGGAGTTGGTGAGGATGTGGAGCTAAGGAAACCCTTGTACCTTGTGGTGGTAATATAAATTAACACAGCCACTGTGGAAAACAATGTGAATTTTCCTCAAGAAATTAAAAATAGAACAACCATATGATTCAGCAATCCATTTCTGAATATATATCCAAGGGAAATGAAACAGGGTCTCTAAGAGATACCTGCACTCCTGTATTCACCGTGCCACTATTTACAAACCCAAGACACAAACAAACAAACAAACCCATCTGTCCATCAACAGATAAATGGATAAAGAAAATGTGGTGTGTGTGTGTGTGTATCCTCCTATATATATGGAATACAATATGGAATATTCTTCAGAAAAAAATAAGAAAATCTTGCTTTTTGCAAGAATGGATGAACTTGAGGGGTTCATAAGTGACATAAGCCAGACAGAGAAAGACAAATACTACATGGCCTCACTTAAATATGGAATCTAAAAAAAATTAGTTGAATTCATAGAAGCAGAGTGGAATGTTAGTTGCCAGAGGCTAAAGATGTGGGAAGTGGGAAAAGAATACAAGCTTTCAATTAAAAGACGAACAAATCCTGGGGATCTGATGTACACTATGGATACTTGGAATTTGTTGAGAGAGTTGATCTTAAGCATTCTTACCACACTCATTCCAAAACTGTTAACTATGTGAGGTGATAGGTATGTTCATTAACTTGATTGTGGTAATAATTTCAAAATATATACATTCAACAAATTATCACATTGTACATCTTAATTACATATACTTTTATTTGTCAGGTATAACACAATAAAGCTGGGAAGAGAAAAGGAAAGTGACAACCATGTGTGCTTCTGAGTGTATGTGTTAAGTTTTTTTTTAATTTTTATTTATTTTTTAAATTTCTTTTCAGTGTTCTAGCATTCATTGTTTATGCACCACACCCAGTGTTCTATGCAATATGTGCCCTCCATAATATCTACCACCAGGCTCACCCAACCTCTCACCCTCCACCCCCCCAAAACCCTCAGATTGTTTTTCAGAGTCCACAGTCTCTCATGGTTCATCTCCCCCTCCAGTTTCCCCCAACTCCCTTCTCCTCTCCATCTCCCCATGTCCTCGTGTTATTCCTTATGCTCCACAAATAAGCAAAACCATATGATAATTGACCCTCTCTGCTTGACTTATTTCACTCAGCATAATCTCTTCCAGTCCCATCCATGTTGATACAAAAGTTGGGATTCATCCTTTCTGATGGAGGCATAATACTCCATAGTATATATGGACAACATCTTCCTTATCCATTTGTCCGTTGAAGGGCATCTTGGTTCTTTCCATAGTTTGGCTACTGTGGCCATTGCTGCTATGAACATTGGGGTGCAGATGGCCCTTCTTTTCACTACATCTGTATCTTTGGGGTAAATACCCAGTAGTGCAATTGCAGGGTCATAGGGTAAGTTTTTAACTGTATAAACAGAGCCATGCTTTCTATTAGAGCTTACACTGAGTTATCTCAATTAATTGGGTCCTACTTCTTGCCTAAAGAAACAAATCAAATGAAATCATAAGATTCATACTACAAGTAAGATGCAGAAAAGAATATCTTTACATACCCTCAACAAGTATCAGAGTAAGCATGGAAATATAGATGGAGTGCAGGTTTTGAATAACTTTGTATGTCATACGAAAGACATAATCAAGGAAAGCAAGCAATGTAATATGTGTTAAGCACTGTGATGTACACTTTATACAATCTAGGAAATTTCATTTTCATTACAATCATATTTACATGTTTATTGTTATGGAAATTCTCTAAGGTATATCCCAAAGACACAAATTAGTTAAAAAGAAAGTAAAATATTAAAAATAGTGTCCATATAATGTAAATGATTTCTTGATACATCTTCAAATAGGTTGAGATCCTGTATGTGAACCCAAAATTAACGTTGGAGAATAGAGTGAGAATGGGAGCTAAAGAACATCTAGTTTTTTACATCCCAGTTTAAGTCTGGTGTGGGTCTGAAATAGGGCAGAGTTTTTTGGAATATTTGGAAACATACCTGAGAGGCATTTCAAAGGCAGGCACAACAATAAATCAAGAATAAGATGGAAGTTAGACATGAGGGAGAAGTGATCAATGTTGATTCCAAAGTTTTTTATTTCTTTTTTCTGCTCTCAAAAGAGAATGAGATTGATTCCACTTGACAGAAGGTTTAGAGTGGGACATATTTTTCTTTTTAAAAATGTTGCTTGATCACTTTAATAATAACCTGCATATCCAGGAAGTAATGTGGATGGAATCAAGTCAGATACATTAAGATGAACAGAGATGGATTTGGAGTCCATCTGAAAAGAGATGCCTAATGAAAGTGATGCCTAATGAAAACAAAAAGAGTTGCCTAATGAAACAATGAGCGTGGATAAGTTTGCCAATGAAGAATATGTAAACTAAGAAGAAGAAAAAAGAGAGGGTAAAATCAGATTATGGCTTCATTTAATCAGTGGGAAATGAAAAGCATCAAGAAAATGGTCATAAAGTAGCCCAAAGGATGTGATTATCTAAAATAGTGTGTTGTCACTATTCCAAGGGAAAAGAAAACATTCCAAGGAAAAAATATTGATTAATGCTAGTAAATTCTAAAAGGAGGTTTAAGACTTAGACATTTTAATGGAATTTTTATGATTGTGCTGCCTTTGATGAATAGTTTCACTAGCAAGTCATTCTAAGTTCTGTCCTTCTATTATGTGATGGGTTATATGCTATGTTCTGGAGATAGAGATGAAAATAAAACAGTCTCTGTTCTAGAAGTCCCTAATCCAGAAAAAGGAAAATATAACAATTAAATGATAAAGGTGTAGGAAGCACTTCTATTTAAAATGTATCTATGGAAGCTCAAAAATTTGCATGATGTTGAGGAATGTTAACAAGTTTTCCATGAAGGAAGTGATATTAACTGGTATAGGGTGCTAGGCAAAAAAAGAACAGGTTTAGAGGCATGGATTTAAAAGTCATATGGCAAGATGATGGATTCTGGGGTAGTTTGCGAGTGTATGGTAGAAACAGGAGAAATGGGAGTCAGCAAAGCTTAGTTTGGGAAGACCCACAGTGATTAGGTGTTTATAGGCTTACATTAATTGGTCAAAAACTGAACTTGATTTTTTTCTAAGCAAGGGTGAAAAAGCTAAGGCCTTTAGGATAAACTTTAGAGCAATATTTTAAGATATTTTAAAAAGGTAACTCAGACTTGAGTGTGGATGCCAAATTGGAGAGGGTGGAGCTAAGAGGCAAGACATCAGGTAGGGAATTCTGCAGTAACTGCATTAGAAGTAAATGAAGGTCAGGACTGAGGGAAACCTAAGGAAATCAAAATGGCTACAGGAATTAGAAAATGGTTAGGGGGAAAGATGTAGAAGCAATTTCAGAAATAGAATTGACAGGACTTGGTGAAAGATTATTGTTAGGTGAAGTAAAAGGATGTTAATGAAAATTTCTACGTGATATTATTTTTGGGAGGAGGATATATAAATACTTGACATTTAAATAGATTTTACACTTGTGGTGAGCATAGCATAATGTATAGAGAAGGTGAATCACTATGTTTATACCCGAAATTAATATAATTTTGTGTGTCATCTATGAGCGAATAAAAAAATTTAAGAAGAAAAAATTAAAAACAAAGAAAAACAAAAAAAATCTACATCAGGAGAGACAAGATGGCGGGGAAGTAGGAGGAGGCGCCTTTTCAACCTGCACCCTAAAGTGAGCTGATTACCTACCAAAGAACTCCGATCACCCATGAAATCAGCCTGAGATCAGAATTATACACGTCTGGATCTCTACGGGGGCCAGAAGACGCCGGTGGGCAGGTAAAGTGGAGTGGGAACGTCGGACTGATATCGGAAGATAAACAAAAGGGGGAGGGAGCCACCAGAGGCGACCGACTGGAAAATAATACCCCAATACGAGAGTGCCCGGCATCTGGGGACCAGCATTAACTTGGAGTCTTGTTGAAAGCACTCAAAAGAGCAAAGACTCGCGTGGGGAAATTGTGGGAATCGGGGCGGATAGGGATAGGGGCTTAAGTCCCCAGACCCAGGGCAGCATCCCCTGGCGCTGAGCCGGAGAGTGCGGCGGAGAAACCTGGTCTTTGTCCCGGACCCGCCAGTGCGCCCGAGAACGGGTGGAGTCCGGCTCCCGTGAGGGGCTGGGGCCACGCCAGACGGCAGAACGCGCACCTTCCTGGAGATGCGCGCGTGCCTCAACCTCCCCTGAGAGAGGTGCACGAACGCCCAGCCTGGTGTTCTGGGACCCACGCGGTGATAGACCCACGCGGCGATAGAGCCGATAGAGCTGGAGGCGCCGCGCCCCAAACCATCCCCTGGGAGAGGTGCGCGCAAGCCCTGAGCTCTCAGCCCCAGCCAGCGGGAAAATCTCAGTGTGCGATTGCTGCTTGGAACCTCTCTGGCGGTCTGGAGCTGCCCAGACAGCCACAGCTGCCTTGGTTTTGCGTACAAGCAGGAGATCCTGCGTCCCCAGGGACCGTGACTCAGAACCTGCTCTGCCAGCGGCCCAGGGGCTGCAGCACCTGCAGGGGAGCAGACTGAGGCTTCTCTCTGAGAGGGAGGTTGGGGTGCAGTTTTCTTTCCTCTAAACCTCCAAAAACCATCAAAAGCTGTCAAGGCGAGAGAAAAGAAGTGAACAAACATAAAAACCTCCAGAGAACAAAAACCTGAAAAAAACGTTTTTCTCAGAGCCCACCCCCTTGAGGGGGTTGGGAGGACTTAACTCAGGGAACATCATTGACTGAAAACCCACGTGGCAGCCCCCTCCCCCAGAAAACAAATCAGGAAAAAAAAAAAAAAAAAAGACTACAAGAGAACAACCACCACTACTTCATAGATACAACTTTTATTTTTAATTCTTTCCCACTATTCTGGTTCATTTTTTTCTTTTTTTATATAGATAATTTTTTAACCTATTTACCATCACAGTGAGATGTCCAGTACATCAAATTCCATGATAAACTTCTAACCTGAATTTTTTGATACATACACATGTGTTTTTCTTTTGCTTTTCTATTTTCTTAATTTTTAAAAAAATTTTTAATTTAGTTTAGTCCAGTTTATTCCTTTTTTATTTTTATTTTCTAATATTCATATAGAGTTAAACTTCAAGGTAACCCCCTTTCTCCAAGCAATGCTACCCCTATAGGTGAACCAATTTTTAATCCCCCTTTTTCTTAGGAAAGTTGAGTCCTTTAACAAAGATATCAAGATACATCCAGGAAGAATCAAAATATCCTTCCTCGCCCACACCGAGAATCTATAACCATGCTCCCATCTTTTTCTTCTGCCAGTGTCTCTGTGTATTTATGTTTGTCTGGATAGTATATAAATCTTATACTTGGGGTTCTTCTTGACGAGGCTCCTCCTTTTTTTTGCTTATATATATATTTTTTTTCTCTCGTCATATACTTTTATCAGTCTTTTTGTTTGTTTTTGTTTGTATACGTCATAAACCTTACCCTGGGGCCCATTTGGGCTGAACCTTCACTTTTATCTTCCCTTTTTTTCCTGTCTCTCTCTCTCCCTCTTTTTTCTTTTTCTTTTCTTTTTTCTCTCATTTGGGTGGGGAATCCTGAGTGCTCAGAAGCGTTCCAGGGTGCACCTTGACTGCACCATGGTCAATACATCCAGCTACATCTGTCCAGTCATCTCTCACCAAAATGACTAGGAGGAGGAATCCCCAACAGAAGAAAAATACAGAGGATGGGCCTTCTGCAACAGAGCTAACGGCTATCAACATAGACAATATGTCAGAAAGAGAATTCAGGCTAACAATTATCCAGGCAATAGCTAGGTTGGAGAAAGCCATGGATGACCAAACAGAATTGATTAGGGCAGAATTGAAAGCGACCAGAGAGGAGGTTCATAATGTTAGGGCAGAGCTGAAGGCCACCAGGGATGAGGTTCACAACGCTCTCAATGAGTTCCAATCTAATCTAAATTCTCTAAAAGCTAGGGTAACTGAGACAGAAGATAGAATTAGTGATCTGGAGGACAAACAAATAGAGAGAAAGGATCAGGAGGAAGCCTGGAACAAACAGCTTAGAAGCCACGAAAACAGAATCAGGGAAATAAATGATGCCATGAAACGTTCCAACGTCAGAATTATTGGAATCCCTGAAGGGGAGGAGAAAGAAAGAAGTCTAGAAGATATAGTGGAACAAATTTTTCATGAAAATTTTCCCAATCTTGCGAATGGAACAAGTGTTCATGTACTAGAAGTAGAAAGGTCCCCCCCCAAGATTATAAATTCAAAAAAAACATCCAGGCACCTCATAGTAAAATTGAGGAATCATAATTGTAGATACAATCTCTTGAAAGCTGCTAGGACAAAGAACCTCCTTACATACAGAGGAAAGCCCATCAGAATAACATCAGACCTGTCCACAGAGACCTGGCAAGCCAGAAAGGGCTGGCAAGATATATTCAGGGCACTAAATGAGAAGAACATGCAGCCAAGAATACTTTATCCAGCAAGACTGACATTCAAAATGGATGGAGAGATAAAGAGTTTCCAAGACCGGCAAGGCTTGAAAGACTATGCAACCACCAAGCCGACACTGCAGGAAATATTAAGGGGGGTTCTATAAAAGAGGAAAAATCCTAAGAATAGCATTGAACAGAAATATAGAGACAATCGACAGAAAGAAAGACTTCAAAGATAACACAATGTCAATAAAAACGTATCTCTCAATAATGACTCTCAATGTGAATGGCCTAAATGCACCCATAAAACGACACAGGGTTGCAGATTGGATAAAACGACAGGACCCATCCATATGTTGTCTACAAGAGACCCATTTTGAACCTAAAGATACACCCAGACTGAAAGTGAAGGGATGGAGAAGCATCTTTCACGCCAATGGGCCTCAAAAGAAGGCCGGGGTAGCGATTCTCATATCAGATAAATTAGATTTTAAACTAAAGACAGTAGTCAGGGATACAGAAGGACACTACATCATTCTTAAAGGGACTATCCACCAAGATGATCTAACAATTGTAAATATCTATGCCCCCAATATGGGAGCAGCCAATTACATAAGAAAACTATTAATCAAGATAAAGAGTCATATTGATATGAATACATTAATAGTAGGAGATCTTAACACGCCTCTCTCAGAAATAGACAGATCATCGAAGCAGAAAATCAATAAAGAAATAAGAGCATTGAATGACACATTGGACCAGATGGACCTCATAGATATATACAGAACATTCCACCCTAAAACAACAGAATACTCATTCTTCTCAAGTGCACATGGAACCTTCTCCAGAATAGACCACATACTGGGTCACAAATCAGGGCTCAACCGATACCAAAAGACTGAGATGATTCCCTGCATATTCTCAGATCACAATGCTTTGAAACTGGAGCTCAATCACAAGGAAAAGTTCAGAAGGAACTCAAATACCTGGAAGCTAAAGACCACCTTGCTTAAGAATGCTTGGATCAACCAGGAGATCAAAGAAGAACTTAAACAATTTATGGAAACCAATGAGAACGAAGACACTTCACTCCAAAACCTATGGGATACAGCAAAGGCGGTCCTAAGGGGGAAATTCATAGCCATCCAAGCCTCCCTCAAAAAAATTGAAAAATCCAGAATACACCAGCTGTCTCTACACCTTAAAGAACTGGAGAATCAACAACAAATCAAACCAACTCCACACGTAAGAAGGGAAATAATCAAGATTAGAGCAGAGATCAACGAGGTAGAAACCAGAGATACAGTAGAACGTATCAACGAAACTAGAAGCTGGTTTTTTGAAAGAATCAATAAGATCGATAAACCATTGGCCACACTAATCCAAAAGAAAAGAGAGAAAGCCCAAATTAATAAAATTATGAATGAAAAGGGAGAGATCACAACTAACACCAAGGAAGTAGAAACAATCATCAGAAGCTATTATCAACAGTTATATGCCAATAAGCTAAGCAACCTAGATGAAATGGATGCATTCCTGGAAAACTATAAACTCCCAAAATTGAACCAGGAAGAAATTGACAACCTGAATAGACCGATATCTAGTAACGAGATTGAAGCAGTGATCAAAAACCTCCCAAAAAACAAGAGCCCAGGACCTGACGGATTCCCTGGGGAATTCTATCAAACTTTCAAAGAAGAAATAATACCTATTCTCCTGAAGCTGTTTCAAAAAATTGAAGCAGAAGGAAAACTTCCAGACTCTTTTTATGAAGCCAGCATCACCCTGATCCCCAAACCAGGCAAAGACCCTACCAAAAAGGAGAATTTCAGACCGATATCACTGATGAATATGGATGCTAAGATTCTCAACAAGATCCTAGCAAACAGGATCCAACAGCACATTAAAAAGATTATCCACCATGACCAGGTAGGATTCATCCCTGGGTTACAAGGATGGTTCAACATTCGCAAATCAATCAATGTGATAGAACAAATCAATAAGAGAAGAGAGAAGAACCACATGATCCTCTCCATTGATGCAGAAAAAGCTTTTGACAAAATCCAGCATCCGTTCCTGATTAAAACGCTTCAAAGTATAGGGATAGAGGGAACATTCCTGAACTTCATCAAATCTATCTATGAAAAACCCACAGCAAATATCATCCTCAATGGGAAAAAGCTTGCAGCCTTCCCATTGAGATCAGGAACACGACAAGGATGCCCACTCTCACCACTCTTGTTCAACATAGTATTAGAAGTCCTAGCAACAGCAATCAGACAACAAAGAGAAATAAAAGGTATCCAAATTGGCAAGGAAGAAGTCAAACTCTCTCTCTTCGCAGATGACATGATTCTTTATATGGAAAACCCGAAAGACTCCACCTCCAAACTACTAGAACTCATACAGCAATTCAGTAATGTAGCAGGATACAAAGTCAATGTCCAGAAATCAGTGGCTTTCTTATACACTAACAATGAAAATACAGAAAGGCAAATTAGAGAATTGATTCCATTTACTATAGCACCAAAAACCATAAGATACCTCGGAATAAACCTAACCAAAGAGGTTAAAGATCTGTACTCGAGGAACTACAGAACACTCCTAAAAGAAATTGAAGAAGACACAAAAAGATGGAAGACCATTCCATGCTCTTGGATGGGAAGAATAAACATCGTTAAAATGTCTATACTGCCCAGAGCAATCTATACTTTTAATGCCATTCCAATCAAAATTCCACCAGTATTTTTCAAAGAGCTGGAGCAAATAATACTAAAATTTGTATGGAATCAGAAGAGACCCCGAATTGCTAAGGAAATGTTGAAAAACAAAAATAAAACTGGTGGCATCACGTTACCTGATTTCAAGCTTTACTACAAAGCTGTGATCACCAAGACAGCATGGTACTGGCATAAAAACAGACACATGGACCAGTGGAACAGAGTAGAGAGCCCAGATATGGACCCTCAACTCTATGGTCAAATAATCTTTGACAAAACAGGAAAAAATATCCAGTGGAAAAAAGACAGTCTCTTCAATAAATGGTGCTGGGAAAACTGGACAGCTATATGTAGAAGAATGAAACTTGACCATTCTCTTACACCGTACACAAAGATAAACTCGAAATGGATAAAAGACCTCAACGTGAGACAGGAATCCATCAGAATCCTCGAGGAGAACATAGGGAGTAACCTCTTTGATATCAGCCATAGCAACTTCTTTCAAGATATGTCTCCAAAGGCGAAGGAAATAAAGGCAAAGATGAACTTCTGGGACTTCATCAAGATAAAAAGCTTCTGCACAGCAAAAGAAACAGTCATCAAAACAAAGAGGCAACCCACGGAATGGGAGAAGATATTTGCAAATGACAGTACAGATAAAAGGTTGATATCCAGGATCTATAAAGAACTCCTCAAACTCAACACACACAAAACAGATAATCATATCAAAAAATGGGCAGAAGATATGAACAGACACTTCTCCAATGAAGACATACAAATGGCTACCAGACACATGAAAAAATGTTCATCATCACTAGCCATCAGGGAGATTCAAATCAAAACCACATTGAGATACCACCTTACACCAGTTAGAATGGCCAAAATTAGCAAGACAGGAAACAACGTGTGTTGGAGAGGATGTGGAGAAAGGGGAACCCTCTTACACTGTTGGTGGGAATGCAAACTGGTGCAGCCACTTTGGAGAACAGTGTGGAGATTCCTCAGGAAATTAAAAATAGATCTTCCCTATGACCCTGCAATTGCACTGCTGGGTATTTACCCCAAAGATACAGATGTAGTGAAAAGAAGGGCCATCTGTACCCCAATGTTTATAGCAGCAATGGCCACGGTCGCCAAACTGTGGAAAGAACCAAGATGCCCTTCAACGGATGAATGGATAAGGAAGATGTGATCCATATACACTATGTAGTATTATGCCTCCATCAGAAAGGATGAATACCCAACTTTTGTAGCAACATGACAGGACTGGAAGAGATGATGCTGAGTGAAATAAGTCAAGCAGAGAGAGTCAATTATCATATGGTTTCACTTATTTGTGGAGCATAACAAATAATATAGAGGACAAGGGTAGATGGAGAGGAGAAGGGAGTTGAGGGAAAGTGGAAGGGGAGGTGAACCATGAGAGACTATGGACTCTGAAAAACAACCTGAGGGTTTTGAAGGGGCGGGGTGGGAGGGTGGGGGAACCAGGTGGTGGGTATAAGGGAGGGCACAGATTGCATGGAGCACTGGGTGTGGTGAAAAAACAATGAATACTGTTACGCTGAAAATAAATAAAAAATTTAAAAAAAAAAATTAAAATTAAAAAAAGGGGGAAATGTTAGAAAGTTGAAGGAAGACTTGATGGGTTGCCTCTGCTAAATATGTCACATGCTTTTTCAGAAGTGGTTAGATTACCTTACCTCTTCAGTCTCAAAAGGTACTGGGATACCCAGGCAGGAAAAAGCTGGTGCTCTGAAATCATCTTCAGTGCCCAGAATTGCTAAATGAAAATGTGGTAATAGGCTGCTCATTATATGAATATTAGTTGTTTATTTTAACTTCATGTTACTTTATGTTCCTTAATAATAACTTGTAATATCCAGATTTTTAAAGACATGCTAGTTTAAATGGAAGTAGTACTAAAATAGAATATGTTTTTCTTTTCTTTATATAACCTTCAACTCTTAAAATTCTAATTCACACAAATTCATGTAATGGCATGATTTAAGATAAACCAAGTCTTTACAGAGATTACACGTGAGTACTTATGTTATCCAAAAGCCTTCCTTTAAATAATATATAATTCACTTTTAAAAAACTTAATTCGCAACTGCATTTTATTTTGTCACCCATGAATTCATTCAGCAAATATTTATAGAATGTCAGTGTTGTGCTGGGAACTGTCAGGTGGGAAGGATATAAAAATTAATAAGACGCGATTCCACACCTAGTATCTAACCAAGAGAAACGAAAACACGTGTTCACACAAAAACTTGAACATGAGTGCTCAGAGCAGTATTTATTCACAATAGCCAAGAAGTGGAAATGACCCAAATGTCCATCAACTGGTAAATGGATCGGCAGAAGATGGAATATCCACACAGTGGAGGACCACTGAGCGACAAGGAGGAAGAAACTGCTGACACAGTCACGAGATGGAGGAACCACAAAACTAAGTTAATGAAAGGCCAAGGGCAAAAGACCACACTTTGTATGATTCCATTTAGAGGAACTGTCTAGAAAGTGAAAGCCTTGAGACACAAAGTAAATTAGTAGGTGCTTGGCAAGGCTAGGAGTGGAAACAGAGATTAACGGCAAATGGGCACAAAGGATCTTGTTTTTAGGGTGATGGGGGGACAGTTCTAGAATCAAATCGTGGTGATGAATGCCCAAATCTGTAAATTATAAAAAAATCATTGCATTATATACTTAAGGCCAGTGGGATTTTATGGCATGTAAATTATACCTCAATAACATCTGCTAAAGAAAACTTCATTAAGAGAAAACAAAATGTCACAAATGACTACCTGGGGAATGTTGAGCTCCTCTAACTGGTTTTGAGTAATCTCGCTGAGCTGCCGAAATGTCATTGTAAAATCAGCTTCTGTCTTTTCCATGAGCTAATGAAAATAATTAAATTTATCAATCTCAAGTCTTCAAGAAGATGCTGATTAGTAATTCAAATGTTAGTCGGAAAAAAAGATAAAATGACAAACTCACATGTAAGAGAAATGCAATTAAATCATCATCACCCTTCCTTTCTCCAAGTAACCCCAGTTTGGCTTTGAACAAGTCTCTAAATCTGAAAGAGAAATGTCAGTTCAATTCGAGTCTCCCTATTTTAAGAATTGTCCTCAAACCAACCAGGATGCTATAATATCTCTACTCAAAAGGACAAACCTTGTATAATAAAGAACAGGATACCCCTCAAGAATCTGAGTGGCTCTACAGGGAGAAAAAAGGAAGGACAGTTAAACTTGATCAAAATTAACATTCTTGAATTATATTTTATAGAAACAACATGAACTTTCCACATATTAAATATAAATATGGTAATTATATTTATCAATCTCAATTCATATATTTCATAAAAATACGAAGATTAAAGCTTTTTTTGTCTTACAATCTTATTTTTTTTACAATCTTATTTTTATTGAGGTAAAATTTGCACATAGTGAAATGCATGAATGTTCATTGTACAATTCAATGAGTATTCTGAGAGATTAAAGCTTCTTAACCTTAAAAAAAAAAAAAAATCTACATCAAACTAAAATTATTTCTTTATGCTGCACAATTTTGAATAGTGGACATTTATAGAACTAAGTGTCCTGATTAAAACATGACATTGTTCATGCATTTAAGTTGTTTGTTTTAGAAAGACTGTTATCCAAAGTATATATTTTTCCAAATGTCAATGGCATAACCACATACACATATGTATACACACACATAAAATAATTTCTTCTAGAGCTTACGTAAATTAACATTTACATGCAATGTAAGATAATGAAAAAGGCATTTCACCATTTTGCTCATCATTATGTAATATTAGGCTTTAAAAAACATTATGCTTGATCTGAGAACCCAAGAGAGTTGTAGGAGAGATTATCTAATGTGTGAATATATAAGGTTGCATTTGTGTTTGGATGCACAGGAATTATTTACCAACTGAGTTGCAGGAACACATTATGCATATAATTGTGATATTCTATATATCTTATATCATTTGATATTCAAAATAAATTAAACTTGTATAACCTATGACTCATTCACAATGAATCTGTGCCTGACAGAAGAAATTAATTTGTGGCATTATTATTATTGTCTACTTCAATCTAAACATATGCCTTTGGTACCCTATCAACATATCCAGAATATTTCAGAGTTAAATGAATTTGGTAAATCTCAGTCTGTCAGGTAGTATATTTAAGATAATGTGTAGCTGATGTAAAAGAATGCCCTGCTAGCATTGATTAATGGATCAATTTTAACCAAAAGAATTGTACCTGCCATGATTTATTTATTAACTTTTTCATTCATTTATTTAAAAATCTACTACGGGTTGGGCAATTTTTTTAGAAATGTAGAGTTAGATAAAATGTAGTTCATAATGTCCAGGAATCCACTATAGCTGGAGAAAGAGAAATAAGTATTCAAATAATTATAAGAAAATGGAAAGAAATAAAATAGAAATAAATAAATTGTAATGAGAAAGCAAAGGAGGTGTTGTTTGATCCTCCTTTGAGAAATACTTGTGGTTTTAAAAACACAGACATTCAGGGGCACCTGGTGGCTAAGTGGGTTAAGCCTCTGTCTTTGGCTGAGGTCATGATCCCAGGGTCCTGGGATCGAGCCCTGCATCAGGCTTTCTGCTCGGCAGGGAGCCTGCTTCCCCCTTTATCTCTGCCTGTTTCTCTGCCTACTTGTGATCTCTCTCTCTCTCTGTCAAATAAAAATAAATAAATAAATAAAAATCTTAAAAAAAAAAGGGAAGAGATGTCCCATCCCTCCTTTAAAAACACAGACATTCTTTATTTATTATTATTATTTTTAACCTAGTTTGTAAGGCTGGTAAAAGTTAATTTCCCTTTCTTAATTCTTTTAAGGTTATATGTTCACCAGATTCCTGATACTTAATTTATCCAAAAGGAACTATAAGAGGTAGCATGATGTGTTGGAAGAAGCACCTATTTAAGAGGCTAGTTGTGGTAAACATTACATTAAATAATGTATTTACTGTCTATCTGAATTAATAGGCATTTATAGCCATAAAAGGTATCTATTTTCTTGATCTCTATGGTAATCATTCCGCTTTCAAATTATACAAATAAATGCATTCCCATTATCATCAAGTTGGTCCTTAATGCAAAACATGGAGATATTTTTAGTATCTTCACTCTATTCATTTCTAATAATTCTTTCTTAACTTCTACTAATGTTTTCGTCTCTAAATTCTACTCATCAAACCTGAACTTTTATCTCTGTGATGAAAAGGACAGAGTACAAAGTATTTCAGTATATTCTATGAGTAAACTGCCTAATGAAAACTTCTGACTGAAAAACTTCGTATATAGTAGTTACTGAATAGCATCCAGAGAAAAAACATAATACACATGGTTCAAATGAAGATAATTAAGTTAAGGATTTGGGTAAGTTTCAGGGAACAAACAAGGGTTACTGCATCGCCCAAGACTGTCATGAGTGGGAAACTGTTACTACTTTTAAGACTGATGAGTCAAGAGGATTATAAAATGTTATTCCACCCCAGTGAGAGCTGAAACCTTGATGAAGGGCAATCTGATAGAAATTATAGTCAACTGGCAGACACACTGTATCAGGGAGTAAACCTAGAAAAGCTTTTCTTCTCACTTTCTAATATTTTGGTAGTGTCTCCCATGGGATGAGCCAACTAGTAATCAAATGATAAGGGGGCCCAACTGATTAACTTGGCTGGAATCATCCTTTCCAGGCATGGAGCAGGGCAGAAAAAATGAACATGGATCAGAGTGAGAGAGCAGGGGAGAATTATCACCACAGCAACACAATGAACATTTCTGACACTGTTATTCTGAAACTTTAATTATTTTCCAACATTCCTCTGAGTACTTAACGTTTTATAATTCTTTCAACCTCCCACCAACTCTATCAAGCTGGTAATATCTTTATCTTCAGGTGAGGAAACTGAGGGACAGACAGCTTAATATTCCAGGGGCAGAGTACATTTTTTCCTTTTATTTCCAAATAGGTAATATTTGTAAATCAAGAAGTTGCTTTCCTTTATATGGATACCTGACTTAGTGTTACATGAAATAGTGGTGTTAAATTTTTGAAATTAGTTTTGATTTCTATTTCAGGAAACTATTATTTTCTCATATCAATTAATACTTCTGAAACTGCTACACATAAATACAGCACAAACATATCTCAGGTGTGTGTCAGTACTTAGCTGGAATCCATTCATTTAATATTACAGCAGATGGTAGTGAATTTCAGGTGTTGAAGTAAATTATTACTGCCGGGGAAGAATATGATCTATAGTCAAATGACAGACCTTCAGATTCAATTCTTTCCCTTCTTTTCCCTTGTTTTAGTTTTTATTATTTTTTTTTTTAAATTCTTGGTGTCCATAAGTTACTTCAATACTTTACATTTTAACTTCAAAGAAAACCCCATAAAACTTGAATTATGATGAAATACTTATGCATTAATTCTCATTTTAAATATTTTATTCATTTTCAGATCTTGAAAGAGGTACAAGTTTACTACATTAAATTTATAAAATACAGAAAAAAATATTAAAACAATCTAAAAATAATGATGTTATAGAGAATATCAACTAATTGATGATAAATGAAAGCAGTAGATTGATCGCACTTATGGGTGTAACTGGTGGCCTGCCAATATCTGCGCTATTTGCCTAACCTTCAGTCTTTGTTTACTCTCTCTTTGAGATGGCCTTAAGACTTGTTTGGCCAACAGAGTGCAGTGGAGGTGACACAGTGCCAGTTTTCAGTCTCTACCTCAAGAGATCCTGTGGACTTCTTTTCTTTCTCTTAAGCCCCTGCCTCTGCCATGACACAAGCATAGATAGTAGTCATAGTCCAGTGTAGGATGAGACCCCACATGAATTGGAGTCCATCAGCCCAGTATCAGAGCCCAAGCCCCAGAGGTATGAGAGAGCTCAATTAAAGGCAACTGCAGATGACTCACCAGTTGAACACTGAGGCATAAATAAACTCAGCCAAGAACTAAAGAATCACACCAGCTTACCCTCTAATTCAAGAGGGTGATAAATACTTATTGTTTTAAGATATTGGTTTTTGTCATTGCTTGTTATAAAGCATTACTTTTGTGGGTACTAGATACACATAGATCTATGTCAATATCAACATTTATGCATGCATTCACTGAATCCAGTTCCTATATATATGTCTTTAATAGTAATTATAATAACAATCACTACTACAACTATTTCACTGTTTCCTATTGTTCCACACTCTTGTAGTTGTTTTACATACATTATTGCTTCTAATTACAATAAACTAATGAAGGATTGATTATTTTCTTCATTTCACAGATGAGAAAACATAGGGCCTGGGAAGTAAAGAGACTTCCTAGGTTAGTTCCAGTTATCAACAGCTGGCCTACTTTTGCCGGAGACTCCCTGATAGTCCTATCTGACCTGCCAAAAGCAATACTCATTGTCATAGTCTCTGTGGACACTGACATTTCCCATTCTCCCACTTGTACTCCACCGAATCAAAATTCTCTCCCTCTGTTGCTAGGTGAGCTAGACATGTGTGGCCATTCCTACTATCACTGCTATCCAAGCTGTCGGCATCCCGACCTTATGACTCCAATGATGGTCTGTTTCACTAAATGCAACAATGTCCTGACCCCACCAGATCTGAACTAGAAATGACATGGCTCTCCTAGAATCAGACCTCTGCCTCAAACAGACATGCTATTGACATTACTAATCCAGCTCTTCTGGGTCAGAGAACCTTGAACACACATCAAACTTCTACTTTTTAATTTCTGTAAAGTTAAAAGAGAGAATTACTTTTGACTGAGTCACTTCAGCCTGGGATATGTATCTACAGTGGAGTATCTTAAATCCAAAACATTTATGGAAGTAACTGAGACACTATCTTATGGATGTAAGTCAGGTATTTTTGCTCCCTGGTTCCACACACTTTACCATCAACCAGAGTTGGAACTATGTTTCAAGAACATAGTTCTTGAAATCTGCCTACTTGTGGTCTCTGTCTGTCGAATAAATAAATAAAATCTTAAAAAAAAAAAAAGAAAAAGAAGTTTATACCCAATTATAAGCACTGTTAATATCTTTCTGTCTCTCTTTTTATATACCTATTCTTTTTTTTTTAAAAGGATTTTATTTATTTGGCAGAGAGAGGTCACAAGTAGGCGGAGAGGCAGGCAGAGAGAGAGGGGGAAGCAGGGTCCCCGCTGAGCAGAGAGTCCAATGTGGGGCTCGATCCCAGGACCCTGAGATCATCACCTGAGCCGAAGGCAGAGGCTTAACCCACTGAGCCACCCAGGTGCCCCTATATACCTATTCTTAAAGTATATATATTTTAACAATGTTAGTCTATCAAAAAATGTGATCATATACAAGTCAGGCATTAGCAATGGAAATATGGCAGCAAAGGAAACAGATTCCCTTATCTCAAAAAACTCACACTGTAATAAGAGGAGATAGCAATATGCTTGTTAACAAATTAGCAAATGAGATAATGTCATATCCTAAAATGTTCTGTGTAGAAGTAAATGGAATACTATAGAACATGACCAAACAGGAATAGTGTACCAGATAGTATACCAGACACTTTACAAGGCTCAAGAATTTATAGAGAAGGTACTATTTTGACTAAATATAAGTTTCATAATATTCTCAGTTACTATTTTAGAATTCAAGTGTGTTTTTAAAATTTTTAATCATATAAAGTTTGACAAATAAACAGTACACACATAACATATTGATGCTATGAAGTACTAAAAAACAAACCCTTAGGAACTCTCAGCTTATTTAATAAAATAATAAAAATCATTACTTTGGTTTTCTATTTCAGGATGCTTCTATTTTTTCACCTCATTTAATACCTTCCAATATGTGTTACCTATAGAGCAAACATATACAAATCTCAGAGATGTAAAAGTGCTTTACTGATACTCATTTATCTCACATTTCTCAACTTCTAGTTTCCTTCATTACCTGCTTACATCCCTTGACTGATTATTCTAATCACTGCATGGCATATAGTCTCAATTCCTTTCCTCCATTTTATAATCTTGTGACAAAACCTCAGACTTCGTTAAATCCAATTCTCAAGTGGTTGGGGCAAGATAGTGGAGAAGTAGGAGAGGCTGTTACAACCGGTCCCCTAAAGTGAGCTGATTATTTACCAGAACACTTTGAACACCCATGAAACCAGCCTGAGATGTAGGATTATACACTTATGGATCTCTACAGGGGCAGAAGATAGCAGTGGTGAGAAGTGTTCCAGGGTGCACCTTGCCTGGGTCACGGTTGATACATTCAGCTACACATCTCCTCAGCCATCTCTCACCAAAATGAGTAGGAGGAGGAATGCCCAACAGAGGAATAATTCAGAGACTGTGCCCTCTCCATCAGAGCTATTGGATATGGACATAAACAGTATGCTGGAAAGGGAATTCAGGGTAACAATTATCCAGGCAATGTCTAGGTTGGAGAAAACCATTAAGGACAACATGGAATTGATTAGGGCAGAAGTGAAAGCCACCAGGGAAGAAGTTAAAAATGCTATCAGTGAGTTCTAATCTCATCTAAATTCTCTAGCAGCTAGGGTAACTGAGGCAGGAAATAGAATTAGTGATCTAGAGGACAAACTGATAGAGAAAAAGGATCAGGAGGAGGCCTGGAACAAACAGCTTAGAAGCCATGAAAACAGAATTAGGGAAATAAATGACGCCATGAAACATTTCAACATCAGAATTTTGGGGGAGGAGAAAGAAAGAAGACTAGAAGATATAATTGAACAAATTCTCCATGAAAAATTTCCCAGTTGGGGAATGGAACAAGCGTTTGTGTCCTAGAGGCAGAAAGTTCTCCCCCCAAGATCATAGAATCTAGAAAGACCTCAAGACACCTGAGTGTGAAAGAGATGAATCATGATTTTAGACAGGAGCTCTTGAGAGCAGCTGGGGGGAAGAGATTCCTTACAGAGGAAGGCCCATTAGAATAATGTCAGACCTGTCCACAGAAACCTGGCAAGCCAGTAAGGGCTGGCAAGACATATTCAGGGCACTAAATGAAAAGAACATGCGGCCAAGAATACTTTATCCAGCAAAGCTGATATTCAAAATGGATGGAGAGATAATGAGTTTCCAAGACCAGCAAGGTTTAAAAGAGTATGTGACCACCAAGTCGGCACTACAAGAACTATTAAGGGGGGTTCTATAAAAGAGGAAAAATCCTAAGAATATCATTGAACAGAAATATAGAGGCAATCTACAGAAAGAAAAACTTCAAAGGTAACGTGATGTCAATAAAAACGTTATCTCTCAATAATGACTCTCAAAGTGAATGGCCTAAATGCTCCCATAAAATGGCACAGGGTAGCAGACTGGATAAAACAACAGGACCTGCCTATATGTTGTCTACAAGAGACCCATTTGGAACCTAAGGATACATCCAGACTGAAAGTAAAGGGATGGAGAAGCATCTTGCATGCCAATGGGCCTCAAAAGAAAGCTGGGGTAGTGATTCTCATATCAGATAAATTAGATTTTAAACTAAAGACTGTAGACAGAGATAAAGAAGGACACTACATCATTCTTAAAGAGTCTATCCACCAAGAAGACCTAAAAATTGTAAATATTTATGCACCCAATATGGGAGCAGCCAACTACATAAGCCAACTCTTAATCAAGATAAAGAGTCATACTGATATGAATACATTAATAGTCAGGGATCTCAACATGCCACTCTCAGTAATAGACAGATTATCCAAGCAGAAAATCAATAAAGAAACAAGAGCATTGAATGACACATTGGACCAGATGGACCTCATAGATATATACAGAACATTCCACCCTAAAACAACAGAATACTCATTCTTCTCAAGTGCACATGGAACATTCTCCAGAATAGACTTCATACTAGGCCACAAATTAGGACTCAACCGATACCAAAAGACTGAGATTATTCCCTGCATATTCTCAGACCACAATGCTTTGAAACTGGAACTCAACCACAAGAAGAAGTCTTGAAGGAATTCAAACACCTGGAAGCTAAAGACCACCTTGCTTAAGAATGTTTGGATCAACCAGGAAATCAAAGAAGAACTTAAACACTTCATGGAAACCAATGAGAATGAAGACACTTCGGTCCCAAACCTATGGGATACAGCAAAGGTGGTCGTAAGTGGGAAATACATAGCCATCCAAGCCTCCCTCAAAAAAACTGAAAAATCCAGAGTACACCAGCTGTCTCTACATCTTAAAGAACTGGAGAATCAACAACAAATTAAGCCTACTCCACATACAAGAAGGGAAATAATCAAGATTAGAGC